>NW_005356173.1:3558244-3580744 GCF_000412655.1 Myotis brandtii
AATATATGAAAAGGTAAATATGTGAGGTGATGGATGTGTTAATTAACTAAATCGGGAGGATTCCTTTCACAATGTACAAATAGCAAATAATCACGTTGTACACTTTATATATCTTACTGGTCAGTTTTAGCTCAATAAAGCTAGAGGGGAGTGGAGTTCTAACTGTATGGACTAGTAACTTAATATTGGCCATGGGAAAGAGCCTAGGATAGATCTATAAAGGGACAGAAAAATTAACAATAACACACACACAGAGAAAAGCAGGAGCAGGCAAGAATTGACTGTCCCTATTGCCAAGGTATTAGCACATTTGGGGGCAAGTTTGGGAGTGACACGGTAGTGTTCATCTCAAACCTAAATGCCAGGTAGGTTCAGTGTATTGGGCTACTTCAGAGGTTATGTTAGGTAGGCAAGACACCACGTGTGAAAGAAGATCGTAATCTCCAGATAGGCAGTTATTTGGGTCTGGAAGTTTTCACTTGAGCACCCTATCTGTGGGTAGAATACTGTAAGCCTAGGTAAGCAAGCCATTTTCACCAGGGCTCTGACCACAGAGACTAAAGCCCTCCTCACTAGTCCGGGCTCATGTGGAAGTTACTGATACATAGATATTGGAGCAAGGATTAAGGAAACATTCAATTTCTTGAGCTTGAACCAAAGCAAAATGTTGAAAAGAGGCCACGAAACCCATGAGCAAGGGGAGCATGACAGGAAAAGGTCAATTGTGCCCACAGTGCCAGGTAGGTGTAGTAACCAGGGCTGGCCCAGGGCTGGGATTGGCTGAGCAGGGAGTGTGTTTGCTGTGGACCCTCATCGTTAGAATTGGCCTGGGGGCCAGAGGAGAGGAGTGTTGCTCACTCCTTGCTTTGAACCCAAGTTGAATCAGGATGGAGAGCCCTATCTGTGCTTCTATAAATGGACCACAATCTTTTATTTTCCACACCTTGCACTGTTTCCCCTGCCCAGAATTCCCGACCTTCTGTGTTTTGTCCTTATGAACTTCCTCTAGCCTTGGATCAATGTTAGCTGTTTTGTGAAGTTTTCTCTGCCCTCTCCAAGGGAATTAAATGTTCGTCCATCTATATCCTTTAGCACAGCATGTATATAACTAGATTTGCCTATATGTGTAAATAAGCAGCTAATAACTCAAGCTCAGGGATGGCGATGACATCTACTTATCTTTAATTCCCCCAGAGCCTGACTCATTTCCTGGCATAAGTTAAGTGCTTTATACATGTTTGAATGTGTGAATGAATGAATGGAAGGAAGGAAGGCAATCAAGAAGGACGATAGGAAGGAAGGAGATTCACTCTAAGCAACCCATTTATTCACATGTAAAGAATTTATTTTAAAAAAGAGAGAGGAAGGAGGAGTAAGAGGAGAAGGAGGAAGACAAAGCTAGATTGTGTCTTCAATGTCCTGAAATTCTGAAGGAACGAGAGACAGAGGTAGAATATTCATCTTTGCTTCTCATTGAGGGTTATGACTTTGGAAAACAAAGCAGAATATTTGGGCCCCCAAATGGAGTGTAGTTACCAGAGTGTTGGGCTCCTGTAACACACCCAGAGCCCCTCGGGAAGATGAAGAGAAATGGCTTAGTAGGAGACTTGCAGCACTGGTGATGGCTTTGTGTTTGACATATGAGCAGTGGAAGAAAAAGGACTAGATTAAAGCCACAAACCTCAATGCTACAAAAGAAACAGCAGCCACATGGAATGAAAACAAGAGGGGAAGTAAGACTATTGTTTCATGAAGAAGTAGCTGGAAAAAATGATTTAGAAACAAGTCTTGGGACTCAGATGTAGATATAAAAATGTAGAGAGCATGAGACATAAAGGGAAAGATTTTAAAACCAATATATTGTTGCAGGAAGATCATTTGAAGCAATGATAACAGGAATAATAGACAATTATAATCTTTTTAAAATCATAAATCATTATCCTTTCTAAATGATTTTTAGAGCCGAGTGTATATTATCTGTGTAAAACATTTGGAAGATGGAAAACAAATGTATGTAAATTTCAAGGTAAACTTTTAAATAGGCATATGTATGCACACACACTGACACACTATAACATACTATCATCACACTTAAGATATGATGTTTTTGATCCTGCTCTTTCATTTAACATTATGGTAATAACTGTATTGCCCACTCCTTGCTTTGAACCCAAGTTGAATCAGGATGGAGAGCCCTATCTGTGCTTCTATAAATGGACCACAATCTTTTATTTTCCACACCTTTGCACTGTTTCCTCTGCCCAGAATTCCCGACCCTCTGTGTTTTGTCCTTATGACGAACTTCCTCGAGCCTTGGGTCAATGTTAGCTGCTTTGTGAAGTTTTCTCTGCCCTCTCCAAGGGCATTAAATGTTCGTCCATCTATATCCTTTAGCACGGCATGTATATAACTAGATTTGCCTATATGTGTAAATAAGCAGCTAATAACTCAAGCTCAGGGATGGCGATGACATCTACTTATCTTTAATTCCCCCAGAGCCTGACTCATTTCCTGGCATAAGTTAAGTGCTTTATACATGTTTGAATGTGTGAATGAATGAATGGAAGGAAGGAAGGCAATCAAGAAGGACGATAGGAAGGAAGGAGATTCACTCTAAGCAACCCATTTATTCACATGTAAAGAATTTATTTTAAAAAAGAGAGAGGAAGGAGGAGTAAGAGGAGAAGGAGGAAGACAAAGCTAGATTGTGTCTTCAATGTCCTGAAATTCTGAAGGAACGAGAGACAGAGGTAGAATATTCATCTTTGCTTCTCATTGAGGGTTATGACTTTGGAAAACAAAGCAGAATATTTGGGCCCCCAAATGGAGTGTAGTTACCAGAGTGTTGGGCTCCTGTAACACACCCAGAGCCCCTCGGGAAGATGAAGAGAAATGGCTTAGTAGGAGACTTGCAGCACTGGTGATGGCTTTGTGTTTGACATATGAGCAGTGGAAGAAAAAGGACTAGATTAAAGCCACAAACCTCAATGCTACAAAAGAAACAGCAGCCACATGGAATGAAAACAAGAGGGGAAGTAAGACTATTGTTTCATGAAGAAGTAGCTGGAAAAAATGATTTAGAAACAAGTCTTGGGACTCAGATGTAGATATAAAAATGTAGAGAGCATGAGACATAAAGGGAAAGATTTTAAAACCAATATATTGTTGCAGGAAGATCATTTGAAGCAATGATAACAGGAATAATAGACAATTATAATCTTTTTAAAATCATAAATCATTATCCTTTCTAAATGATTTTTAGAGCCGAGTGTATATTATCTGTGTAAAACATTTGGAAGATGGAAAACAAATGTATGTAAATTTCAAGGTAAACTTTTAAATAGGCATATGTATGCACACACACTGACACACTATAACATACTATCATCACACTTAAGATATGATGTTTTTGATCCTGCTCTTTCATTTAACATTATGGTAATAACTCCTTTGTGCCAATAAATATTCTTTGGAAACATATGTTTTGATTTAGATAAAATATTTTGTCATATAAATGGACCACACCATATTAAATATCCCTATATTTTGGGAGAGAGTTTTTCCAACTTTCATTTTAGAAATAAATTGTTATATCCATATAAATAAATATTTGAATTATTCCCTTGGTATATATTCAGAGAAATGGAATTACTGGGGAAAAGGGTGTGGATAATGTTCAACATTTTAATGTTTTCTGATTATAAGAGTAATGAATGTGTGTTATATAGAATTTGAAAAATATGAAAGTTACAAAGCATATTTTAATTCCATAACAAAATTTTTAGTTTCTTTGAAATCCCTGTTGCTCTTATTCACCTCACACTCCCTCTGCTTGTCCATCTAGTCCTGCTCCTGCTCTCTCCTTTACCACTCTACTTCTATGTCCTCCTGCCCACTGGTTCCTGAACAGTTTCAGAAGTCTTCCTTTAAGTTGATCCTCTTTCTTTTGTCCTGCAGCATGGTTTGGGCAGAGAGGCATGAGGACAGAGAGATTCAGAGCCGGTCCAGGAACACACACACTGTTTGGTTTGAATCCCAGCTCTGCCATTTCTGAGCACTGTAACCTGAGCTACATTAGTTAAAATATCTCTAGGATGTAGTTTCCTCAACTGCAAAATAGAGATAATGGTCATAACTAATTTCTAGGGTGGTTGCGAAGAATAAATGAGCTATGACATGTAAATCATTTAGCATACAATCAAGAAATGTTAGCTTCAGATTTGGCTCTGTGTTGGCTTTGTTCCATTTATTTTCTTTTTCTTAACAAAGAGGAAATCTTTAAGGATTTTTTTAGCATAAACATGTATGTGAAAGACCCTATGAAATGGAAGCACCTTCCGGGTGTCCTTTTGAGTCACATCCTCATTGAGGTGAAGTTGATGGGCTTAATTTTCAGCTCAATTCCTGATTCATAACCACCTACCACGGCTCTGCGAAACCAAGAGGAACTCAGTTGCCACCTTCATTACATGTCTGGGTCACAGGATGAGCACAGGTAGTCTCTGACAGTCCACAATATATAGTATACACTCTACCAATATGGCTTCATCATTTTCCTGCCTGATTATTTTATTCAAAGTTGCTGCATAGCAATATCAGCCCCCCTCTACTTCCTAACAGAATGAGATGAAAAAATAAAGAGGGAAAGGTTGGGAAATGGACAAGATAAACAAGGACTCCAAAGAAACTAAAAATGTCATTATAGAATTAAAATATGCATTTAAGATGATAAAGAACAGGACTGACATTTTTATATATTTTGCTTATAGCTGTCTATATTTTCTAAATTCTTTGATTTTCTATCTCAGAACAGATTTAAAAAGAGATATAATAAAAGCAGCAAATAGAAAATGGAATTTTTAAAAATTCCTTTTATAGTAGAATGAAAAATATCAAGTAATTCTGCATAATATAATGGATGTGTTAGTACTTCAGAGAAAATATTATAAAATTTAATGAGAGACATAAAAGAAGATCTAAATAAATGGAGAGAAATAACATGTTCATGGATTGGAAAACTGAGTATTTTAATGATGTTACTCCTGCCAAATTGATCTAGCAAGTTAATGAAATGGCAATCTGAATACCAACACGCTTTTCTTTGGTAAATAAAAAACAAAAAAATGGTAAGTTAATTCAAAAGTGTATATGGAAAAGCTAAGGGCAGAGAGCAGCCAAAACATTCTGAAAGAAGAAGAAAGTGAAGGATTTGCTCTATCATCTTTAAAGACTTGTTGTAAAGAAAAAGTCATACAGAGAATGTAATTTGGGCATAAAAATAAAGTCGTAAATCAATGGAATAGACTAGAGAACCCAAAAAACAACATATGCATTTATGGATGCAAGATTTATGACAAGGTAGTGAGAGAAAGTATCTGTGGTAAAAATATTGCATTTTTAATGAATGAGGCTGGGATTATTAGGTGTACATATTTTAAAAATGAAATTTTACTTCTACAGAAGATCATATACAAAAAGCAATTTCTAGTTGATCATAGAACTAAATGTAAAAAGGTGATACTATAAAGTTTTTAAAAGATATTACAGGAAAATATCTTAATAATCTCTGATAGAAGTTATTTTTAGACACAAATTATAAAGACAAAATTTAAGAAATTCATTGCATAAAAGATGCCATAAATGAAGTGGAAAAAATCACAGAAATAAAATATAGTCTCAACATATAGCTGACAAAGGACTCTCATCCAGTAGGCACTGAATGAGTACCTTTTGGTTGACTCAGAGATGACATTCCTAAGGTAGGGAAGCTGTAGTTTAAAGAACAGGGTCCTTTTCTATGTTTTTATGTCATTGAGTTTGCTTTGTTTCCACTTGGCATCCACATTGAGGCCACAGGCCAGAGTACTTAGTAGAAATTCCATTTACACTCTGATGTTTTATATATTCATATATATGGCATCATTTCTCATTTTCAGTTCTATCATTAGTTTTCACTTTCGTTTGTGTCTTCAAAGGTATTTTAGGGGTGATTTTAAGTTGTCTTGCCCAAACTTCAGGCCAAATTTTTTATAATCTTTATTATATGACTAGAGGCCTGGTGCACAAAATTAATGCACGGGGGCAGGGGGAGAGGGAGGTCCCTCAGCGCGGCCTGTACCCTCTCCATTCCAGGACCCCTCGGGGGATGTCTGACTACAGGTCTGACTAGGCATGATTTTTCCTCAAAACACACCAAAACAAGGTTTTCCTTTTGTCTTTCTCAATTTATAGAGTTGCACAGCTGCAGGTATCTAAACTGGCAGTCGGACATCCCTCTCACAATCCGGAACCTCTGGCTCCTAACTGCTCACCTGCCTGATCACCCCTAACCACTCTGCCTGCCTGCCTGGTTGCCCCTAACTGCCCTCTCCTGCTTGCCCAGTCGCCCCTAACTGCCCTCCCCTGCCGGCCC
This sequence comes from Myotis brandtii, assembly GCF_000412655.1. Taxonomy (NCBI): domain Eukaryota; kingdom Metazoa; phylum Chordata; class Mammalia; order Chiroptera; family Vespertilionidae; genus Myotis; species Myotis brandtii. The sequence continues at coordinate 3,564,657 of NW_005356173.1, forward strand.
AGTCTCCCCTAACTGCTCACCCCTGCCAGCCTGGTTGCCCCTAACCACCTCTGCCTCGGCCCCCGCCACCATCACTTTGTCCGGAAGGATGTCCAGTCTAATTAACATATTACCCTTTTATTAGTATAGATTCCTTAGTATTGACATAGATTTATGATTTAGATATATTTTATATTCTTTATTCCAGTATTTCCTTAAATTATAACCATAGTTTTTCAGTGCTCCTACATAATATTTCTAACTGGATAATTACAGTTTATTCAGGTTGTAATTACTCTATAATTTCCCCATCATGGGGAATTTTAGATTACTTTCACTTTTTCATAATGGCAAAAACTTCAATGAAATATCTTAGCTGGAATTTATAAACCACAAGATTATATTTTTAGATAAGTTCTCAGGAGTGAGATAAACTAGGTCAATATGTATACATCATTTTATGGTTTTAAAATGTATTGCAACACTCCTTTGCTACCAATAATATTTGAAAGTAAAAATGGCTTTGAAATTTAAAGTCAAAGGAGAAATGTGACACATGATTACGACTGGGATTGAATTGTATGGGACTCTAGCCTGGATGTTCCTAACTAGACATGATTTTTCCTCAAAACACACCAAAACAAGGTTTTCCTTTTGTCTTCTCTTTCTCAATTTATAGAGTTGTACAGCTGTAGGTATCTGAATTGCTTCCTACCTTAATCTAATTCCTCATATCTGATTCAGCTAGTGAAACTGTCAGCTTTACTTCCAGACATCTCTAACACCAACCCCTTCTCTCATCTCTGTTGTTGCCTACCTCTCAACTGAACAGAAGTGACAGTAACCTAACTGGCCTCTAGCTTTTCAGACTACTCCTTGCACTGCCTCTAGAGATGTGTTCAACATCACAGATATCACCAGGCCATTCCACAACCTATAACCTCCAATGGTTCTCAGTCTGCATACAAAATAGAACCAGTCTTTAGCATGTCAACTAGGATTTTCACACCTGACTCCAACCACAGCACCAGTGCCATATTCCTACCCCTGTGACCTGTGTTCACACATGGTAATTATCCATTCTCCCACCACTTTTGTGATTGTTCCCAACCCCTATCAGATTTTCAGCATTTTTAGGAGAATTTTAGGTTAATGTCCTCACCCCTACCACCACACCTATGCATAGCACAAGACCTGGTACCCATGCAAGATGCTGAAGAAAACTGAAAGGATTGATTTATGTACAATCATTACTCAAAAGATATTGAATGATTAGCATTTTAAAATGTAGGTAATTTGTGCTGGTGCAGAGGTCTATGTGTGATCTGAGCCCATTTGAGATTTTATAGGAAAACTTATCAGCGGTTCTCAACCTGTGGGTCGAGACCCCTTTGGCGGTCGAATGACCCTTTCACAGGGGTCGCCTAAGACCATCCTGAGTATCAGATATCTACATTACGATTTATAACAGTAGCAACATTACAGTTATGAAGTAGCAACAAAAATACTTTTATGGTTGGGTCACAACATGAGGAACTATATTTAAAGGGCCAAAAGGTTGAGAACCACTGACTTAGATGAAGACAGAAGTCATGTTCATTATATGTCCTAAAAACACAAACTGGAGAGCTAATGACTTAGAAAAAAAAATAATTGGATTTAAAGATAAATTTGCTAGGTATAGTCAGAAATGCAGTGTTCAAAACAACAGCAAATTCTGCTGTCTCTATCTTCAAAGTATTCCAAAAAGTTGACTACCTTCTAGCACCTTCACTGCTCACACATAGGTTCAAACCCTCATTGACCACCTGAACTACGGCAGACGTTTAGACATTTAACTGGTCCCTCTCCTTCTCCCTTGCTTCATCCAACTGTTTTCAATGCCCCTGTCAGTGTGATCTTATTAGAACATGAGTCAGATCCTGTATCTCTTTCAATCTAAACCCTCTAGTGCAGTGGTTCTCAACCTTCTGGCCCTTTAAATACAGTTCCTCATGTTGTGACCCAACCATAAAATTATTTTCGTTGCTACTTCATAACTGTAATGTTGCTACTGTTATGAATCGTAATGTAAATATCTGATATGCAGGATGGTCTTAGGCGACACCTGTGAAAGGGTCGTTCGACCGCCAAAGGGGTCGCGACCCACAGGTTGAGAACCGCTGCTCTAGTGGCTTCTCATTACACTCAGTAAAAATAGGCCATTTTTATGATTAACCAGAATCTACATGACTCAGTTCCCATAACCTCTTGAACTTCATCTCCTACTACCCTCACTTAATTTACTCTGTCCAGCCACATTGACCTCCTTCTGTTCTTTGGACAGTCAATCATGCTCCTACCTCAGGCCCTTTGATATTTGCTGTTCCTTCTGCTTACAATATTCTCCTCTCAGACATCCACATGGCTACTTATCTCACTTTCTCTACCATCTAAAGTTCCAACTCCCCCATCCCAATATTTAATAACCCCTTTTCCTGCTTTACTTTGGGGCCTGAACTCTTAATAATATCTAGAATATTCTATATGTTATTCTTATTCACTGTCTGCCTCCCCAGGAGAGAATAAACTCCATGTGGAAATGAATTTTTGCCATGTTTCTGTTTATTAATGATTTCTCAAACTTAGAACAGTGTCTGATAGCAGAAACTCAATTACAAACTTAATCATGGACAACTAAGAAATTCTATGAAGAAGAGTAATAATTTGCTTTTTGGTTCAATATATTGCTTATCAAATGGGACAGGCATAACTTAACATGATTTAAGTTTTTAAGAACAAAGGCTGTGAGGGTTAAAAACAATAGAATTTCATGATGGAAATTATTACGGACTAAATGTTTGTATTCCTCCAAATTCATAAATTTAAGTCCCAATCCCCAGTATAGCTGTATTAAGAAGATAAGGCCTTTGTAAAGGTAATTAAGATTAAATGAGGTAATAAGGGTGGGCCCCAATCCTATTAGATTAGTGTCCCGAAAAGACAGCAAAGGAAAGAGCTCTTTTTTCTTTCTCCACCATGTGAGGGAAGACACAGCAAGAAGATAGCCATTTGTAGGCCAGCAAAAAAAACTCTCACCAGGAACCAAATTACCTGGTACCTTAATTCTGGACTTTCCAGGCTCCAGACAGTGAGAAATAAGTGTCTTAGTGACCAGTTTTCAGTGTTTTGTTATGGCAACCCAAGTAGACTCAGATAGACCCTGGCTGATGTTGCCCAATGTTTAGAGCACCAACCCACATACCGAAGGGTCATGGGTTCCATTTTCAGTCAAGGGCATGTACCTGGGTTGCAGGTTCAATCCCCAGGCCTGGTTGGGCGCATGTAGGAAACAACGGGTTGATGTTGCTTTCTCACATCAATGTTTCTCTCTCTCCCACGTCCTTCCCTCCCTTCTTCCACTCTCTCTAAAAAAATCAATGGAAAAAATATCCTCAGGTGAAGAGTAACAAACAAAAAAATTATCTGAGCTAATTTTCTTTCTTGACAGATAACTGAAGCCAGAGAAGTTAAAGGTCCCAACATCAGTATAGAACAGAATTAAACTCAACATCCAGGTTGCTGCTCAGTGCTTTCTCCACTTACTCTGCTGATTCTTACTCCACTCTATTTAATGTGTAATCAGTATAAGGCAAGGCTTCCCAAACCGCATTCCCATGGAACTCTGTTCTTCCGAAGGTATACCAGAAGTTTTGCCATTAGAAATTAATGATGGTGGTTTTTTTCACAGTGTCTTAAAGGGGTGAGCAGGTATTTAATTAATTTTTTCCCACAATTGTGTTTTGTCAATAAATTATTCTTACACCTCTAAAAAGATTTTAGAAAGGGGTAGAGGAATAATATTACTGGAGAAACACTGACCCATAATTCTCTAAAGTAATTCTGTCTTTGTGAGATGTTGAGGGTTACTACATACATTTAATATGGACACATTTCCTGCCAGTACAATTGATCCTAGTTCAAAAGGTAGAATGAATGCTACTCAGAATTTCACTATATTCCACAAAAAGCCCCATTACTTCTCAGAGCCCTGGTTCCTGGACAGGTTTGAAAGGCACTGATATCAAAGCATGACACAGCGGCTCAAAAAGCTACACCCAGCTGAGGCAGGATCCAGACAAGAGAAGCTTTTGAATCAAGGGGATCTCAGTCCCTCTGTGCGAGGGAGGCTGTATTGTAGCATATTCATGTTATTATATACGTTGCCTGTGCCTGGGTCCTTTATTTAAGGTGTTATGGACTAGCCTCCTGAGGTAACCTTAGATGAATGGCTATTTGTGAAGTTTCTAGGGGAACATGAATCTGTTTTTAGAATTTTGAAGGGCTGAAATGAAGACGAGAGAATAGATTTATTTGGTATCATTCTAGGTACAAAGTCAAGCTCTATGCAGACACTACAGGGAAGTAGGTCTTTGACTCAATAGAGGAACAATTAGAGTTGTTATCCTGGAAAATGTTTTCTAATAAAACTATTAAAATATAACCCTGGTTGGTGTTTCTCGGTGGTTAGAACATTGGCCCACATAACCAAGGGTTGCAGGTTCGATTCCTGATCATGGGCATGTGCCTGGGTTTCAGGTTCAATCCCTAACCTGGTAAGGGTGTGTGTAGCAGACAACCAACTGATGTGCCTCTCCTCTCACATCAATATCTGTGTCTGTCTGTCTGTCTCTCTCTCTCTTTTTCTTTTTCTCTTACCTTCTCTCTCCCTGCCTCCCTCCTTCCCTCCTCCCTTTCACTCTCTCTCTCTAAAAAAAAAAAAAGCACTGCCGAAACCGGTTTGGCTCAGTGGATAGAGCGTCGGCCTGCGGACTGAAAGGTCCCAGGTTCGATTCTGGTCAAGGGCATGTACGTTGGTTGTGGGCACATCCCCAGTAGGAGATGTGCAGGAGGCAGCTGATCGATGTTTCTCTCTCATCGATGTTTCTAACTCTCTATCTCTCTCCCTTCCTCTCTTTAAAAAATCAATAAAATATATTTTTAAAAAAGCATTAAAATGTATTGAAAAGTACTGGAAATATTCCAGTCATCACCCTGGAATATGCAGAAGAAATTCTGTTTGGGAAGTGATTTAAGGCAGATGACCTGAAAAGGTCATTCCAAAGTAAAGGTTCTGCCATTCTATGAATGCAAAGCCCTGGACCATTATGTATTATAATGAGGATGTTACAGTCACCTGCAAATGCCTGGTTTCTTTCTTGTCTTAGAAGGGGGAAAGGAATAATAAGCAAAAGGGTCTTGGATGACTGAAAATGAATATGGAAGGGGAAAAAGAAAAGACACTTCAAATATTTCACAATTTGCTTGAGTCCTGACCTGTATCTCAATGAGGAACTCTGAACTGAGATAAATTATATCCTTGGGGGCTGTGTGTGAATTCATGCCATGGATCTCTTAAAAAGTCAGTTACAGCCTTTGAGACTCTCAACTTTCACTCGGTTGCTGAGATGTTTAAGAATGCTCTAAAATGGAGGGGGGGAAAACAGTGGAAGAAATACCTTTAAGGATGATATTTCAAATTATTGTTAATTGAAATAATTATTGCTATCTTAAATTGAAGAGTTAATGACATAGGATACCAAAAGCTTGAAAATTTTCTTTTAAGGTACAACAAACTTATCCTTACCACTTTTTCCTTTTAATGTTATCACTTAAGCAGTGGGAGTTTCACTTTTTTTCTTGTTGTTTCCCTCTTTTGAAATCATCTTTCTTATTTCTTGAATGAGTTTTCTTCATGACATTTTATTTCTACTCTGTTGAGTTTTCTTTTTTATTGATGCTTATAATAGTCTTTGCTCTTTTAAAAAAATGTTTTATTATTTTTTCTGTTTGAAAGGTCATTCCTGAATAAAATACATATCCTTAAAAAAAAAAGATGAGGCATTCTGGATTTTATATTAGACTAGTGGCCCAGTGCACAAAATTCGTGCATGGGGCGGGGGGTTTCCTCAGCCCAGCCTGCACCCTCTCCAATCAGGGACCCCTTGGGGGATATCCAACTGCCAGTTTAGGCTTGATCCCTGTGGAATCGGGCCTAAACTGGCAGTCGGACATCCTTCTCGCAATCTGGGACCGCTGGCTCCTAACCCCTCTGCTTGGCTGCATGATTGTCTCTAACCTCTCTGCCTGCCTGCCTGATCCCCCCCTAACTGCCTCTGCCTGACTGCCTGATCACCTCTAACTGCTTTCCCTTGCCAGCCTGATCTTGCCCCCAACTGCCCTTCCCTACCAGCCTGATCTCACCCCAACTGCCTCTGCCTGCCTGATCACCCCTAACTGCCATCCCCTGCCAGCCTGATCTCACCCCCAACTTCCCTCCCCTGCTGGCCTGATCACCCCTAACTGCCATCCCCTGCCAGCCTGATCTCACCCCCAACTTCCCTCCCCTGCTGGCCTGATCACCCCTAACTGCCATCCCCTGCCAGCCTGATCTCACCCCCAACTTCCCTCCCCTGCTGGCCTGATCACCCCTAACTGCCATCCCCTGCCAGCCTGATCTCACCCCCAACTTCCCTCCCCTGCTGGCCTGATCACCCCTAACTGCCATCCCCTGCCAGCCTGATCTCACCCCCAACTTCCCTCCCCTGCTGGCCTGATCACCCCTAACTGCCATCCCCTGCCAGCCTGATCTCACCCCCAACTTCCCTCCCCTGCTGGCCTGATCACCCCTAACTGCCATCCCCTGCCAGCCTGATCTCACCCCCAACTTCCCTCCCCTGCTGGCCTGAACGCCCCTAACTGCCTCTGCATCGGCCCCCACCAGCATGGCTTTGTCCAGAAGGAAGTCAGACATCTGAAAGATGGTTGGTCAACCTGGTCTAATTAGCATATTACCCTTTTATTAGTATAGATAGATTATATGGGATAGGATTGCTTAAAGGGGGGTGGGGGCGGTCTTTTTCAGCAGGCGGAGATGCTCTTGGCAGACAAAAACACATAATCCCTACATCTGGACTGATAGCCAGCCATATGCACTCTACTGCCAAATCGGTCATGAAAAAATGGAACCGCTTTCTTACACCTTACACCAAACAGCTGCTGCCCTTAAATCCTCTCCTCAGCCCCCACCTTAGGTTTTGCCTTTGCAGTTCACCCAGATTAGGTTCTGATTGGTTGGTTTCTATGCCAGTCAGCATCAAAAGCTCTGCCTCTTAGGAAGCCATTGGCTCCTGGCACTTCACCCAGATTGGGTTCTGATTGGTCAGTTTCTATGCCGGTCAGCATTTCCGGGCCTATCTCTGGGCCTGATCAAGAAGTGAGGCTGATTAGCAGCCCCTGCGGAGGCCCGGAGAAAAACAGAGGCATGGCTGCTGGCAAAGCCCAGAGAGAAAGAGAGAGGCAAGGGCTGATCAACAGCTGCCACAGAGGCTGCGGATCAGACCCTGCCTCTCTCTCTGCAGGCCTCTATCCGGGCCTGATCCACAGCCCCCTCGGCAGTCCGTGCTGGGTCGCTGAGCCGGCACCTGCTTTAGTCAGTGCTGAGTCGCCAAGGCAACCCAGCACTGACTTCCAGTGTTCAGTCGAGCCTTTGGTCATTGTGGACATTAGGGACCCTGGCTCTTTTCATATATATATTCCTTCACATTGTTTTTAATATTTTTATTGATTTCAGAGAGGAAGAGAGAGAGTGTGTTATAGAAACATCAATGATGAGAGAGAATCATTGATTGGCTGCCTCCTGCATTCTCCCTAATGCGGATCAAGCCCACAACCAGGTCATGTGCCCTTGACTGGAATGGAACCCAGGACCCTTCAGTCTCAGGCCAATGCTCTATCCATTGAGCCAAAACCAGTTAGGGATATTCCTTCACATTTTAAACTTCTTAGGATAAGAGTAATTCTGTACTGTTTTTAAGTACTAGTTTATAATGACTATGCATGAGTTGTTGGTATAAATTAGAATATAGCATGTGAAACCCAAATAAATATTTGCTTTCTGTACTTTGGGGAATTTATGGAGGAGGAGAAGGAAAAAATTTACCTTCTTTAGGTTTAAAAATCATCATATTTGGAACATATAAACCTTCATATATCTCTCAAAGGAGAGCTTACATTTTTGAAAATTGGAATAGAAATGTCTAAATAAGGTCATCTTGAGAGAAAATAAGGTCATCTTGACCTTTATCTGGAAATGAAAAGTGGTCATTTAAAAGATCATTTAGAATGGCAAATATTTCAAGCTTCACCATTATAAACTCCCAAAGAGCTGCCCGCCTGCCCAGACCTCTGCATAAGAGGCATCTCTAAGGAATGGCCCCCAACAAAGTGATCCTGGGGACACACTTCCCATGGAATCTGCCTCTGGGGCCAGCCTGCTCTTACACAGACCTTTCACCATTTGATGAGATTAGATATTTTAAAGAATTTTGAAGATAATAGGAACTACAGGAATACTTTCACCTCAGTCATGCTTCAGCATGAAGTCCCCAGTTTATCCCAAAACTCACTATACATTTAGTTTTCAAAATTGTATTGTCAGCTTTTGATTACTATGCCACTGAAAATGTATGTTTATTCCTTTATTCAGTGGTTTCTAAGCACAGACAGGTAGCAGTATATTATTTTTCTACTATGGTGGCCACAATTTGGAATGAATAGAAGATAGATTATCTGTTGAAGAAATAATTTTTTATACACAATTTACTCTATTATCATCATGTTATATTTTCTTCTTGTACTTGAGTCACCCAGAAAATGTTTTAGGGTCAATAGAATTAAAAATAAAAGGCATACCACTCAGGATTTAAATCCTGGAACAATTACTTGATATTAATGCCCAGCTAGAAGAGCCGAGACTATTATCTGTGGAATTACAATGTGAGGACAGAAGAGATTATCAGCCCATTGATCCTTAATAGGTTAGAGGTCATGCTTTAGTTGCAGTGAGGCCACAGTGATGCCCAGTTTCCTAATAAGAGAGTTAAGCTTTGGTTTGAAAATGTTCCCAAAAGGGATAAATATATGATGAAATCTAAGGAGCTATTGTATATTCTTCTTTTGGAACACATATAAGAATTCCCTTACTGGAACACGCCATAGTTTCCCCTCATAAAATCCCATACGTGAAAAGGAGAAATTTGCAGAAGATTCCAGTTCCACACATTCATTACAGAGACTTAGAGGTACACTCTCCCAAGCATTTTTAGTTTCCTTTAACAACCTATTACAAATCAGATATTCAGGTAGATTTCCTAACACTTTGTGTATTGGTGGGTTGCAGCACCTTTTAGAATCAGAACAGAAGACATTCACCAGAATAGCTTTAAAGAGGCCAGTAGGAGAATTACCAAAATTATTCTTTTCTTGTTATGAAATTAGCAGGTAACCAATTTTTCCCTGTAAATGATGCATCCATTTCAACGAGGATGCACCCTCCAGATATTAGTGCATGAAAAATTCAGTTAGAAAAGTAAACTTATACACAGAGTAATTCTCCAGAGCCGTTTCATGTCCTGCCAAAGATGGTTTTTTTGGTGTGACTCAACACATCCTCCTGGGCCCATCCTCTGAGTATTTATGGGCATAGAAGGAGTGAAGGAAGGAGCAGGGAGTAAAAGTAAATATAAGCAAATATAAGATTTTGACGAAAATGAATAAATATTGTGTGAATGTCACATGATTTAGAGCAATGGTAAATTTCTTGTGTGCCATTTATGTTTATAAATGTTGATCTACAAATAAAGGAGAAACCTAGGAGAAAAAATGTTCCTCTCTATGAATAAAAGGGCAAAAGCAAATAATAACCCCTTATAGGTGGATGGTTTGTGGTTTATACTATGAAACTCACTTTTTCAAGTCTTGTCTCTGGTAGCAGTCCCCAGGTGTAGGAAGACAGGTAGTCATATATCTGCTACATGACTGAATAAAGCCATGTTTTCTGACTCTGAGGCTTGTATTTAAATTTCTATGCCATTCTTTGAGAATCCAGACTCAGAAGTTGACGTATGTACTAGTAGTTGAAAGTAAGCTAGGAACTTGTTGACAGAGTAGTGAATGTTTTAGCAGAGTAATAGGTCTGGGTTTTCTTCCTCATTATACATTCAACTTATTTTTAATTAGATTTATTGGGATGACATTGGTTAATAGGATCAAGAGTAATAGGTTTTGAAAAGTCTGTGTGACTGCCTTAAACCTATTGTCTCCTTGCAGCTTATCAGAAGTTCACCAAAATTGTATTTTATTCAATTGGTTTTCCTTCATGGGCATTTTAAAAATTGGACACAAAAGCGTCACACTTACTTTTGAGAAAATTTAGGGGTCCTTGAAACATAATTTCTTCCCCTTACACAGAGTAAGTTTAGGTGTCATTATTTTTTCTATTTCCTTAGGCCACAAAGTCGTTTCTCCACGTACCTTGTGTAATTCCTGCAGATGATTTTCAAGGGGTCTTTTGGCATGTGCAATTATTTATCATCAAATGTTTGTAAATGAAAATGCAGGAGATGAGACAGAATATAGACAGCTAATCTCGAGGCTGCTCTGAATGACAGGCTCAGAGGCAACCTGGACATTTCCAAAGGAGCAAAATGTCAGCCTGCAAAATTGCCTCTCCTCGCTTGATAGCGGTCCTCATTTTTTCAAAAATGAAGATGGAAATCATTTGCAAGCCATCCTAGTAGAATTGGCAACAGCTGCCTCCCTATATACAATTCATTAATATATATGCATGCATAATTTTTAAAAAGCTACAGGAATTATTTAAAGATTAACATGTTTCGAGAAAAACTTTTACTCTTCTGTGAATATTTCTGAAGTCAGTATGTAAACCTATGCAAATCTATACCTAGCCACTGAATATCCAAATACAATTTACTTAGGAAATGAAGTTTCTTACCTGCTGGTCCTTAAGGTTAATAGCTGGTTTTAGTTTGAATTCTTGAATGGTATCCAGGACCAAAAATGAATGAATAAATGGATGGATGGATGGATGGATGGATGGATGGATGAATGAATGAAGTACATGAACATGTTTTCATTGCTGCTGTCAGCAAGTGAAGATTCAGTTTGAGTTTGCCTCGGTTTTATTTGAGACCCCCTCCCCCAGTCCCAGTGCATTGCAAATGCCTATTTGATGCTTTGCTATGCACTTCTTCTCACAAAAAAATAGGATCCCTAAGTCTATCACATAGAACAGCAGTATAAGAAGTGGAACCCGCTTAATAACAAGGCTTTAGAGCTTGTATCCCAGGATGTGTGTTTTATTTTTTTGTTTTTGAGTATGAAAGATAGGCTAGGAGAGGGAAGGTGTTTTTGTTCTCTAGCTTTAAAATAAAGAAACAGAGGTCCAGAGAAGTCACTAGTATCACTTTCTGGGTCAAACTCTGTCCCCATTGCTCCCCAAATGGTTACAGAACATTCAGTACAACAGGAACCACTAACTTAGTTGTTTCTTTCACCAATGTATCAAGGTGAAAAGAATGAAAAATACATATTTTTATATTTCCATATGGTAGTGCTGATATTTTCTTTGGATACTTTTATGATACTAGAGAACCCTTTTGGAATATCTTTATAACTGCTAAAAATTAGTTTAGTTAATGAAATTGAATTATTACTAGTAGACTGCTGTCGATAGACAACTGGACACGGTTCAAGATCTGGGCTCAAGTCTCAGATCAGTCACTTTTGCTTGTGGTAACAATAAACAAGTCACTCAACTTCTCTGAGGTTCAGCTCATTCACCCTTAAGAGGGGGATATTGGACTTCCTGAGGCTGTGACCATGGCCCAGGTCCACCAGTGCTGGACCAGGGGTTGGAAAATGTTGGGGAGGGTGCATCTCTGGTGACAGTGAAGTTGTTTGTCTTTGCACTCCCCTATGATGGCAATGCCCTGAAAACAGTCCTTCTGGCATCTCCAGTTCCAAACCTAAGGAATGGCTTGGAAGAGCTCCCAGAAGAATGGGTCCTTCTGGTTATTGCCCAGAATCAGACCAGTTTTGAGATTAAATCACAAGGGAAAGAGGACCCTTAGAATTCTCACAGTTGAAACAGCCTTGTCTGTACCTCATAGAATCTCCATCCAATGCTGGGTGACTGTGAATTACAGTCTCTATCTGGGGTCAGGACGTTAATTCTGTATCACTCTATGTCCATTGGAAGGGTATAGGCATCAACTTTACCATGAGAGTGATTTCAAAAGGAAAATATGTTTTAATAGAAAATTAAAAATAAATAAGATGAAGAATTTGGATTCAGTGAGTTCCAATGTCTTTTCTAGATTCAAATATATTTGCAAGATCAAAAAGATGCAAATGCAAAACAAGAGGCTGTAACCCAAAGTTCAGAAAGTATACCTTGCAGCCAAAGCATTCTATTTATATTTTGTCTAGTTACATCACTTTTAGTGTCTCTCTCTCTCTCTCTCTCTCTCTCTCTCTCTCTCTCTCTCTCCTCTGTCTTCTCAGGTACCTACTATCTGGTTGGATAGTAACTATGTATGTGCTAACCAGCTCTGGTTTTCACTTAAACAATCCTTAGGCTGTAATCAAGAAAATAATACTTAATGTTATAAATTAATATGGAAATTTAAATTATATCAATATTTTAAGGCAAGTTGGAACTTGTGGGATCATGTAATTAGTAGTAAGTTCCTGGAACTATATTATAACTCCTTTTTCTTCAAAATTACAGGTTTTTTCAGAGAGCTTAGTTGCTGTTGTTTCAGTATGGTTTGATTTGTTTGTTTATGAATTTGTGGAGATATTTAAGATTTTGCTTTAAGAATATTTTTTCATAGAAATTTAGAAGATTTACCATTACCTGAGTCTCTGAGTGGTTTGGTTGCCTCCAAATGAAATGCATATTGAGGACAAAATCCTTTTTGGTACTTATATTAGTGTCCTGGGTTGCTTCAACAGCGAAGATTTCTTCTCTCTGAAATCTGGAGGCTGGAATCCGAAATCAAGGTGTTGGCAGAGTTAGTTTCTTCTGAGGCTGTGAGGAGAATGTCTTCATGCCTCTTGCCTAGCTTCTGGGGTGTCTGGCAATCTTTGGCCTTCCTTGGCTTGTAGACATATCACCCTGTTATTTGACATCATGATCAGATGGCATTCTCCCTGTATGAAGGTTTATCTCTATGTCTAAATTTCCTCTTTTTGTAAGGACACCAATCATTGGATTAGAGCCCAACCTAATGACCTCATCTTAACTTATTGCATCTACAATGAACCTATTTCCAAATAAGGTCACATTCTCAGGTATTAGGGGTGAGGATTTTAATATTTGAATTTTGTGAAAATACAATTCAATCCATAGCAGTGATCATTTATCACAATAAAAACAAGCAAAAAGAAAAAAATCAAAGGCACAAAGGAAAATTGTATCCATGTGTTCTAAATGTTCTAAAATTGTGACCTCTGAGAATATTATGGGGAGAAGATGACCTTTGACTTTTCATATAAAGCAGATGATTTGGTATTACTACTGTGTTTATTCAAACACCTATATCTTCTTTAAGGAGATTGAATTTGGCCATTATCTTTTTCCTGACCACATATGCCATTCCTATATTCACTGATGTAGCAGATATGTGTTGAACACTTGAATGTTGGGCCATGTTCTGGGCACTGCCTATATTATCAGGAGTTGAAAGGGATTCTGGTCCTGTGGAGCTTATAGTCTAGGGGGAGAGAGAGAGAGAGATTAATTAAATAATTATATCACTCAATGTAAACCACTATCTGGACAGTACTAGAAAATAAAGTAGGGTTTGGTACTATGAGGTATAAAAGGTGAATTTAAACTCATGGAGTTGCTTAGTAGGGTCCAGTCAATGAAGCCCACTGTAGAGAAGTGATGCTTCCTCAGGCTGGGATCTGAAGGTTATATAGGTGTTAACTTTGTAAAGAGGGATGGGGGTATTTCAGGCAAAAGGAACAGCAGGTACAGCAGCCCAGAGGCATAAGGAAATACCCATCCATAGTCCTGGCCACTATGGCTCAGTTGGTTGGGTGTCATCCCATGCACTGAAAGGTTACCGGTTCGATTCCTGGTCAGAACAAATGCCAGGGTGTGGGCTCAGTCCCACATAGGGGGTGTGCAGGAGGCAGCCAATGGATGTTTTGCTCTTACATTGATGTTTCTCTCTATCCCTCTCTCTTCTTCTCTCTCTAAAAATCAATTTTAAATCTTTTTTAAAAAAGAAGAACACCCACCCGTAAAAAAAAAAGAATTGTGTGGCTGGAATGCAAAGATCTAGAGTGAGCAGAGTGGGAAATGAAATGAGAGAGATTTAAAGGGGTCTTTATTTTCAGAGGACAGGAAACAGTTGAAGAATTTCCAGTAGACATGTGGCATAATGGGATTTGTATTTGAAAAAGATGATGCCAACAGCAGTGTTGAGAACCAATTCAAGCCAGGCTTGAGTGATTGGCAGACTGTTGCAGAAGTGCAGCTAAGAGATGACTATGGCTCATACTCTAGTGGTGATGATGTCTTCTGATACAAACCCTCACTTTCAATAGATATCGGTAGGTCAAATGAACAGATACTGTGACTGAGTGGGTGTGAGGGTCAAGGATGAGCGAATCATCAGGCATGAGTTCTCATTTCTTGTGTACAAAAACAAGAGTAAGAATACTGAAAGAGGACCAGCTTTGTGAGGGAAAACCATGATTCTGTGTTTGGAAATGTTGAGTTCAAGGTGGCTATGAGATTCCATGATGCAGACAGTAAGTTGATAATTGTGCACTTCCATCTGGGTCTCAGAAGCAGGTTTTGGCAAGATGTACACATTCTGGGGTCATATGTGTACAGTTGACAGAACGTGTATGTTGTTGTCCTAAGGAGAGAAAATAGAGTGATAAGAGTTCCTAAAATCATCTGTGAGACATTCCTAAATAGGAGATGATATTTCAATAGACAGAGTAGCCAAAGGAAACTCCAGTGAAGCCAAGAGATAAAGATGGCTCAGGAAGGAAGGAGCCAAATGTTGCTGAGAGTTCGGATGAGATGAGAAATGGCAGTAAACCCAGTAAACTCAAACATGGAGTTACATGGCACCCTCAAAACCAGAAATCAGGAGGCTGTGATCAGAGCCAAAGATGCTCGCAATGACAATGAGATGTGGTAGAGATGAAAAGATGCCAGATGGGTTAACCAGCTAAAGTGAACAGGGAACAAGGGGAGAAATCATTAGCAACCATATTCTTAGATGAGCAATCTACATACTCTAGGATGCAAACCAGGCCCAGAGACTTGAATCACTGAGGAGGAGGTGGGACAGGTCAGGGAGACAGCAAGGAGACAACAAAGAGAGTGATATGCCAGATGACACTGAGCATGATATAAGGAATCCAGGAGTAAGGACATGGCAATAGAAAGTCAGACCTCAGTCCCACCAGCAACCCCAGATCACCAGGACTGGAGAGAAGCAGCCAGCCTGTGAGAAGTCTGCCCAGGTGAAGCTGCCTAGGGAGTAGATCTAGGACACAGAGCTGGAAGGAAGTGTTGGAGAAAAAGGATAGAGAGTATTAAGGGTTTCAGAAAGTATAGTAGAAGGATTTCAAGGGTCATTGGGTTCAGAGAGGGAAGAACAGACCAGATTATAAGGATGACTAGAGGCCCGGTGCACGAAATTTTGTGCACTGGAGGGATCCCTCAGACCAGCCTGTGTCCTCTCACAGTCTGCCAGCAGTAGGACATCCCTCTCATAGTCTGGGACCCCTCGCTCCTTACCACCCACCTGCAGTGGTGGCGAGAGAGGCTCCCGCCACCGCCGCTGTGCTCACCAGCCGTGAGCCTGGCTAATGACTGAGCGGCGCTCCCCCTATAGGAGTGCACTGACCACTAGGGGGCAGCTCCTGCATTGAGCATCTGCCCCCTGGTGGTCAGTGTGCATCATAGCAACTGGTCATTCAGCCATTCGGTCAATTTGCATATTAGGGTTTTATTATATAGGACTAGAGGCCCGGTGCACAAAAATTTGTGCACTCGGGGGGCAGGGGGACGGGGGTCGCCCAGCCCGGCCTGTGCCCTCTCCCAGTCTGGGACCCCTCGGGAGATAACGACCTGCTGGCTTAGGCCTGCTCTCGGGTGGCAGAGGGCAGGCCCAATCCCTAAGTGCAGCCCCTGGTCAGGCTCAGAGCAGGGCCGATTGGGGGGTTGGGGC
>NW_005356173.1:3581076-3584928 GCF_000412655.1 Myotis brandtii
TGTGGCCCTGCCCCCTGTCACACACAGAGCTGCAGGGCGATCAGGGGGTTTGGGCGCTGCCCCCTGTCACGCTGATCCCGGTGCCGGGAGCCTCGCTGCTCCGCTGATCCCGGTGCTGGGAGGCATATTACCCTTTTACTATATAGGATAGAGGCCTGGTGCATGGGTAGGGGCTGGCTGGTTTGCCCTGAAGGGTGTCCTGGATCAGGGTGGGGGTCCCCACTGGGGTGCCTGGCCAGTCTGGCTGAGGGGCTGAGGGCTGTTTTCCGGCTGGCAAGTGACTAAAGCTTCCAACCGCTCCTTGTTTTCTTTTCTTCTTTTTTTTTTTATTCTGGGCCAGCTTTAGCTCTGAAGCCTCGCTGCTGAAAACATCGATACAATGTTGCGGTCCGAGCCCGGCTGAATGGAAGCCGGTTTCTGGGGTTTTGTTTAGCTTCTTATTTGCAACATAGTACATAGTTGCTTAGAGTTGCAGCTGAGAGGCCGGCAAGTGAGGCGGGGAACGTTGGAGTCCGCAGCAAGCAAGCCTCATGCTCGCTTCAGTGCCTGGCTGCCGGCCGCCATCTTGGCTGACAGCTAATTTGCATATACTCACTGATTAGCCAATGAAAAGGGTAGCGGTCGTACACTAATTACCATGTTTCTCTTTTATTAATGTAGATGATTTAGCAGAGAATGCAAGCCTGAAGATGGGGAGCTTTCTCTTATGTATTACCTGGTGCAAACAGAATTGCGAGGCTTGTGGACATCAGCTCTGGTACTGCAGGTGGCTGGAGAATTTTGTCGCCCTCAGCAGGGATGAATGTGGTCCCAGGAGTAAAAGTGTGACCTGGTGGTTTAGGTTCAGCAGGTGTAGGTCACAGGAAATGTCCACAGAGGCAACCGAATTTTCAGACAGTTTTGTAGATAGGATTCTGTACATTAAAAAAGAATAAATGGTTGGGGTGACACACAGTCAAGTTCAAATATTAAGTCTGTGCAAAGAAATTCCAAAATAGTCACTTTGCACCAAATTATAAAAGTAACCAATGGCTTGAATTATTTATTATTTTAGTTATTTTTGTATCATGTGTGAGAGGCAACCGAATTTTCAGACAGTTTTGTAGATAGGATTCTGCACATTAAAAAAGAATAAATGGTTGGGGTGACACACAGTCAAGTTCAAATATTAAGTCTGTGCAAAGAAATTCCAAAATAGTCACTTTGCACCAAATTATAAAAGTAACCAATGGCTTGAATTATTTATTATTTTAGTTATTTTTGTATCATGTACCTATGTATAGCCTAGGGCTGTACTTTAACAAAAAGCTACAATATATACCTATTTGGAGCAGCTATGGGAAATGGGAGTATGAGATGGTAATTTTTGAAGATGTTTGGAAAATAGGCTTGTAAATTGGCAGATTTTTCACACACACACAAACACACATACACAAAACACTGCAAGAAAGCTGGCTATTAACATCCCATTAGTAAGACTTTTTTCATTTTATAATTAGCCAACCACATTAGGCAATAATGAGAATTAGTAATCACATTATTAGAGAAATTAGATTTTAAAACAACATTTAATGCATATAATGTAATGAATATGCAAAAGGTATAAGTCGCTTAAGTAAAAGTGGAAATTCTTGGTACTCCTCCAACCAAAAATGATTCAGGATGAGCTGAAATGCAGACTTACTTTTCTCAACTTATGAAAGTACATTCTTTTTGCAATTCCTGAAGGACTGCATTTACATTGCAAGGCAGATGAATTTTGTATGGGTTGAGCTTGTATTCTGAACAGGATGCATTGCATTTTTATAAAACTTTGCTACCAGGAATGGCAACTGAAATGATTGTCTCTCTTGGGTTGCTTAGTTTGTTGCATATTTAAGAAACCCACAACTAACTCTAGAGTTTCAAACATCTACTTGGGTGTGTAGATTTCTGTCAACTATATAGTTTGATTAAAACTGAATTGCCCTAGTCAATTTTTGTATTCTCCTGAAGAAAATAGGCAACCTTTTGTAGGAAATATAACATCTGATTTCACCTTCTATAAACTTAGAGCATGATAATAGGGCCCTTGCAGGCTGTGGAAGTATAGTTTAGATGTACTTACCACTTATTTGCCAGGTAATCTAAGAAATGCTTAGGGAAGTTGAAAGACTTGACTAAGTTCCTGCACCCAGACCATGCTTTTTTGGTGCGTATGCTCTTGGCTGTTAAGAGTCATGACATGAAAATCTTAGCTGGGAATTGCATCGTAGATGATCTCTTCATTTCCAGGGCTTTAATCTATATGCTAATGCCAAATGCATATCTCTGGCACCACCCTTTCCCCTGAGCTTCAGATTTCTATATCCAACTCGCTATCCACATCGCCCTTCCACTGTCTAATACTCATCTCAGTATTGGCATATTGGCCCCACTTGCCCTGCTCCAGCCTTGGCCATTTTGGTGAAAGGAACCACCATGCACCCAGATACCGATGCAAACAACTTAAAGCCTCTTCCCTTCCTCTCTGCCCCCACATCTCATGGTGACCCTCATAAGCCATCCAATAGGACATATTTTAAAGTTAAAAATGAGGTCTTGCCATTGCCAACTTTATGATCCATCCTAAATGTAACTTCTCACCATGTTCCAAACCACTATCGCCTCTCACTTTCACCAGCGTAGTCACCTCTTGTCAGGTCCTTCTGTGTCCAAGCTGGCCTTCCTTCTGATGACACAGAAGGTATTTTTTATTCTAAAATACAAATCCGATCACTGTTCATAATTATCTGGTAGATTTCCCTAACGGTCCCGTGGTCGGCAAACTGCGGCTCGCGAGCCACATGTGGCTCTTTGGCCCCTTGAGTGTGACTCTTCCTAAGTCTTAGAAGTACCCTAATTAAGTTAATAACAATGTACCTACCTATATAGTTTAAGTTTAAAAAATTTGGCTCTCAAAAGAAATTTCAATCATTATACTGTTGATATTTGGCTCTGTGACTAATGAGTTTGCTGACCACTGCCCTAACCTCAGAAGAAAACCCTGATTCCTCACATGGTCTGCAAGCCCTTGTATAACTCAGTCTTGTCCACCTTGCTGCCCATGGTTTACTTTGCTTTGCCCACTTCATCAACTACCTATGTGACTCAACCTATAGCTCCAAGCCCTTATCTCAGGCTGCAGTGTCATTTCCCCAAATCTTCAATTACCAAGACTCTTCATCATTTCCTGCCTGTCACCTGTTCAGAGAAGCCTTCCTGAACCACCCTATATAAAATAGCTCATAGTCTGCCCTGGAACTCCCTCCCACCCTGATCTCTTTCCTTCATCCTAAAAATCACTGTGAGGTTATATTCTCTTTTTTTAATTAAGTTTATTGGAGTGGCAATGGTTAACAATATTATATAGGTTTCAAGTGTACATTTCTATGATATATCATCTATATATTATACTAGAGGCCCGGTGCACAACAATTTGTGCACTTGGGGGGGTCCCTCAGCCCGGCCTATGCTCTCTTGCAGTCTGGGACCCCTCAGAGGATATCCACCTGCTGGCTTAGGCCCTCTCCCTGGGGGATCAGGCCCAAGCTGGCAGTCAGACATCCCTCTGGCAGCCCGGCAATCCTCGGGGGATGTCCACTTGCCAGCAGGGAGCAGGCCTAAGCTGCAGTCGGACATCTTTAGCGCTGCTGAGGAGGCGGGAGAGGCTCCCACCACCACTGCTGTAATGGCAGCCATCAGCTTGGCTTGTGGCTGAGCAGAGCTCCCACTGTGGAAGCACACTGACCACCAGGGGGCAGCTCCTGCATTGAGTGTCTGCCCCCTGGTGGTCAGTGTGTGTCATAGTGACCAGTCATTCCCAGTCGTTCT
>NW_005356173.1:3585198-3589205 GCF_000412655.1 Myotis brandtii
TTTATTTACCTTCTATAATTGAAACTTTGTTGCTTTGAGTGGAGCTCAGAGCCGGCCTCGTCAGGCAGGAAGCTTGGCTTCCTCCGTCATTGGGGCAACCAAGCCTCCTGCTTGCTCCAGATCCGTGGCTGCCTGCCGCCATCTTGTTTGGGTTAATTTGCATATAGTCACTCTGATTGGCTGATGGGCATGGCTTAAGGCATAGCAAAGGTTTGGTCAATTTGCATGTTTGTCTTTTATTAGTGTAGATTGTGTGCCCACCACCCAAAGTCAAATCATCTTCTGTCACCATATATTTGACAGAGGAATTTCAAAATATTTCTGGGTTCTTTAATCCATTTACCCTTTACAATCCCCCCAAGCCCTTTCCCTCTGGTAACCACCATACTGTTGTCTGTGTCTATGAGTTTTTCTTTGTTTGTTTGTCTTATTTGTTCATTTGTTGCTTTCAGTTTTATATCCCACATGAGTGAAATCATATGGTTCTTAATTTTTTCTGTCTGACTTATTTCACTTACCATGATATTCTTAAATCCATCTATGTTGTCACAAATGGCAGTATTTCCTCTTTTCTTATGGCTGAGTAGTATTGTTCCATTGTATATATGTATTGCATTTTCTTTATCCAACCATCTAGCAAAGGCACTTCAGTTGCTTTCATGTCTTGCCCACTGTGAATTTGTCTGTTTATTTTCTGTCTTTACCACCAAGACATAGGCAGGAGGAGCTTGGCTTTGCTCACTACTGTGTCCTTTGTACTTACATATAAGAGTAGAATCCAATAAATAATCCTATATCATAAAATGCTAATATGCAAATAGATCGAATGGCGGAACAACTAAACAACCGGTCACTATGACTGACCACCAGGTGGCATGTGCGGAACATGGTGGGTGTTGGTCCCAGCAGGATGGTGGAGCAGGTCCGTGGGGGCGCCAGACCAAGGTGGGGTGGCAGTCGCTGTCATTGGGGTGAGCCTCTGGTAGTTACTGAAAATTCTTTGCTCCCGCGTGCTGCAGTGCTACCCGGAGCTCGCACCCACTGCTGGTGCCTGGCACCGGTCCCGATCACTCGGCAACATCAGCGGGTGCGAGCAGCAGCTTCCAGCCCTGACCACCCCTGAGGGCTTCTCCACCTCCCCCTGCTCCTGCAGGGTGATTGGGGCAGCAGCCTCCACTCGCACCTGCTAATGGTGCCGGTCCCACTTGCTGGCGCCCAGCCCCAATCACTCCGTACCATCAGTGGATGCAGGCAGGGCTAGTGCCATCAGTGTGTGGGAGCAATGGCAGCAGGAGAGAGGCTGCTGGCAGACAGGGGACCGGGGACCGCGGCGGGAGGGGCCAGGCGGGGCGCAGAGGATGGGCCAAGACCTGCCCCTGTGCCTACCACAGCTTCACGGCCCACAGTTCCTTTCAAGGTGCATGAATTCGTACACTGGGCCCCTAATTCTTGAATAAAGAGTAATAATATACTTCTTCCATTATAATTTGATTTGTAAGCTCTAAACATTATCAGTTGATTCAATTTTCTGATATAAGAAGATCTACTTTATTGTGTTACCTCCTACTTTCTCTACTCCACTCTACCCCTCAAATATTATTATTTGCATATTATTATAATTGTCATTTACATTGTATTCTATAACTTGAGTCTCACAGTTATTTAGATATAATTCTACAGTTTGCAGATTCAGTGCGCCTCACTCTTTCTTTTGCCACAGCTATCTTATCTATCTCTTTATGGAAGTTTATTTGTTGTTTTGTTTTGTTTTTGAAGAAATGCTCATGAGAGTTACATTCCCAGAGGTCTTGTTTGTTGGGAAATATATACTGATACCTACATAGCTGTTTGTTCTGAGTATGACAATTACTGATCATACCTCTTTTCCTTGTGGATTTTTTTTTATACAGGATTCTACTGTTTCCTGGTACTATTTATTACAACTAAGAGAATTAAGGCCACCCTGATTTTTTCCCCTTTTCTTTTGTCTGTATAGCCACACATTATTTTTGCTATTATTGTTCAATAAATTCACTACCACATTCTCATTTTTTTATCAATTTCTACAAGTATTCACTGAACATTTATACTTTCTATAGACATAAGTCACTTAGAGGGCTATGGTCAGACTTTTTATCTGCTTTGTGGTGCTTCTTTTCTGACATGTGTTTCTTTCTCTCTCCTGTTCTCTGCACTTTTTAAAAATTTAGGCAGTATCCTTGCCTAAATTTTGCATACATCTCATGCTCTTCCTTTTTGGTACTACTCATCACTGGACAGGGAACTCTTCCTGTTCCAGCTCTTTGCAGGAGGCAGGTGAGGAAAAGGGATAGGGTCATAACTCAGGACAACACACTGCAGTTCTTCCTGAAGTCTTCAGTGTCCTCATACGTGTGCGTCTCTTCCCCGGGCACTGACTCTGCTCCAGCTGGCCATGTGGACTGTGCAGTGCCAGTTTCATGTATAGTCCTGGAGCTCTTACTGCTTTTCAATTGGCAAAAAAAGAGGTAATGTCAGAAACAGGTGTCATACACTAGTTTGAAAATGTGACATGGCTGTTATTTCCTCATTCAGCATTCTCTTCCCTACCACTGCTTGGTACCCAACCAGACACAGGGAGCTTGGTCCACAGACCACAGACCTGAACCTTGTTGTTCCAAGCTGTTTATTTTCTTCCACTGAAGATATCACCTAATTAGAAGGATTCTTTGCTCTACCAACTCTACATTCTACAGGAACTAAGGCCACCTCTCTGTGCCCCTTACCTGCCTGCCCTGCTCACAGTTTTTCCTTCATATGTGGTAGTATGTTCTTTAGCATTTCCAGGTTTTATTAAAGACAACATTTCATTTTTTATGACTTTTGGAGAAATAACTTACATAGTATACAGTTCACTAATTTAAATATATCACTTAATGGTTTTAGTATGTTCATAGTTGTACAGTCATCACCACAGTCAATTTTAGAACATTTCCATCAACCCAAAAAAAGGAACCTCAGGCCTGTTAGTAGTCATTGCCTATTTTCCTCCAACTCCCCAGCCCTAATCAACCACTAATCCACTTTCTGTCTCTATGGATACACCTATACTGGACAGCACTTACTAAGAGAGTGGTAGAAGACATGGCTACAAAGTACGTTGGCTACAGCAGGAGGCTGCTCCAGGATTTAAAAAAAAAAATGTTTTGTGAGTGATCCATAATGAGGAAAACCCTCATGTAGATAACCAACAATCGAAAATCCATAAAACCACAGATGGCATAAAAGCAAGCAAGCTTCTCTATAACAGCGCAGCTGGGTGAGCAGGCACAGAGGCGCTGAAGGGGATTCATGGCGTGGCTGCAGCCAAGGTGATTAGTCTGTAAGAGCTCCGTGCTGGTGCCCTCCTGCAGCATGTTTCGTTAACATCTTTCAAAATGTTTCCGGCCCAGCTGTTTCATGTAAGGACGCAGACTTTTATGACTTCTGTTTTTGAGTCTCATTCATTATTTTGCCACCATTAATAAAGAGTGGATCTTAGACCACTGAATGTTCTAATTAGTTAATGATCAAAATCCTGGAGATAGTTTCAGTAATTGAATGGATTAAAGACCCCAGAAATATCTTGAAATTCCTCTTTCCAGGCTTATTTGCTGAGTGTCAGTCCCACTCAACTAGCTCTCACTTAATCCCACCCTGATGCTCTGTTGTTAGTTGCTATTAAGTTACAAATCATATCCTACTGTTTACAATTCTAGTTGGAAGAGCACAGGCTCCCCCTGATTTCATCTCCATAATTAATTTTGGAAGAAATTATCTCAATGAAACACCTATATTTAGTCATGATCTTATATTATAATGAACTAGAGGCCCAGTGCATGAAATTTTGTGCACTGGGGAGGGGGTCCCTAAGCCTGGCCTGCGCCCTCTCACAGTCCGGGACCCCTCAGGGGATGTCCGCCTGCTGGCTTAGGTCTGCTCCCCGCAGGCAGACATCCCTCTCACAGTCCAGGACCTCTTGCTCCTTA
>NW_005356173.1:3590202-3621893 GCF_000412655.1 Myotis brandtii
AGCAAGCAAGCCTCCCTGCTTGCTTCAGTGCCTGGCTGCCGGCCGCCATCTTGGCTGACAGTTAATTTGCATATACTCACTGATTAGCCAATGAAAAGGGTAGCGGTCGTACGCTAATTACCATGTTCCTCTTTTATTAGTGTAGATTCCCAATATTTTAATTGAGCATCTAGCAGGACAGGACTCTGAAAAATAGCCTTTGCGTGATGTCCTAACATAATTTTATAAAAATAAAGAGGAAACTATTTGGGCTGTGATGACTAGATCCTGTGTCCTACTTTCATTTCCAGATAGTAGGAAAACTCATCAAAATGTTAACATTAAACCAAATAGATTAGGAATTTTAATCCAAGATTAAGAATACTGTAATAACACAAAGGTGTTATTTAAGTCTTGGGTGCTTATAATTACCTTTCAAATAGCATTATGTCAGTACTCTAATATAAGTGTTTTTGTGAGATTTCAGTCACTGTTCAAAAAATATAGCTGTAACTTCTCTTTCTACATATAAAACAAATATTAAACTAATTGTAAATTAGTAGAACATACAGATAATGGATAGCGGGTTTCTTTGAAAAATTTTGCCATACTCTGCCAAGCAGATTGAAGTGCACAAAGCACTTAATTTCACAGGATATTTTATAAGGCCAATGGCATAAATTTGGGTAGGTTTGGCAAAAGGAATGTGAACATTTCAGCAATATAATTACATCATTTTCTCTTATGTGTGCCAATCAACTGAGAGATAGTTCCAATAAGATTTTTCAGAGAAGCCCTGTTGACTCTATCTCACTGGCCAGAATTAGGTCACATGCCCATTTCTAAATACAGGCAAGGGTAATGGGATTTCCATGATTGGTTTAGGCCAGCCTTGGGCAAACTATGGCCCGAGGGCCGCATCCGGCCCGTTTGAAATGAATAAAACTAAAAAAAAAAAAAGACCGTACCCTTTTATGTAATGATGTTTACTTTGAATTTATATTAGTTCACACAAACACTCCATCCATGCTTTTGTTCCAGCCCTCCGGTCCAGTTTAAGAACCCATTGTGGCCCTCGAGTCAAAAAGTTTGCCCACCCCTGGTTTAGGCAAATCAGAATATTCTGGAACTGGGGATAAAGCCAACTTTTCTTTAGGTAGTTGGGAAGAATGGGATTTGGGAGGAAAAGGGAAAGCTGAAAATGAATACTGAGTTTTAATCAAGAATATCCACTGTATTACCCAACTTTCAGAGTCCCTGGTAATGTCAAGTAGCGTTTTCCACTTGTCTGTCTCTATATTTAGCTTACCCAGCTTAGTGGCAGGCAAAGAAAATGAGAGATGGTAAACTTGTTGAATTTGGCCCTTTCTTATCTGCCTACCACAAGCAAAAATAGTCTATGTGAATCTTCAACTCTTCTCTCATATTTATGTGCCAGGCAGCAGGAAAAAGAGGGACAGATCCAAGAGTAACAAGAAGAGGAACAAGAAGATTATATTTGCTCTTATCTTACCAATAATGTAAGTCACTTTTCTTCAGGGAAGAGTAAATGAAAGGAAGGAAAGAATGGTGGGTATTTACTTCTCAGGATGTGCTGACAGAATTTCTTATTTAATTGGTGAAAATCCTATATAATAAAAGCCTAATATGCAAATCGACTGAACGGTGGAACAACTGGTTGCTATGATGCACACTGACCATCAGGGGGAAGACACTCAACATAGGAGCTGCCCCCAGCCTGCAGGCCCCAGGCCAGCCAAGGCGGGTGCCATTGAGCCCCCCCCACCCTGATCACCCCACCAGTTACCCCGCAGAAGAGGGAAGCTGGTGGCAGTGGTGGGGGGCAGGGTTGGCGAGGGCGGCGCCAGGCCAGCCAAGGCAGGTGCCAGCAGAGCCTCCCCAATCATCCTGCTGTTCGCCCCACAGATCAGCCCTGATCGCCTACCGGGCCTAGGGACCCTACCCATGTACAAATTTCATGCACCAGGCCTCTAGTTCTAGAATAAAAGGCAAGAGTTTTCTTATTAATGAAGAACACAGCAGCAGGGAGAGGAGGGTACCTTAGTTTTAGGTAACATCAACAATCTGATAGGCAATCATTTAGTAACTCCTAATCTTGACCATGCAGTTGAGCTGAGTTAGGTACTGGATGAGTGCTGTGAAGAAGAAATGGTCCCAGTGCTAAAGGGATTACAGGCTTTTTTTCTCCATTGTGGTATATCAAGTAATATAATGCATGGAAGAAACATTCTTGTAGTTTTAGCTAAAAAGTACTTTAAAAAAAAGAAAAAGAGAAATTTTTCCTGCAGAGTAAGTTCAAGAAGACTTTATTAAATAAATAAATGAAACTAATTTGGGATTTGGGAAGATGTTGTTGTTAGACAGGAGGAAAAGAATTTCAGGCAAAGGGAAGATCCTGAGTCAAGGCGCAGATGCCTGGGACCGCAGGCTGTGTTCAAGAAGCTATGGATAAACCTCTATGGTTCAAAGATGGTAACTACAGGTAGATAGGTCATTGAGGTGGAAAATCAGCTGAGAAAGGAGCTTCTGGGTCAGATGATAATGAATTTTAACCACTCAGTATTATAGTGGAGGCAGAATACTGTTTGCTTCTCTCTGGCCTGATCTTTGCAGGGAAATATTTCCATGGAACAGAGACACTATCTAGTGTATGCAGTAAGAGAAAATAATTAGCAGGCCTTTGCCATGAGCACTTGAGGCCAGGTAGAGAATAAATAGAATACATAAATTCTTTACACTATAAATGTCTAGCATGAGTCAAAATTAAATTAGATAAAAGTATAAGACAATGAGGCATTAGTGCCCTTGCTTGCGACAATTGTTAAACTCTATTTTTGGAGCCAATTGCACCTAACTTTGACTATCTCCCCTAGTGTATATTTCAATCATGCTGTCATCAAATACTTATTGTATGCTATGTGCTAGAATAAAATATTAATCGTCGAGGGAAGATTTGATTTTGGGAACCCTCCCAAAGTCATTTGTGTCAAAGTTGGCTCAATAAGGTGGCCAATCAGGATAAGGACTATCATTATAGACTAAAACTCTGGTGCAAGTATGAAATGAGATTTTTTTCTCCCTTTTTTGACCCATACACTGTGAAGCATAAAATTAGAACTGTAAAGTTAAGGCACCTTAAAAAGAAAATCACAGCAAAGTACTTTAAGCAAAGGCAGCTTCACTGGGAAAAAAAATGTCTAAGTTCCCGCTGAGACTCCTTTGAAGGACATGCCTCATTTGGATGTCTCAGTGTCCCTGTGCTTGTTACAACGAGCCTTAGTACATCAGAGTCACACCTCCACTTACCAAGTTCCACAGCATATGGAAGAGACAGCTTTGCTTCAGCAACCAAAAAAGATCTTTAAAAGCTTTGGACCCAGCATGGACCTTCAGAGCAAATGTTGGAGAACAAAACAGTATAAACAGAGAGTAGGACATGTGTTCTGCTTAACATCATCTTCAAAGAAAAACTGCAGATTTGAAGAACTAAGATTTGTATAAAGAGTTCTCAAATATACAGATAAAATATTCTCTATTATTATTGTACTAGAGGCCCAGTGCATGACATTCGTGCACTGAGGGGGTGGTGGTCCTTCAAGGAACCCTCAGGGGATGTCAGACTAATGGCTTAGGCCCCCTCCCAGGGAGCGGGCCTAAGCCGCAGTCGGACATCCTTAGCACTGTTGTGGAGGCAGGCCGCTGTACTCACCAGCCATCAGCCCAGCTTGTGGCTGAGCGGCGCTCCCCCTGTGGAAGCTCACAGACCCCCAAGGGGAAGTTCCTGCATTGAGCATCTGCCCCCTGGTGGTAAGTGTGTGTCATAGCGACTGGTCATTCCACTGTTTGGTCAATTTGCATATTACCTTTTTATTATATAGGATAGGATTATATCTCATTTATATATATATATATACATACATATATATATTAATATACAATTGTATTTTATAAGCATATAGTGTGTTTGCATGTTAAATAGGCGTACAGCCTTTGGCAACCTCTGTGACGTTTATCAGCCTGCCCCTTTAAATTAACATCCATAAATTACTATTCACTTCTCAAAACCATGTCTCACTTCAGATGAGAAAAAGTAACTATCTTGGAAGCAGCAGCAATAATAATAGGAATAGTAATAACAATAAGTAGCTTAAATAATTGAAATGAAAATGTAATAAAAAGAAAAAAGAAGCAGTATTCATGGAATAATAAGAGGAAGACCTGAGGTTGTGAAAATTGGATTGTTAAAATGGCTTTAGAGAGAAAGTGCTATAAGTCACACTGCTCTAGTTATTTGAATCAAAGAGGCAGGATTAGAAATGTTTTACTGAGAATTTAAAAGGAATAAAACACCTGTAAGTGTAGACTGCAGTTCTCCCTTACTTTAGTGAGGCTTAGCCAGGAAAAATTCTGCATCTAAAGAAAGGTGACCTCTTGCCCCGCAGTCAGTCCAGTGTTTCCAACCTGGAGCCAGATCTGCTTTTCAGGCCCAGGTTGCCGCATGCACAACCCTGTGTTTTACACCAGCAGACATGCAGCCAGCAGACGGGTATTGAAGGGGCCAGGCACCCACCTGGGCAGCTCTGCCTCTGAACCTGGAGGGAGCAAAATCCCAGACAGCACGGACTGAGCCTAGAAGCTTAGAAACTGCACTCTGTCCTGGGCAGAGGCCCCACTCGTGTCCTTCAGGAGAGTCTACTTTGTCATTTCTAACAGTCGCAGAGCTGGACATTTGCTGACCTGGGAGATAGAAATATAGCTCAACTCCCAAAAGGCAGGAATGACATGAACCAGAGCACAGCCCTAGCTTCCTCTGTGACTGCGGGAGGGAGTCTCCACCTGGTTCTGGAAGGAATATGTTTCATGTCAGTCCACTTCATTTATCGCCCACATCTTGGCCTATTTTGAGGCTGTCAGCTGGGGGCCAATTACTGGCATTTAGAGAAGTGGAGGTTTTAATGGGAATACTTGTCTGTGGGAGCTCCGAGATGGTGCCTCATCTCACAGATACCCAGCGTTCTGGCGCCACGCTCTACCCACAACAGCGAAATGAATCAGATTCATTCCCCTATTGCCTGAACTTAATTTCTTTGACTCATTTACATGTCAGTCTTTTTAAGTCTAAGAGAGAATGTGAATTCAGATTCCTCAGTGGCTCATGACAGCTCTCACTGTGTTCTTAACAATTGTATAAAACAGTGATTTTCAGCCTTTTTAATCTCATGGCACATATAAACTAATTACTAAAAGTCTGAAGCATACCAAAAATATATTTTTTGCTGATCTGACAAAAATAATAAGTATAATTTTGATTCATTCACACTGAGCAGCTATTGTTGTGTTGGCTATTATCATTTTTTACTTGATAATCTAAGGAAAAAGAGCTCAGTGCCCCTGACAAAATAGTCAGGTGTTGCAGGTTTTAAAAAATACTTATGGCACACAGGTTGAAAATCACTGGTATAAGACAATAGAAGTCAGCAGAGGCACTGCTTGTGGCAAACCTTCTGAATTGTTGGGCTATTTCCAGCCTATTTTAGATGAGTTCTGATCTAATCCAGTTCCACATCGGGCATCGAGGTCTTTACAAATACCATAAATATGTACTTGGAAATCTGCCAAATCTATAAAGGCACCCGATACCATTTCTCAGGGATTTTAAAAAATAGAATAGCCTGTTTCCATAAATGGATAACTTAATTAACAGATTCTCTAAGAGCCAGGCTGTCCCTGGTCTAGAAAACAATCCTTAGCCATGGTAATTAGTGCTGGCATCTACTTGTCCGGGTATCCCACTGAGAAGTGTAGAGTCACATTGGAAATTCTCTTCCTCTCCTAGTCCTCCTTTGGGTCAATAAAATATTACATTCACAATTGAAAATCTTATCAGATTACTCTCCTAAAACCTTCTAAAGACTTCACATTACATCTAGAATAAAATTTAGAGGCCCTTAGCATGACCTTCAAGGCACTTACCTACTCTCCTGTCTTAACACCTCTAACTCATCACCTCCCACTCCCTGCTGTGTTCAGAGTTGCCTTATCTGTGTTCTTGGAAACCTACATTGATGAGCATCTCATCTCATAATCTGGTTATTCTCTGCAGCAGAAAAGAAATCTGAGACCTGGAGTTTGCTTTTGGTCAAACCTCCTTTTGTTCCTGTGCTCATGCCTCCCAACAGCTTCCCCTCATTCATAATGATAAACAATTCAATACTGTTCTTGATTAATTAGCTGCAACTTAAGGAGATTGGGAGAATGCATTTTCAGTCTCCACGGTGCTCTCAGAGCAATTAATCATTCTGTCTATCCATCCATTTATCCATTCATCAATCAATCAAGTACTGTGTCCCAGAAATTTTTTTTATCCTAGTACTTAATCATATTTTAGAGTGATTATAATTCTTTAGTACCCATCTGTTATGTAGTGAAGATAAAAGTTATTGTTCCCTGTGAATAGTAGTTGAGTTTAGTCTCAACTAAACTCAATAAACTAAGAAACAGGTTAAAATGTGATAGAGCAGTGGTTCTCAACCTTGGCTGCAGATTAGAATCACCTGGGAATCTTTTAAAAATCCTCACAGGTGATTCTAATGTGCAGCCAAGGTTGAGAAACATAAGTCAGTACTTATTTGCAAAGTCTGTACTTGTGTCCTACCACCCCCACTACTTGCAGCATGAGCAGGCAGTCGCCTTCCTAGGATGAGCCTGGGGGAGGTACTATGAGGTCAGGAAGCTTTCCAGCACTGGGTTTTACATGCTTGTTTCAATAGAGGAATATATTCAGGTTTCTTGGAAATATAAATGGGGGATGGGGTCCTAACACACCCTGATGGGTAGTGTGGGAGTCAGAACAGTTTCTCTAAGAGTTGATTCAAACCAAGTGTTGAATCGTAAATAAGAGATACTATTTTGGTTTCCAAAAGAGCCTTATCACACACTCTTTGACACACCCTCAACACTTTCTCAGGCATACAGGGAGTGATAAAAAATGTTTGAGATTCATTCTTCAGTGAGTCATTCACTTGTCCTTTGTTTCAAAAAGAAAAGGAGGTTGTAAATAAATTTGGGCTGGACATGTCTGGGCCCTTGGCGCTACATCTCTTGGGTTGTCTCAGTTCTCCTTCAGTGGCCTCTCCTTCCATGTGATGTCCCATCATCCTGGGCCTCTCCATGCGTCCTTTGTCCTTTCTCTGTCCTGGACCTCCTCACAGTTGTCATCTGAGATCCATCACAGTGAAAGCAGGAGCTGCCAGGACTCTGGGCCCCCAAAGGGCACAGCAGCATTTCTGCAGTGTTGTTCTGGTCAAAGAAAGTCCCAAGCCAGCCCAGATTCAGGGGAGGAGACACTGATTTCATCTATTCAGCATGTAGGGAGAAAGGAGTTGCTGCTGGCTATCCTTGGAGATTTTTCTACTGCATGCGTTCCGTCTCCTCACATCACCTTATTTTTTTCATCCTCCCAAACACTGTGAGGTGTATATTCAAACTTATTCAGTATATCTGACATGAATTGGTTGTTGTTAATGACTCTTGCCTGTGCCCAGCCCCTAACCTCATTGTCTGACTCTCCCTGCATCCTAGAATTAATCTCTGTGCTTCCAATATTCTTTGTTTGGTGGTATAATTTATGGCCACATAAAAATTCTGCCTGAACACAACTTCTTTGTTAACAGAATTAGCACTCTAATGTGTAATTCTTTCTCATCCTTCAAGACCTGGTTAAATCCGACTTCTTCCATAAAGTTTTTATTGATCATCCCGAAGAAAATGGGATTTCTCTCTTTCTAAAATTCATAGCAATCTATTTCTGGAATGTAGTCTGGTTTCAATTATGGTTAGATAGGGGCATGCCTTATCTCTCTAATAACAGAGAAAACTCAAGGCAGGTAGTGGGATTGACTCAATTTTGAATTTTCAAAATTGAGTCCATTACGTAGAATGGGATATGTTTGTATTGAGTTGGCAGGGGTCAGAGTAGAATGGCCAGGCTTCTTTCTGGGTGAGGTTCCCCATCATGGGGTGGGGACACATAAGTCAGTACCACCCCCACTACTTGCAGCATGAGCAGGCAGTCGCCTTCCTAGGATGAGCCTGGGGGAGGTACTATGAGGTCAGGAAGCTTTCCAGCACTGGGTTTTACATGCTTGTTTCAGATTAAGCTGCTTTGTCCCCCTCTTTCTAACTTCAGCAAACATTAGCTCCATCTTGGGAATCACTTTCCCTCTCTGGTACTCAGTTTACCCATTTTTGAGCAACAGAGGCTAGCCAGGCACCCTGCTAGACATTCATGCCAATCCTCAAGATAATACTCACAGGTCCATTTTCTCTTATTTCCTTCTTTCAAATGAAGACCAGCTGTGGAAAGAAGTTAAATAACTTGCCCAAGTTCTCTGGGCAGAACTGGATTTAAACTCTTATCTCCCATGAGTCCCATGTAAATCTATCAGGGATGTGGCTGATAAGCTCTAAATTTACTTTTAGCTCTTACTATGCTTCTTACAGGGGATGTAAAATACAGTCTGCTAGTTTTTTGTTTTTTTTCCCTTCTCCTGGAGCAGCTCCCTGTACCATATTTATTCCTCTTTATCTCATTCAGAACTTTGGCTGAAGTTTCTCTTATCAATTATTGGCTCCTCAGCTAGCAATTTTCTCTTTGTTCCATGTGGTGTTCTGGTATGTTATGCTACAGTTTGTATAGAGATTGAGACACAGTGTGGTTTTGCTGATGAGGAAATCTACATTGCAGAGACAGGCCTGTTTTTCTCAGTTCCTTAAGAGGTGTTGACCATGTGTAAGAGCCTTCTTGCTGAGGTGAGAATGCCCAGCACCTTCACTCCCTTAATGATTCTCGTGTAACAAGGGGTCACATCTCCATTTCTTAGTCAAAGTCTCAGTTCCCACAGTGTGGAGCTTCACTGGGAACTGCTGGCCTTGTGTTGGATGGACATCCCTAAATAGGATTAAATGGACTATTCCTCCAAAGCTGCTCCATGTTTTTACTCAATACATGCTGAAAAGCAACAAATGTGAATGTTGGAAAATATTTTCTTTTATAGCATTGCTCTATGCAGGAAATGCCGAGCATTTTTAAATCTAATTCTTGGGTTTTTCTTCTTAATTATTATTTAGTTTTAACTTCTAGAAAACCTTCAACTATATTATATCTATACTAGAGGCCCAGTGCACAAATTCAGGCACCAGTGGGGTCCCTTGGACTGGCCTGCAGGATGGGGCCAAAAACCAGCTCTCTAACATCCCCTGAGGGGTCCTGGATTGTGAGGGCACAGGCCAGGCCCAGGGACCCTACCAGTGCACGATCGGGGCTGGGGAGGGACACAGGAGATTGGCCAGCCAGGGAGGGGCCATGGGAGGGCTCCAGGGCATGTCCAGCCTGACTCTCTCAGTCCCAATCAGCCAGACCCCAGCAGCAAGCTAATCTACCAGTCTTAGCGTCTGCCTCCTGGTGGTCAGTGCACGTCATAATGAGTGGTTGAGCAGCCTTAGCATATCATTAGCATATTACGCTTTGATTGGTTAAAAGGATGCCGGACGACTGGACACTTAGCATATTAGGCTTTTATTATATTGGATTTTCCAGCACATTGAAAGAATGTTATTTTGGAGGATCACAGAACTTTGGGCAGAGTGGAGGGTATGGACTTAGACTTACAATGTGTGTGACCTTAGGAAATCTACTTTTCTTCTTAATTTTCATTTTCTGTGCAGAAAAATAAAACTATAGTAACATGTACCTCTTAAGTTTTATGGCAAGGACAAAATTAGATAGTATGTCAAAGATCTTGCCACATAAATAATAGATTTTTTTTCCTATCATGGAAATAGTCTCTTACTTACAATATGTCCCAGACAACCTCTTACATACGGGTTAAATATGGACAGGAAAATTTAAAATACATTTTTATTTTGTTGGCATTCAAAAAATCAGTCTTCCCCCTTTGTGTGAATTGTAGATAAGAAAAAAAAAGTATATTAACTAAGAGTCTATGTTAAAGACATGTATCTGCATAAAAATTGGGAATTATTTTGTAGAGATATGAATATAATCTGGTGACATGTGAATGATACTCTCCTAGTCATCTTTTATCCTCCCAACATGAATAAACATTAGGGACCGTGCCTTTTTCATGACCCTGTTATCTTTTTAACTGTACAATAAGTACCTGAAAGAGATTACTAAAATCAAAAGTTGTTTCAAATATTATTGTGATTGTAATTATTTCAAATGCAGTTTTATCTGATTATAAGGTTAAAACATCCAAATTTGTTTCTAACTTAGTATTTGAAAGTGTTATGTGACTGGATGAATACTCTACCTAAGTCAATCTCTAAATAAAGAGTGACAGTAGTTTTAGTCCATTAAAGAGAACCAAGAACCAGCATCGTAGTTACATCCATAAAGGCTGAATAAAAGAGTCAGACCTTAGCCTGCAATCTTATCTGAGAGATACTCAATTATGGTTCACATATTCAGAATTGATTGATAAAGTTTCAAGAAAGAAGGTATAGCTCTTAGCTGGTCTTATTCTCCAGTTATCAGTCTAATGTGGACCACAGTCTTCTTAAAGAAAAGCAGTTTCACAGGGCAATCAACTCCTGGCCTTTCCCATCACCTCCATCTAGGCAACAATATTTGCCCTAGGAAGACTGTCTAAAAAACAAGTGCAACCCAGAGAAGAAGTGCTGCATTAATAATAAATAGCTCATCATTATTATATTATGGACTAAATCAGTGTATTATTATCAAATATGCTTAAACCTTTCAGGAGAGAGGAATTTGAGAACATGGGCTCTATCCTTTAGTGACTCAATGATGTACATAGACGTTACTTTTGATCTTGACCCAAATAATTATGATTGCATTTGTATATCCTTATTGCAAAGGATTTTTCTTGATTTTTTTCTTATTTAGTCAACAAATATTTATAGAGTACTCGATCTTGACCCAGATAATTATGATTGCATTTGTATATCCTTAGTGCAAAGGATTTTTCTTGATTTTTTCTTATTTAGTCAACAAATATTTATAGAGTACTTACTGTGCTTTACAGAAATAAACAGAGAAGGCACTCCCCTTATGGGATTTACATTCTAACAGTGAATGAGACACTAATACATACTAAACACAGTAAGATAAAGTATGCATGGTAACAGTAATCAAAGAGAAATATATTAGAAGGACAAAGCAAATAACAGAGTAAGGGGCCTGGGGGGCTTGGGACTGTGGGGATGGCTTAAAACTTTAACTAGAGTTCCAGGAGTCAGTGAGAAGGTGACATTTATCAGAGACTTGGAAGAGGTATGGGAATTCAGCATGTGACTACCTAGGGGAAGAGCACCAGCAGGGCAACAGCCCGAGGAGAGTCTCAAGGCAGGTATGTCTGGGATATTCCAGGAATAGGAGAGAGGCCAGTGTTCCTGCCACAGAATTCCTACCTTATTCTTTCTTTTCTCACGTCCAATATTTTTTTTTTCCTTTAGGAGAATTTATTTTCCCCAAAATATAAAGTATTTTGTTTGCAAAAATAACAGCTATCATAAAATGATTGTTAACCTTGATGTTGGCACTCTCCTATTCCCTTGAGATGCAGCACAGTTCCCCTGAAAACATAGGGCATCCCCAAAAATGTATACACACACTTTGAATAATTATAAAGGCAGAGTTTATTAAAATGTATTTCATATTCAAAATTGAGCTATCAGCTGTTAAAGTGTGTATACATTTTTGGGGGACACGCCATATAATGATGACAAAAAGAAAACCAGTTAGCATGGGAACTGCCCCTTCCAGAATCAAATGCACTGAGTGAGCTCAGCCACTTTCAGCACCCAGGCCCAAATCTATCTGTTCAGTGAGTGTCCTGCCACTCTGATGCCAGGTCAGCCTCTGAGGCCCATGGCCCTAAAATTCCCTTTCTCTGCTCTAGCTGCTTCTCAGAGATGGGCTGATAAGCCATTAGCTCGAAGGGCTAAGTGACTAATAGGACACTATATCTCTCCTTAAAAGAATGAGTGTCTAATAGGAGAATCTCAGCTGGCTGTGGGAAATGGGAGAGATTTTATATTTAAGTTAGTTCTCTGTCTCACAAAGCAAGGGAACAACTGTTCTCATGATGGATCGGAGCGTCCTGCTGGTCTAAATTAGCAATATTAATATATGCTGTGTATAATATATACACATATACATACATACATACAAATTATATCTTAATGAACATACACCTACCATATATTAAAGAACTTAGAATATATCACAATATATTAAATTACCTGGTTCCTACAGAGCAAGGCTTTAATTAAACACAGAGTTTGAGGGAATATAAAAATCCTTAATTGATGAGGGAAAAATTAAGTGTCTAAACATACCTATTTGACAAAAGCAAGTTCAGGTGGAAAATTGACTCATGTTTTATACTATGTCATAAAGCATCGAGAGGGGTTAGTTTGAGATTTCATAGTAATAAATAATTTCATTAAAATTGTCTTGATAGAATGCCGATGTCACCAGGGACCATCATAAGCATCACTATTTCCTGCACCAGGTGATTGATATCTTCCCCTAGCACATCAATGGGATGGTATTTGCCTGGAATCTCTAAATCACATGAAAGCTTATTTGGTGGGGAAGGGTGGGGTGGGAATATGTCTTTAAACTTTCATGTGTATGTACATGAGAGGAAATTAATTGAGGCAGAAGGTAGCTAGAATTTTAAAATGTAATCATTAATAGCTTCATAGTTGTGTTGATAGCATCCAACAGGGTTACCTTCTGGGACAGAAACACAGATTATTTCTACTGTTTTTGGAAAAAGACCTCTTCACAAAATAAGAGCTCTCTAGAAACATGTGGTCCACTCCCAAACTCACCCTTTAACTTTCCAACATCAGTAATGTAGAATAGCAGTCCTGTGAAATTACTTCTTGAACTGATGAAATTAAAATATTTATATTCTGCACATGCACCAATGTAGGAAACTCTCACTTCAATTATAGCAGTTAAGAAGTCTGAAGTAATTTTCCCAGCTAGCATTTGGCCATTCCGTTGAGATTGAAAGAATCTGGTACAATAACAGTTCTTATTAATTCACTGCTCTTCGTTTTGAAAGAATATTATAAGTCCTTTGTGATGTAAATTGTTTGGGCAATATGATGGTGCCTTGTGACTGAAAAGTCGACACACTAGAAGGACAAAGTACTTAGGAACAATAGCTAACATTTACTGTTTGGCACTTTTTAAATATTCTCTGTAAGATAATTTTTTACTTCTGATTCACTTTTCTTTCAGCCTTTCCCAAAAGGGATTTCAGTTAATTACTTTTTCTAATGTGACTTTGATATTTCAGTTCCCCTAAATCTTCCAAGGAATATGCAGCTAAAATGTCATTCTAGTTATTTTATTTTCCTAGAGATGCTGGTATTAAATATGGGTGTCACACTGGAAAATTCCACCAGAAGAAAAAGTTAAACAAGGCATAAAATTTACATTAGTAACATCCCATTAACCCATCATCTAGAAAGCTTTTGTTACATGATTTTCATCATTTATGAAATTATTTTGGTGTCTTTTCTGGGCTTTTTTGCCTGTAGGGATGAACCCTGTTGTGCATTTATCTCCATCAGAATGTTGTAGCTGCATTTGGCATTATTCCTTCAACATTCTTCCCCTTTTTTGCAAAAGAATGAATTTAGCTTAATTTATTAATAGTCATTCCTGATTACTCTCTTTGTAGAAAACAACTTGAAAGGCAAATTATTTAATTAAAGAAAGCATTTGCATTGCCCTTTAAAAACTTTCATTTTATATAACCTATTTATTGTAAAACCAATTAGCCTTACATGTAAAAATGTTATTGCTTTTAGTATACCACTTTACACATCATTGGGATAGTCGTCCCTATGTAAATGCATGGAGTTCCTTTCAAACAAGAGGTATTCTAATAAATCACTGCCAAGTCAATGTTTACACCCGAAAAAAATAATTTTAAAATAAAAATAGTCCTATACATGATGATTAGGTTTCTATGGTAAGAGCTAAAGCAAAATAATTATAACACTTTTATTAATATATTTAGTACTACTAATAATATACTTAAAAAATAATTGACAAAATAATATCATAGCCCTAAATTGTGTATTAAGGCAAGGTCAAGAAAAGGGCATTGAGATAGGAGGAGCAGTGAAAGCATTTCATCATCTACATTGTGATAACTAAGATATTCCACAGTCAGAGAATACAAGCATTACCTTCATTAATCAGAGAAGGTAATGGGTTTCTATGAACTGATACTGTAGACCCAATATCAGTATTGATTGAGCTTTCTATTGCTATCACACAAATTGCTTCAAGTTTAGTGGCTCAAAACAATCCAAATGTATTACTTCACAGTTCTGTAGGCCAGAAGGCGGAGTGGCTCCAGCAGTTTCTCTGTTCTGGGTCATGGGAGGCTGACATCAAGGTGTTAGCCAGATGACTCCTATCCAGAGGCTGTGGAAAGGATCCTTTCCCAGGCTTATTTGAGTTCTTCGCAGGATCCAGTTCCTTCTGTTTGTAGGACTGAGGTTCCTGTTTCCTTACTGGCTGTTACTGGGGCCACCCATACCTGGTAGAGGCCTTTCTCAGTTTCTGTTTGGGGGTCCTACATCTTCGAGCAGCAAACAAGGAGTCTTTCTCAAGCTTGGAATCTTTGTGAGCTTTCCTTCTGCCACATTCTTCTGCTTCTAGCCAGTGAATGTTCTCTGCTTTTAAGGGCCCATGTGATTCAATCAAGCCTACCCAAATAATCTAGGATAATTTATTTTAAGGTCTATATAACTGCAATCACATCTGCAAAGTCCCTTTTGCCAAGTAAAGTAACATCTTCACACAAGTTCCAAGGATTAGGGCATGGGCACATTTAAAGGGCCAATTATTCTGCCTACTACAAATACGTGATTTGAGTTCTCCCAGAATAAAATCCATGGGTAGGTTGTATGCCCCAAATCACATGTATAAAAGTTAGCTTCAAAGGCACAGGGAGTAGCTATTATTATAGAATAGCATGAAGCCCATTGGCCTCACAAGTCAGAGCTAAGCAGAACTCTCTTCAACAGTTCCTGGTCTTATTTCCATAGGGAAACACCCATATGCCTTCACTTGTGCTCACATACTCTCAAATTCCAACTACTGACTTGAGAAACTATGTTGTGGCTTGTACTTAATTTCTAGTAAAAAAATTTAATTGGATTTTAAGTAAAAACAGAACGATCTGTTTTAACATCATCTAATGCACTGGCATAAGCAATGGTGTTTCAGATTAACAGAATTTCTCCCCA
The DNA here is from genome assembly GCF_000412655.1 of Myotis brandtii. Taxonomy (NCBI): domain Eukaryota; kingdom Metazoa; phylum Chordata; class Mammalia; order Chiroptera; family Vespertilionidae; genus Myotis; species Myotis brandtii. Next base: position 3,605,533 of record NW_005356173.1, read on the forward strand.
AAACAAGAGAGGGTCACCTTTTATCTCATTTTCTCTCAAAGTATGGAGATGGAGCAGCTCTGGCACCCTAAGGGCTCCAGTGAGCCATCAGCAGCCCCACTTTGTAGAAGTGCTGGTACAAAGTTGTCCTGGAGGGAAGGGGGGACATTCTGCTGGGGTGGAGATGGGAACATTAGCCTGAAATGAAATTGGTGTTTTAAATTTATCATGTCATTTGTTAAAAATGTATATACTCTAATATAATGTGAAATTGATACAACAGGCAGTCCTTGGGTTATGTCAGACTCAATGTACGTCGTTTCATGGTTACGTGGCCATCTCCCATTTACAGTATTTATAAAAAAAAAAAGTTCCGTCATTTCGATGTATGTATATATGTGCTTTATGTTTTTTATTATTTATTTACCAAAAGTAAAGGTCAGGAATTGTTATCTTTTTTTAATTTTTTTTTTTAGTGTTTCACCTCATTACTGCTGTGTATGTGTTCCATGTGAGTGACATAGGTGCTTATGTAGGTGGGTTCCGACTTACGAGGAAAATCGTGTTACGTGGCGCCATAGGAACGGATCTCCGATGTAACCCGAGGACCTACTGTACATAAATATTGTAGGAAATAAGAGTAAACTAAAGCATTTGAGATGGGAATTATCCCAGAAAACACTTCATAGGAAATTTAGGTCTTGACTTGGAACTTAAAAAATGATGGAGATGGTTAGCATATAGTTTAGTTTATGCTTACAAATGCATTTTCAACAATGCTTTGGAAATTATTAGGATACCAAATGATTGCACTGAAAATTGACAAATGAAAGTAAAACAATGTGTTTCTTCTGTCTTCGCAAGAACTGTTTTCCCCAGGAATCAACATTGCCAACTGGTGAGGAAAAACTCTTCACAGAGGAGTTACAGAAGTGTTGGTTAGCAAAGACACCAGAACTTACGGGGTTAGAAAGTCACTAAATTGCAATGTTGATGGAGTCATTGCTTGAGGCAATGATCCTGGGCCATTGAACTCATTAGTGTAAATATTGAGGAAGAACTAGACAGTTGAGGGGACCAGGTTTTCATTACGACCAAAAGTGAGAAACGAGGACGTGATATAATGTAAAGAGCACTGCACCTTCCTGATGTAATACAGTGTAAAGAGCACTGCACCCTCTATGAAGTTGTCCTGTCCAAAAGTTGGACCAGAATCAAACTGAGCCACAATTGATAACTTTCAGCCAAAAGGAAAGTGAAGGGGGAGAAATACTTAAATGACAACAATGAAACTAACAAAGAAATCTAGAATGAGGGACATTTTATGGGACACGTGACAGTTTCTGCCAAAAGTGACTGGCATGGAGAAAAAGGGAGAGATAGGAGAGAAGGATTGCTATAGATTAAGAGAGAGAGAGAGAGAGAGAGAGAGAGAGACAGACAGACACTTGGGAGACTTTAATATTTGGATCTAGACTGGATCTTAAATTGAACATATCAACTATGAGAAATGCATTTTTGAGACAAACATTTTTTTAATATGGACTAGACTTGATACAAAAACATTATTGTTAATATTAGGTGAGATAATATCACTGTTATTTTGTGAGAAAATGTATTTTTAGAAATAGCTACTACAGTGTTAAGATGTAAGATAATATGCTAATGGGATTTGCTTTAAAAATCTTCAGCAAAGGAAAAATTAGTAAATCCAATGTGGCAAAATCTTGATAATTATAGATTCTAAATTGTGGGTGTATGGGGATTCATTATGCCATCTCCCTTTCACCATACATCTGGTAGTTATAAAAATTTTCATTAAAATTTTTTAAATCACATATTCCCACTTAACTGTACATCTTAGATCTATTGATGTGTATATTAACAAAAAAGAGTCGTATTATTGTGCTGTTGTTCTGAATTGGTGTGAATGGCTATCCCTATTTTATTAAGTATCATCCTCTTGCAGAGTTAGTCTAATTTCCTTGAGACTCTGTAGCTTAGGCCTGTGTTAATTGATAAGGTTCCTTCTTTTTTGAAAGATCCATTAATAGACAGCCCTCAATCAGAAACACATTAGTTCTTCTAATATAATTTATATGAAATTTTACCCTATTACAAGATTGCAGGAGCTAATCGTGTACTAACAAGAGAACAGGAACAATAATTGATCAGATGTATATGGCAGTATTATTTGGAAGTATTAGGTAGAGCCATCTCAGTGGGAGATGCTTTCTCTATTTCTATAAAAACTGCAATCCTAGTTTTTCCCTGAAATCCCCTCCCCCCTAAGATTTAACAATGCTAATACTAAGTTGGTGTATATTTTTTCCCAGTGGTTGATTATAATCCTTTCCCTTTATTAAGTTTCATTTTTCAGCCTTAAAAAGGGCTATTAATAAAATGGCTTAAAGGCTAAGTGAGAGCAAATCTCACTTCCTTAGAGGACTGTCATTTTCTTACTTATAGCTATAACTCCTACTTTCAGAGAAAGGGAAGGAAGAAGGTAGCTTATATTGAAACAATATCCTTGAAGGTCTATTCCATGAATGTAAGTCAAGCAGAACTCGGGTTTTGCAGCATTCTTGAGACACTGGGTTCAGTTAGTTGCTTGATGTTTCTTGTTGTATTGCTCAATCTGTTCTACAGAGTACTTTTATTTACAGGTAATTTAAGCTTTGGATGAAGCTCTGATTAATTCATTTTCTGGATAAAAGAAGGAATAATTCCACTTAATGCTCACCCTACAATTTTAATCATAGAGGCGAGAAAGCAAGGGAAGGCACAAACCTCATTAGTGATATAATGAGAAAAGAATCCAGCCTCAGACAAATGGTGCCAGCTCCTACAGTTTGCTGTGAGCTCTACCAGCACTAGAAACGAGGTCAGGATTAGGAAGTCAGGCTTATACACCTTCCTAATGGCGCTCTTTTCCCTCAGCTCCCCAGCAACCCCCTTTACCTTTGTCTTCCTTTCCCCAGCCCCCAACCAAATCAGGAACTCTCTATCCCAGGTCTTGACTCTCATTATTTAAATTAATAACCTTTCATTTAAAATTTAGCTATGTTGCTATTAGTTTATACTTTACAATATTTTATTTCATTATTTTTGTTGGAGTATAGTTTTCACCTAGTAAAATACAGACGTTGAACGTACAGTTCGATGTACTGACAATTGCATACACCTGTGCACTCCACGCCCCTGTCATGATGATGGCATTTTCCATCAGCCTGGAAAGTCCCTGCATGCCCCTTCCCAGGCTATCATGCCTTGCAACCCAAAGGAAACCCTGATCTAATGTCTACCGACCTATATTAGTTTTACCTATTTCAAAATTTCACACAAATAGAGTAATACAGAGTATACTCTTTGAAATCTGGCTTTTTGGTTTATCATAATATTTTTTAAGCTTTGTCCATGGGGCTGAGTAGTATGACATTGAATAAATATACTTCAGTTTATTCATTTACTTTCCAGTTCATGTGCATTTGGGATGTTTCTAGTTTTTCACTGTTACAAATAAATTTGCTATGAACATTCTTGTATAAATCTTTCAGCAGGCCGATTTTTTAAAACCGCTAAACAGTTTTTGAAAGGGGTCGTAGCCGTTTACACATACACCCAACATAGTAAGGCACAGCAGCCGCCCCTGACCCATGGTTTTGCTTGCAGCAGCTTCGGTTATGCGCAGTCAACTGTGCTTCACAAATACTAAGTGGAAAATACCAGTCACTTTTAAATTGCACACCTTTCGATGGCACGGGATGAAATCTCGCGAGGCCCGGACGTGAATGAGCCCTTTGTCCCATGTCTCCTTGCGCTTGACGCTCCGCCCCTTAGGCACCCGGTCGCCATCTTGATTATGGGCTGCGGTGGCAGAGCACTGCTTATGCTCAGGTCACCCTTATTTTACTTGCCAGTGTCCCCAAACTGCAGGAGTAGGATGCAGGCAAGTTGGCTATGCTGATGAGAAGCGGTCAAGTGCTTCCTTTAAGTAAAAAGGTGGAGGTTCCTGACTTAACATGTTAAAAAGTCTTCCACTGAGGTTGCCAGATCTACGGGAAGAACGAAGCTTCTGTCCACGAAATTGTAAAGAAGGAAAAAGAAAGTTGGGCTAAGTTTTTTCTTTAATCTTCAAACTGCAAACGTTACAGCCCCAGCGTGTGATGCGTGCGCGGTTAAGATGGAAAAGGCGTTAAGTTTGTGGGCGGAAGACGTGCACAGAGACCTGTTCCAGTTGACTCCCATGTGTTGCACCGGAAAGCATGGAGCCCCTCGGAAATGTCAGCAAGGCATCCCCTGAAGGAGGGACAGGAAGCCATTGACTGCAAGGAAGGGATGGTTACAGAGATTCAGGAATGGGTTTGGACTGAAAAAAAAATATAAAAATGACCGGAGAATCTGTGTCTGACAATGAAGAAGCCGCTGCCACACTCCCTGCAGAGTTGAAGAAGCCGATTGAAGAGAAAGGATACCATTCAAAGCAGGTGTTCAATTGTGATGAAATTGGGCGTTTCTGGAAGATGCTCAATAGAACCTACATTCATAAAAGTGCGGAAGAGGCACCAGGGCATAAGGCATGGCGGGTCAGAGTAACTTTGGTACTTTTGTGAATGCCTCAAGGCATGGGTAAAGCCAGGCATAGTGGACAGAGCGAAGAACTCACGTACTCTCAAAATAAAAAACAAAAAGATTTCTTCCCATTTTCTGGTAACATAATCAGAAAGCCTGGGTGGCAGCTATCTTGTTTATGGAATAGTTCCACCAGGGCATCACAAGAAGGGTGAGTATAGACAACAAGATACATTTGAGAGAGAGAGAGAGACCACTTTCAGGTAACTTTTATTACAGTATATTGTTATAATTGTTGTATATGGTTAGTAGCAATTGTTGTTCATCTCTTACTGAGCCTAATTTATGAATTAAAATGTATTATACGTTTGTATATATAGAGAAAAACATACTATATACAGGGTCCAAAACTATCTGCAGCTTAAAACTATTCAGGCATCCACTTGGTGGGGTGGGGGGGGGGGGGCACTATTACGAGAATTTGGTGTAGTCAGAGTTTTTTAATTTTATTCATGCTAGTGGGTTAGTAGTGGTATGTCATTGTTGTCTTAATTTGTTTTGCTTACTGATTAATGCTTCTGAATACTTTTTGTGCTCACTGGCCACTACATACTTTCTCTGCTAAATGTCTGTTCCAATCACTTGTCTGCTTTTTGGTTATTGAGTTATATAAATACTTTAATTTGGATCTAAACCCTTTGGTATGTAAATATAGATATGTTGTATTTTCTCTTAGTCTGTGCCTGCCTATGTATTTCCTTAGTGATATATTTTGCTGAAATATAGCTTCTCTAAGTTTTTTATTTTGATGAAGTACAATTTAACAGTTGTATTTTCTTTTGCAATCACTGCTTTCCCTGGATTAGCTAAAAAACCTTTGCCTCCCCAAGGACACACCAATATTCTCCTATGTTTTCTGCCACAAGTTTTATAATTAAAGCTTTCAGTTTTGGGTTACTGACTCATTTCAAATTAATTTTTGTATATGGTGTGAGCTAGAGTTCAAAATTTATTCTGTAATTATTTGGTTGTTTCAAAAGCATTTGTGGAAAAACTTAAAATTACTTTTATCTCTCTATTGAATAACATGGGCACCTTTGTTGGAAGATCAATGAACCACATAGCTGTGGGTTATTTCTGGAATATCCTGTCCCACTGATCTTTTGTCCATCCATACAGCAATGTCATACTTCCTTAATTACTAAGCTTTATATTTATAGTAAGTTCTTTACGTACTAATGGTGGAAATATTTCCAAAATACACTGTTGAATAGAAAACAGTTTGCAGATCAATATATAATATTATCATTCTTATGAAAATAAGAGAAATCATATTCATGTATATTTTAATATGCATTAAAAACTCTGGAAGAACACAAAAGATACTAATGGCACTACTAGGAGTAGTTAGTTACCTATGGCAGGGAGGGGTATATGGTGATGGGGCAGATATGGGACAGGAATATGAAGAAGAATTTTCACTATATTTTTAAATAATGTTATTTGTATTAAACAATGTGACTGTATTAATTACTCAAGATTTTCATTAATTTTTTTAAGGAAAGAAAATATTATGTGGAATATATTATCATCCCAGAATAGATAAAACTTTAAAGTGGCAATTCATTACAGTATTTTTAGGTCCAATTATATTTTTTCAGGCCTTGCATTTTATTAATCTACTAGAGGCGTGGTGCACAAAATTCGTGCACTTGCGGGGGGGGGTGTCCCTCACCCCACCCTGCACCCTCTCCAATCTGGGATCCCTCAGGGGAGCCCTCTCCAATCCAGGAGTTTCTGTCAGTCTTTGCAATCATATGAGCAAATTGTCTGAGATCCCAACTCAGTTTGGTTTTTTGCTCACAGAATAATAGAAGCATTTTTTTTCTTTGCTTCATTGTTGGAGATTTCCTGGAAGTTTTGGGATATCTTCCCTTTAATTTTTCCTAGGGGCAGCCATCTTGTGATGACGTGAGGGCGCGAGGGCCACCTAGGCTTTTATTCGTATAGATGATGTATTTATTCAACAAATATGTATTGAGTGCCTACTATGTGTCAAGCAATGTTTTAACCACTGGGAATATAGAAGTGAACAAAATTGACATATTCCTTATGTTCATGGCATGTGCTAATAGAGAAAAAAGATAAATGATAAATAACAGAGATGATTACTAAATGTGATAAGAGCTATGAATGAAATGAATGTGAAAGGGAGAGACAGGCAAGCATGAGATTGGAACTGTGGAGAGAAGTTTCAGAGGAGATGGCTTAGGAGCTGAGAATGATCCAAAAGTGTGAAGAATTTAGGTGATGGGAGGGGGAAATTTTCAGGCAGTAAACTGCAAAAGAAAAGGCTATGAAGATGGAAATGGTGGAGGAGAAATAGGAGGCAGGCAGGCAGGGTGGTTGGGCATAGTGAGATTGATGCACTATGAAACTGTGGAGGTAGGCAGGAGCCCAACCAAGCAGAACTTTACAGAAAGTGATGAGGCATTTGGATTATATTCTTTTTTTTTTTAATATACTTTATTGATTTTTTTACAGAGAGGAAGGGAGAGAGAGTTTTAACCACTGGGAATATAGAAGTGAACAAAATTGACATATTCCTTATGTTCATGGCATGTGCTAATAGAGAAAAAAGATAAATGATAAATAACAGAGATGACTACTAAATGTGATAAGAGCTATGAATGAAATGAATATGAAAGGGAGAGACAGGCAAGCATGAGATTGGAACTGTGGAGAGAAGTTTCAGAGGAGATGGCTTAGGAGCTGAGAATGATCCAAAAGTGTGAAGAATTTAGGTGATGGGAGGGGGAAATTTTCAGGCAGTAAACTGCAAAAGAAAAGGCTATGAAGATGGAAATGGTGGAGGAGAAATAGGAGGCAGGCAGGCAGGGTGGTTGGGCATAGTGAGATTGATGCACTATGAAACTGTGGAGGTAGGCAGGAGCCCAACCAAGCAGAACTTTACAGAAAGTGATGAGGCATTTGGATTGTATTCTAAGTGCAATGGAAAACTATTGTAAGCTGTTGGAGAGTTAGTGAAGGAGTGAAATGATCTGCCCTATGTTAAAAAAAAAAAAGCACACACATTTACTTTGTTGGGGTAAAATTAGATTAAGTTAACATTGGCAAGGAGAAAGGAAGAAAGTCAGGAATTGTGTCACATCAACCAAGGAAGAAAAGTGTTTGAAAAATAAGAAAGTGCCCAACTGTTCCAACTGAGGACAGAAAATTGTCCCCTAGATTTACTAACATGGAAATCCTCTGTGGTCTGATGCGAGCAATTCTGGAAAGTGGTGGGTACAGAAGACAGACTACAATATGTTGCAAAGTGAATGGATTCTCTATATTTTATATCCCTGTCCCAGGCATGTGCATGCACACACACACGCACAAGCACACAGAGTGAATGAGAAGTAGAGAAGAGAATGAAGATTTAGTGCTTTCAGGTGTTCTATAAGGGCAATAAAAACATGGAAACATTGTATATGAGTTAGTTTAGCATATTGGGTGCATATTAAAAACCCTTAGAAGGAAAACTGCTTTATAACAAGGTGCTATTAGTGTTTTAGTGACTAAATCCCCCTGAATATACTCAAAAGGAGTGTATTTTATATAATCCTACCTCAGTGGAAATAATAGTATTGGACATTTCCACTGAAATTTTAAATCTGACTTCTAGGAGTATTTTCAGAGTGTTGTATTTTTCTCTAGCCTGTCAGATTGTACCAGTGTCTATACATGATGACATCTCATGTTCCCTTATCCACCCTGCTTACCCACTCCCTCACTAGGTGGACACCAAGTGGGGGTTTCCATGTTTGATGCTGACATTGTCAAAGGGATTTATAGACTATCACTAACACAACCTTTTCAGTTAACTATATAGCTGTCATGTAAAGTGTGAGGGCTATTTTTTTGGGGGGGGGCTTATTACTTATAAAAATAATGATATGTAAATTTAAGTATTTTGCCACTCTACTCATACTTGCTTTCTGTCACATCTGTAAGAGACAAAGTTTGGTACAGAAAATATATTTTAGTGGAAGGACATGTTGTCTTCTATGGAAGGTTCTGGTTGTAAAGCTTGTTTCACAGTAATCCAGAGCTTACAAACTGTGTGTTTGGCTCCCTCTGTTTATTCCATCCTCTGCTGATGCTTGCGTGTTTAACTATTACGGAAAATTATGGGTCCTTTTCTCCCCAGCTTTAGACATTGCACTTTCTTTTCTTTCCTAGAGTGAATTCATGTGTGTATGTCCCTCCTCCCTGCCCCTCCAGTTTTCTGCCTCTGAGGGAGCCTTCAGTTCTTACCACTTTCTTCTATAGGCAGGATTGCAAGAAACTCGATTGTAATCAGCAAGCTGTCCTGCTGCTAAAAGCTATTAGTGCCAATGTTGTTAATGACCCCACCCGCTTGAATGTGGTGATTTAAGAGGTAGAGTTATTTCTTGTCTCTCCCTAGGGCCTTGTTCTTAAACGAGATTCCTATGCTGTTTACTCCTCTAACATAAAGAGTGTTAACCACTACCCACCACACTTCATATATCAGCACATTGAATTGAATAATGGGGAGCTTAAAACGTAATGCCACAGTTCAGGTATGAAGCCGCCCACCCTGAAGAAATGAGGCACCCCTCATTTTAACCTAAGGAAGTTGGATAACATCACCACTTGCTCTGAAGTTATATTACTTTTTTTCAGGAGACTAGAGGATGATAGGGGTGCAGTCAGATTTCTTTTCAGAACTAAACACATTAGAAGTAACCTACAAAATCAATAGCAATTACTTGCAAGCAAGGGCTGAAAAATCATTGAAGCTATAGAGTGTGCACGTAGGTGACCGGCTTAAAGCAAAGAAAATAACTGGCCTGGATAAAAATTCTCACAAGATAGGGCCAAAGTAGCAAAGCCCACCCCCCTTTTTTGGACAATTTGATATTAATCTGTAATGCCCAACACTTGTTACACTTTTTAAAAATACAGCAGCAAATAACTCAACTTAAGAAGAACATTTCCCTGGCTCCCAGGCATGATGGAGGTTGGTTTTGTCTTTCTAGTAAACATCAAGGCATTCAGAAGGTGTGTAGGGAAGGCTTATCTACATAAACCAGCAAACGGTTCCATTCAACACCCAGGCTTTCTGCTTGCCAGTATTATGTGTTTATGCCTCAAGATTGTATTTAGCAGAAATTCACTTTGAGCGGCTTGGTGGATCCTTTAGAGGTTTAACTGCATAGTCTTTTATTCAAAACACTGAAATAATGCCTTTCAAATTTCTGGAATCCTTAACTGTTTCAGACTGAACAGAGAATAGAATTTCTGCCTTTCTCACTGTCTTCCAGTAGTACAGAGAGGGAAACACGTATCTGTTAAGATATAGACCCAGAAACCCAGCCCCTAGCCTGGTCACGGTGGAAAAATCCTAAGCAGCTGCTAAATCTCCCTAGCTTTTCCTGTTCAAATTCATGGCCAATTTGTGTATGAGTGTGGGGGGACGGGAGCAAGATTCTGTAGAATTACTTTATAGTTTAGAGTTAACAGCCATACTTACCACACAAATGAGGCAGTATGGAGTTAATGCCAATTATTAAGACTCATAAATGATGCCCATTACTCATTTCAGAAGGAGAGTGTTTAGGGACATCTTTGTTACCAATAGACTTACCACAAAAAGCAACTATGGATCTTCTTGGACCGTTATATTTTTAGACTTCAGGTTTGCTATCTCTGAGCATAGAATTACCATCTTAATACTTGGAACATTTGTCTGAAAACACCTTATCACCAAAAAACCTCCTTCTTACTAGTTTCCTTCTTAAAAAAAAAACACACACAAAACTACAGATTCTCTAATTAATATTTAGAAAGTAAGAGAAGTAAATGGCTAATCTCACAGGGCCTGAAAATGAAGGCTCTTGATAATTGGTTGGGGGAGAACAGAAACAAAGGAAGTATGTCCCAGGATCCCATATTAGCCATCTAGAACTTTCCATAAAAGGGAATATAAAGAGAAGGGAATTTGCTTAAAGCGAGCTCAGGAAGTTTCAGAATTAGCTTATGGAAAGTGAAGTAATTTTACAATATGTACAAAGCACTGGTAAATCCTTTTGCTGTAGATAGTACTAAAAGGGAAATGCTGCTTGAAGAGTAATATTTTCTGAACCTAATATTCACCAAATGTTTTATGTTTTTATTTTTTCTGTCACCATTTATCCCCCCGCCCCCATACCTTCTTCCAACTCCACCCACCCCAGCAATCACTGCTCTATTATCTGTGTCCAGAGCAAAAAAAGAAAAAGAAAGAGAAAGAACTTTTTAAAAAACCATTAAAAATACTAGGGTTCAATAGTTATATTTACTTTTATGCTTTGAGACAAAAATAATTTTCATTTCCATTTCATATTCTCAGTTGTTAAAAGAAAATTGAAAAGGTAAACATTATATACACACTTGTCTCCATGGACCTATGCAGTTTATAGGTAGACTCGGTGCTTTTGATGGGTGTTTCTAGCAGCATTAGGTAGGTGGTTAATGGAGTATTGACCCAACAACTTATTGAGACAAATCTTTTTCTTCACTCTGTGGATGTGTTTTATATTATAATTGCATCTAACACTGTACTTCACAACTCAAATTAGTATAGTTGGGTAGAACTTTTAAGAAAGTTTATAATAAAGCTATGAATAGAATTATTAACTATTGTAAAAGTGTCTTTTGAGAAGAGAAACTAGGATTATTGTTCCTTGGGAAGAAAACTCTGAAGTGTGATGATAATCATTCCCAATAAAATTTAAAATGAATAATATCAAGATATAAAGTTTTGTTGGGACATAGCAAGCAATAGAAGTTGTGTACCTACTGTGTGCAGACACAAGCATGGTATTTTTCACAAGGTATTTATCATAAGCTCAGAGGAGAAAATATATGCAAAAAAGCAAAAGAAGAGATGACAGCTACTGGACAAGTGGTAGAGGTAAAGGGTCCTCTGAGAGACTGTGGGCACCAGAGATCTCTACTGTAGGCTGGATAAGCCAAGAAGGACTTTCTGGAGAGATGAAATGGAGAGAAGTATTGAAGGTAGGATGTAATATATGAGAAAAGGTTTTGAAAAGGCAGACTTTTAGTGTGGTACTGTGAGATGGCCATTTGGATTTTAGTTCTTGGTTTCCATAGAGTAGTAGTAGTAGAACCTTGTGGCTGTATTTTGAGCAACAGTTGATCTCAGGCTAAGGAGCTGTTGCGCCAGGCAGTGGAAGGCCATGGAAGGCTTATAAGCTGGAATGTATTATAATGAGTTCCACAAAGAATAATATGGCAGTCATGTGAAGGATGGATTTAGAGAAAGATCAAAGTAAAGAAAACTAAGAAAAGGCTTTAAAAGTAATAGAAAGAATTAATTGGACTTTTTGCCTGAGATTTCTAATACAAAAAGTGAAAAAGAATGCAAAAGGAAATCATAAGATCTAATTCAACAAAGATTTAAAATTTGTAAGTAATGCTATAATCTTGTAACTTATTCAATTATTAGGAATCCATAATTCTGATTCTGTAATTGGAATACTTCTAGAATTCTGCATCCTATTTGACATAAGTTTAACTTAAAGTTTCCCTTAAGTCTCAAACCAATCAATTTGACTGTTATCAAGAATTTCCTCTTAATTTACAGTTTAATATTGGCCAGAGAGTGGAAACTAAAAAATGATAGCCCATATTCTACATTTGTTTCAAATTCCAATTTAATGATTCTATATAATCATTTTGTGTTTGTACTCCAAGGTTCTCTTTTTATATTTTATCAATGATATCAATGAGATATAAAATCCAAATCACTCACTGATATAAAAAGCAATCTTCTTCAACTGATGGAAAACTCTGGGTCGAATGGAAGGTGCTTGGGATTTTTTCTAAAGCAAAAAACAAACAAACAAAAACAAAACCAGTATAAGAAATATATTTGTGATAACCACATGGCAAAGGTGGACAGAATCTCTCTTTACAGTAAAATGTAATGAATCTATTTGGTTCTTTCTAACATCATTATAGTCTTTTCAAGAAATAGAAAAGTATCTCATTAAATGGATATGTGCTTTAAGTCAAAACTAAATATATTTTAGGGGCTGAAGTCTTTGTGAGTAATGACTTCAAGTATTACTCACTGTTGGCAAAAAATATCTTGGTGCTAAATGGGGAAGTAGAAGGAGCCAGGACTTCTGAATCAACTTGACTTCCCTCTGAATCCTGTCAAGCCCTCCATAATTATATGGCTTTGGCAATCCACTTAACCCCTGGGGGTGAAAGGGGAGAGAACATACTAAGTGGTTGTGAAAATTGTACATAATAAATGTAGCATGCTTGCCATGGCACATAGTAGGTGCTTAATAATATTTGTTGACTAAATGAGTATTTTTGCTCTAAATAGAGTGTGCCACTAGATTTACTAAGCAAATTAAATTATAGAACTTCTCAAGTACTAACCTCTGTGTATTTAGTGGAGAAAGAAGAAAGATTTGTAAAATGATTAAATATGTTCTTTACATTTGGGATTATTTTTCTCCCCAAACTTTGAGTTGTGAGTTTGGAAATCTTAGATCCACAGAGGAAAAAAAAAGCACGATAGTTTGTGTATTGTTGGTTATATCCTCAGAGAGCCCAAGGAAGTGAAAAAATAAAATAAGAGAAAATTGCTGGGGAGGTTGCTGAGCAGTTGTCCTCTAGGCCAAGGCAAGTAACCAAAGGCCTACTTGGATTAAACCCATCACTTATTTAATTGAAGATAAAGAATATTTCTATTACTGAAGAATGTAAGGGGTGAGAAAGATTTCCTTAAAGAAAGTACCCATCCTAATAGTCTTATGGTTTCCGATGTGAGCTATGCTTTCAAGACAAGTTAGTCATACAGATGGAAGAGAAGGGAATTATTTGACAGAAAAAAAATTGTTTTTTGACATAGGTCATTCATGAATAAGGAAGCAAAGTTGAAAGAAAGAGGAGAAAGGAATGAATACAGTATAGTATACCTATTTTAGATATGAAGACATGCTTTGTAGGGACAACACAGGGAGCACAGAATATTCAGGAGTTTTGCTCACTGTGACTCATTTCCTACAGACTCATGCTCACTATAGGGCCAGGACATTGACGACCAAGGTTAATATAGGTTTTAGGGTGCAGACAAAACCAATTTCAAATCCAGGTTGACTTACTGTCCTAGCCGAGTGAGCTTAGACGTTCATTTACTATCTCTAAACTTCAGTCTCCTCATTTGTCAAATGAGCCTCATAGAGGTAATATAGGAATCATGAATTACTGTATTCTTCCATATTATGGCACACACACATACACACATTCCCATTTTAGTTGGGATGATTCTTAAAATCAGTGCTATGTCCATATGGGTGGGGGAAGTGCACATAAAATGATGGGCATCATACAATAAATGGTATCTTAATTTGATGAAATGCCTGAAGGTAATAAAGGCAGAGTGCTCATCACAACATCTGGGATGTAATAACCAAAAAGCAAATGGTTTGGGGGGTGGTGATCATATAGCTGTTGTATCCCTTTCCACATAAACGCTCCTGGATGCTCCAGCTTGTATGAATGCCATCCTGAATGCATTTTGTGAAGGAGTAATTTAAGTCTTAAATGTCCTGGTTTCTCTAATCACCTAAGTTATTATCTTCTAATGTAAAAAAAAAAAAAGCCAGTCCACAAGTCCTGAGCATCTGTGATATACTCAGCACTCTCCTAGGCACTAGTTTTTATTATTCTTCAAGTGGGACTTTAATATGATTTAACTTCTCCAACAATAATAGTACCATATGGCAAGCTCCTCATTCCCTCTAAAATAATGTACTGAGGCTTTAGTGTGTCCAAGTGACTGAACTCTCTAGGCTGAAATTTCCTCAAGGTTTCTTCAGGACATCAGAACATAATGGAGATTTTTTTCAGGTGGCCCTCTACCAACTGGATATGAAATTGGATCAGCTGGAGGCAAGAACAGATGGGGTTGAGCAGCAGATGTAAAGATCTTGTTTAGGATATGCAGAATCACTGTGGCAAAATCAATCATGCCACGGGAGTTAGTCTCAGTTTGGTTAAAGAAAATGAACTGAAGTAGGCAATTGAGTTTCTGGGAAATTAATATGGGCTTGCTCTTTAGAAATAGTCTTGATTAAGTGTCAGTAAGACAGATGAGCTAATGATGCTGAATGAGAAGTCTTAAAATGTCATGTTTGTCACCAGTAGTTCTCTTTATTTGGTGCTTACTATGTGCCAGGTACTTTATATCCATACCTCATTCCTTTCTCACAGAAATCCCATGAGACAGGCATTTTTCCCATTCTACAAATGATGAAACTGAAGCACTAAGTAAATTGATCAAGGTCACGTAACTCTAGGTTATAGAGCCAAGATTGGAATTTGTCTGCTTGACTTGAAAGCCCACAGAGGTCATAACAAGTACTCCACTGTACTGCATTCCAGCATTAAATGATGTGTATGCAAGAAAAATTAGAAGAACAAATGGTCAATTTGCAGGAATCCTAAGGTTCTTTCCTCAGTAACAATTACAGGAGGCTATGTCAATTTGAATGATGCCTGCGGTACCTGGCCTGAATCCTGGTGGGAAATAAATACAGAGAAGCTACTGTAGCCACGTGGCTTCAGTGAATAGAGGCTCACAGGGGCCATGCATGGAGGTCGGGGGAATCACGTGGACGCCCTGTGGAATTCTCACATCTGCCTTCCCCCTGGAAATTTTCCTAGAATCCTAGAGCTGCACTGATTCAGAAGGAGATTTCTATAGAAACCTTGGGCAAAAAGAATCCCAGGTACTCATTCTAATCTAAACACACCCCTTAGAGCATTCAACACGTATGTATTTCTGAAGAGGGGGTGATTTGGTGTGGCCACTGTCTTCAGAACTGTAGCTAAGCCTTAAAGAAGGAAAATTCATTTCAGCTCAAATATTTGCCCTGCTCTAACTTTGGAGCAAGATTGGGAAAAAGAAGGGAATCCTCATTAATGGATGATCTACTGTTTGTCAGGCACTGGGCAGACCATATAATTGGTTAGAGGAAAGAAAAGATATGACCAAGCAACAGATGGCCACATATCTGCAGGGCTCCATGCTCTTTATGCATTCTTCCATTTCACATAATGTTCTCTCATATCAGCAAGTTCCTGTTGACTGCTAGGCTGTTTTCTGCTCAAGCACATGCTGCAGAAATAGGTACTGATTATGAATACACAGAACATAAGCCCATTTCCTAAGAAAACTAGCAAAGATGGTAAGTGTATCTCCTTAAGGAAGTAAATTTCTTTATCTGATTTATTTCCTTCGACCAAAACAATATTCTGCCAATTCCATTACCACAGCCTTGCTACCCATATGTAGATATCACAGAAATATTTGAGACTTTGAGAAGGTAGAAGATCTTATTACATACTAGAGGCCCAGTGCACAAAAATTTGTGCACTCGGGGGGGTCCCTCAGCCCGGCCTATGCCCTCTTGCAGTCTGGGACCCCTCGGAGGATGTCCATCTGCTGGCTTAGGCCCTCTCCCTGGGGGATCGGGCCCAAGCTGGCAGTCAGACATCCCTCTGGCAGCCCAGCAGCCTTTGGGGGATGTCCACTTACCAGCAGGGAGAGACCTAAGCTGCAGTCGGACATCCTTAGTGCTGCTGAGGAGGCGGGAGAGGCTCCCGCCACATACCGCTGTGCTGGCAGCCATCAGCCTGGCTTGTGGCTGAGCAGAGCTCCCCCTGTGGGAACACACTGACCACCAGGGGACAGCTCC
>NW_005356173.1:3622698-3635231 GCF_000412655.1 Myotis brandtii
GCCATCTTGGTTGGGTTAATTTGCATATAGTCGCTCTGATTGGCTGGTGGGCATGGCTTAAGGCGTAGCGAAGGTATGGTCAATTTGCATGTTTTTCTTTTATTAGTGTAGATGACAGTGAATAATGTTTTCAGATGCAACTATGCTTGGTAGTATGAGAACAGTAATATTGGGTACAAAATGAATTAAAGCTATAGGTGTTATGTATTATAGATATTAAATTAATAATTATCAGTAATTAACTGATTGCTAAAACAGTGGGACTATGTATACACATGGCATAAGTTTCAGTTTATGGAAAAATGATATATCAACAAGCTACTATTATGCTTATATTTTGTGACACCAAAAATAATTATATGCCTTGAACTATACCTTAAAAAATATATACAGCCCAGGTGGTTCAATTGGTTGGAGTGTCATCCCTCCTATTCATGTAATATACCTAGGTTGCAGGTTTGATCAGGTCACTTACAGGAGGCAACCAATTGTTATCTCTCTCTCTCTCTCTCTAATCAAAAATATATATCCTTGGGCACACAGTTTTTCATATTACAATGTTCCTGAAATGGGGATGTATTAGGTTCTATGATACGTTATGGTCACCTTCAGCCAGGTGGCAGTTGTGATGTAGTGTCATTGCTTACATGCATGCGAACATGCAGAATTCTTGTCAACATCTTGAAAGAAAATTCTAGAGACAATAGGGAGTACTTTTATTATCCCTAACAACCAGTTGTTTTGGGAGGAGATAAAAGATGGTGCATTACATGTGTTTAACAACGTTTTGGAAGCAAGGGTAAGAAAATTAGTCTAGCTCTCTGTCATTGCCAAGTGACTTAAGAGCTCAGCATCAAAACATTTTAGTTGCTTAGTAGATTTGTTTAAAAATACTACATCACCTGATATGTTGATGGCATAGAGACTTATATTTTAAAACACATTATGTGTTTAAAATAAAAAGAATGTTAATGACTGTGAGTCAAAACATGATTCAAAGAGCCAGACACAAAGTTAAGAAAGTTTCAGAAGTATCTTAACTAATGTATTCTGCTTATATTTCCTTTTTACTGCATGTGCAATAAATGATTTTAAAAATCTATATAGAATCAAGTCAAAATGACTTATTCAATAAGTATAAAATTTATTTTTTCAATAATTTTTCAAAATTGTCAATAAGTATAAATAAGGTCTTTCAAAATTTTCAATAAGTATAAAAATGTTAAAGTGATAAGATGCATTGAGTTAGCCTCTTTGGTTGTGTTTTTCTTAATTTTTTCATAAAACAATTATAATGGCTGCATCATTGAGACAATGAAATGCAGTAGATAAAAGGATGCAAGAACATGAGGAGATGGTGTATAAGTCCAGCAAGGTGTGATGCAGGTCCCTGTTCGGGCGCCAGATGTTGAGTAACACTCCCTCCACGTTCTAGGAATCAGTGCCAGCCTAGAGGTTAGGACACAGGTATTCTTGGCTTGACTTGATAATTAAGTAGCTGGCAGATCTTAAGCAACTCCATTAGTCTCTCTGGACCTCACCTGTGATGAAACAAAAAGTTGTGTTAGGTGCTTTCTGGTCACTGAAGAGAGGATCGACATCAGGAGACAGAAGAATCAGTCAGGAAAATAGATCATACCTGCGATATTCCAAGGAGTAAAGGACTTAATGCAGGGCATTGGATGCTTACAAAAATGATGGAAAAGTTGGAATAACTGAGGTCATTAAAGACCATTGCTATCTCTTAGCTTCTCCAGCAGGAATTAGACATTGCTTCTCTCCTACACCTGCATCAGGAATTGCAGGAATCTCCACCAATGGTCACAGTTGCCTGCAGTATTCATAAGAACTTCTCAAGGCTAGATCCAAAGCTTGGATATCACAGAACCCACACATCTACAGACCACTGCTCACACATGTACTTCTCTTTCACCTTAAAAATCTCACACAGGGCTTCTCACTGATAGAATGTAAAATGGAACTCTGTTGCAGGGGTGTTCTCACACCAGTTCTTGTGCTGTGGGGAGGGCACAGAGGGAGGCATCAATGGTGCTACGTGCCACAGACAAATACCAGGCAAACCTGCTGGAGGTTAGGAGGTAAGGATTCTTGGCTTGAGGCTGTGATGGCCTGGCAGGTGAGCAAGGAGTAAGGGACTGCATGAAGACGCTTTGAGAAGTCATGGAGATGAAGGTCCACATTTGAAAGACGCTTCAAAGGAAAAATGAAAAGATTGGATATGGATTACTTTTTCCTTTCACACTTAGCAAGTCCATATAATCTATAAATCAAGTCTCTTTAGCTCTTCCACTGACTTTAATGTTTTTTCCCCTGGCTTTCCACTAACTGGGAACAATACACCTGCCCCCTCATAGTGTGAGAATAATGATTTGCTGGCAAAAGCTCCATGAGTCAGACTTAGCATTGAACATGTTATATTGTTTGGGAACCTGGCTAAATTTTTCCATAACTGCTTTAGAAGTGATTTCCATTTAGAGGTAGGTGGAACAAATTCCTGCTGCTGGCTAAATCTTTTTCTTTTTCTATGAAGAGAATCTCAGAAAAAGGACTATTGCTCTTTTGTACTCTCCTGTGATGCATTTTGTGTTCAGGTCTATGAAGGAAGCCATTTAAAAATACATTGAGTGTTGTAAAAATATCCTCCTACTTCTCCTATAATTCAACTTTTTAATAGTTGTCTTTCTTCTTGCTGTATGTCTCTTTTTCAATTATTTCTTTCCCTTTGATACACTGCTAGATTAATGTTTCTGGGTCTTTCATAGATGCTTACAATGCCTGAAAGACAAGTATCTCCCACCTTTGAGGTCCTCATTAGACACCAGCAGAGTTGGTGATAGTGTGAACTCAAACCCCCGATACAGAGAGAGATCGCTTTCACTGGAAAACCTAATAAGCAGTTGTTGAATTCTAACTACTTTTATAATAAATAAACATATCCTATGTGTGGGTCTGTGTCTATGTTATGTTACAACAGACCTTGGCTAATAATAATACTGCTATCAAGTTAGTAAGGGTTTTAGCTTATCTCAATGAGTTAGTGTTGTTGAGTTATGTTTAACTTCAACCCTACAGAGGTGCTTGTTTTCATTATAACACAGCTGAATCAGAAACTTTTCTCTCTTTGCTCTCACCTCTTTCTAACCAACTTAGATTTCTTTAACTGCAAGTCTCAAACTAACTTTACCTGGGGACCAATCCTCTAATAAGGACAAGAAAAGACTTGCCCCAAATACCTTATTGTCTCATTCCCCAGTGAAATAGACCCCTATATAAATACTCATCTCTCTGCAGAGATTTGGTGAGCCATAGGCTAGAACTGACCCACTGGGACTTAGAGTAGGAATCCAGCAACAGAGGCCAAGGAGGACCCTGCCACCCTCCTCAGTGTCCCAGAGGAGAAGGTGCAGTTATTTTAAAGTAGGAGGACTGGAGGCCAAAAAGATAAGCATGAACAAGAAAAAGTGAGCAGAGCTGTGAATAAAGTCGTAAAATTATAGAACCATCGAAGAAATGCTTGCAGGTGTCTTATATGTAGAGATCAAGTGTAACTCCTCATTTTAAGGGTGATGAATTTACTTTAGTAATGTCTTAATTTTGCCTCTGTAAATTTCTAAGTAAATGAAAGTTCTGCTCTGATCCAAAGGCATTTTATAAATGTTAGTATAGCTAAAGGGGACTCAAACCAATTACAACCATTTCACTTTGCCATTGACCTTCATAGATAGGCCAGTTTGCTCTTGTTGCCTTTATTTATATATATATAATCAATAAACATTTGTTGGGCACTTAATAGGTTTCAAACATCACATTCCAGAGTATTAAATCTGTACCGGAGCAGAGATGAGAATAGTAACTACAGTATGAGTTGTAGCAGTGGGTCTACAGGGTAGTAATTAAAGACTAAAACGATTAATCCAAATGAGACCAGGTGGTGTCACAGGAATATTTTCAGAGGCAGTAACTCTTTAGCTGAGTCTTAAAGGAAGAGTAGGAAAAATTGGTAAAGACATAAAGGTTGGTCCAGGGTAGGATATCTCTTCCTTGGCACTTTGGACGGGGTAATTCTTTGTTTTGAGGGGTGATGCTGTGCATTTTAGGATGTTATCCGCATCTATGGCCTGTGACAGTGTGACAGCCAATGTCTCCTGGTATTTCCAAATATCCCTTGGAATACAGCATCCCCTCCCTGCCCCAAGTTGAGACTGACTAGTCTGGGACACAGGAGGGAGCTTGTCTAATAATGCGGCATGTCTGAATTACTACAGCATTTCCATATAGCTCTTGCAAAAAGAGCTTTGAGGACTAGTGGAAGGAGACTGATGGAGAAAGTAGGAAATGCTTCCTTCACAAAGTGGTTGTATATGTTAAGTCAAGAAGTTTGGAACTTCATCCTGAAAGCTCTCGTGAGGAATGAAAGGATTTTAAACTGGGAAGGAATGTGGGCTAATTTATGTTTAAGGAAAAACATCCTGGTCATAGTGCAAAGGATGGACTCAATGGAGATGAGATGAAGGATATCATCCAGAAGAGAAGTGATGGGTGAGGACAGAGAGGGACAGGGAGGTAGAAGAGCTTGTCAGGTCAGAACTGTAGAATTTTGTCCAGGACGGAGTCTTGATTCTTGGCTTGGATCATCAGAAGGTAGTATCATGAACATTCTTCAATATCAGTTGGAAATTAAGCCCCCTGACTTTATGAGAGAAACTATCTGAGGCTTGAACCCCAAAATGTTACTTGTATAGGGTTGGTTTTTTTTTAAGTATAATTTAGGTGAGCTCATGGTATAATAAATAAAAATATCACTACCTAAGATTTCAAATTCAATTAGGCTTTCAGCTAAGATTCCTTGAGCAAATTGTCAAAAATATATACATGCTAGTTTAAAAGTAATCAATATAATAGAAAACCTTAGTAAATTTTTACACACCTCTTCCTCTCAAACAGTGTTTTAGATAAGTGAGGCAAAGAGGCAAATTGAAAAATTGAAGCCATTTTTCTTGCCTGATTGTCCAGAAAATTGTCTCATTTCTTTGCTCTACTTTTTGAATCTATATAATAATAATAGAAAAAGTTGTGTGTTTGGATATTTTTAAACAGCTGGATCTTTGAGAGTACCGAAAAAAATAATTATCAATAGATCATCTAACATTTGGCTGAGCCTCTGTTTTCATCCAGCCATTTGTCAGTAGGTATATAGGACATGTCCTTTATGTGAGAATTGACCAGATAAAATATCATAAACACCTACTGTGAGGGAAGAAGAACAGGACTGAGTTCTTAGACATAAAGGAGCTTCCCATCTAGCTCCTGCTGTACATTATACAAAGACAATTAACAATTCAGGTCAAAGCAGGATCACTTTCATGGACAGTGCTTTACACAAAACTTCTGTGCTTTCTGTTTCACAAAGCTATGTATATTCTTTGCTCTTTGACTCAAGGAACACAGGATATTTAGGGGTGGTCCTAGAAAGTGTGGGCCGAGTTCATGGCAATTGCTTTAGCTAAAAAACATTATGAAATTGAAAAAGGTTAACTAAAAATATATCTTATATTTAACCATATGCCATCATTCAGGTTTTGCTAGGAGATTGTTTGAACAGGTCCCAAAGGGGATAATTCAAAGTAAAGCAAGAGTGGTTCAAATCATCTGAAATTTTGAAGAATACAAAAAAAAAAGTATGCTTATTGCATAACTTAATATGAGGTATAAGTGAAATTTTTATGTGTTGATAAATTATATTTTTAAGTATTTGACTTCAATGACAACATAAATCCCTACTACTCCATATAATGTGTGTTCTCTTTGTAAAACCATCAGCGTTACAATCACTAAAACATCACACATTTAACAAAACAGATTACTTTAAATAATAAACACAACTTATTCAGAAATTAAAAATTCTAACTCACAGCTCACATTCATCAAGTTTACCAGTATTTCTTTACTATTACTAAAAAGACACTTGTTTTATGCTTCACCTGTGCCATACCCCATGCTTGATGGTTCACATGCATAATAGCTCATTTGCTCTTCAGAAACACAAGATACAGAAAAATGATTACTCCCATTTTATAGGTAAGGGAATTAACATCCAGGCAAAATCATTTACCAAAGATCATACAGATAATATGTGGCAATCCAGTAATTAGGGAAGAGCATTTTTCCTATATTCCACAAGTAACAAAACAAACATGAGCAATTAATCACAGAGATTTTGAATACAGTTTTGATAAAGACAGCTTACTACAAATACATAAGCTAGGACAACAAGTTCTCAGATGGAAGTAAGAATTCTAGGTAATGAGACAGAATGCTATTTGTTTCTACATATCTGTATTAATCATAGTATAACTTTTAATAACTGCTATAAGTGTGAGGACAAAGAGAAGAGTTTTAGCAATTTTAAAATAGTTTTGTATTTATAACTTAATAACTGCTATAAGTGTGAGGACAAAGAGTTTTAGCAATTTTAAAATAGTTTTGTATTTATACTTAAACATTTCAGTTCCATTTTAATTATCTCCTTCTGCTAAAGATTAGGCCTATCTGGATTCTAAAAGGCATTTTGACTTCAAACTTTAATGATAAGAAAGCATAACTGAATATTTAATATTCAGAAATGGTTCCAAATGATAGAAACAGAGAAAACTTAAGTACCAGAGAAAAATAATTTATAGAATTTAAGGGTTCATGATTCATACACAAAACATTAAACCTTGAAATGAATAACTGTATTGTTGCCAGTTTAGAGGGAACATTCATTTTGTTTGTATTTCAAAAAATAATACAATTGGAATCAAAAGAGCTTTCAATATTTCCATATTAGAGGTTATGAATCACATCAGTCATGTGAGACTCCAGCTAAATCTTCTGAAAAGTATATTAAATCAGAATGATAATTGTTCAGTAAAATTTCTCCTCAAAGTGTAGTAAATATGATTTATATTAAATATGATTTAAGATGTCATTGAGATTCTACTGGAAAAATGGCATAAAACAGCAACATTCTATTGCTACTTTTTAACTTGCCTTTTATAAAGTGACCATTAGCATAATATAGTCATATCATTATGACAATTTGCCCAGATGAAAATATCTCAAAGCCAACATTGCATTTTCATCAAATAAATGACCATGTGTTTCAATATACATAATCATGAATGTTAATATACTAACAGATTGAGTAATTTGATTTTTCAGCATCCGTGTTTATAGGGGAGAACAAATTCATCACAAACTTTTAAGAAACATAACCTGTTTCACCACAACTATTATTTGCTGAGCAGGAATCAAGATTGTGTGTTTTGACTGTCCCCTTCTGTGATCATCTTGTCATTGGGTAAATACCCTATATAGGAGCATTATTAATGTAATGCCAGAGAATTTGGAGTGAATTATAGTCTTTGATAAGAACCCACAGGACACCTAGTTATACAATAAACATCCAAGGAAATCTGCTTCTCTTGGCTGTTCTGTAAGTGTGGGCAATTCCTGAGCAAACTGTCCTGTCTCTTGCACACCTGAACTCTTTGGATCCCCACCCCACCTCACCCCATTTTTATCATAAATTCATATTCATCACCAAGAAGGCACATGAGATGTTTGTCATCATTTTTACCTGAGTTCTTATTAGCTATAGGCTTGTGTTTTGCATTGGAATGGACATGTGGGTATAATAGGCTCAAGCAAGAAATAGGAGTCAACTATGATGAGATGTTAAGAATCCAACCAACAGCCTTTGATAATAACTTAAGAGGAATAATTGAGGAAAATAGTTTTCTGGAAAGAGTATTCAAAATTAATCCTTACCAAGCACATATAATATTTTTTTAAAATTTCAGTCACTTTTTAACAAAACTTTTTCAAAAATAATAAAATATTTCTCTGATTTGTAAGGAAGTGTACTGAGAACAATTTAACATTTACCTAAAAATATATCTTCAACATTAAAAAGATCAATCACTATATTTCTTGGTTGTAGTATAGTTGCAAATATTAGACCTAGTTATCCTGGCTTGGGTCCCAAAATAATTTCTTAGAAAAGTCCACATTGTGATCTTACATTTTAGTCAGAAATCTTTTAGTTTTTAGTCTTTTTAATTTGTCTCTTTGCTAACTCCAAGAACTCCAGGGTAAAGAGATGTGTGCACAAGCTCGTGGTGTTCAGGCTGGCATCACCAACTGAACTTTCTACACATTAATTGGTGACTCAATTAATATTACAGAGCAGATGTCTCCACACTTCTCATCAGTTCTCTTAGTTATATCCCGACTACCTCCTCTGTTTTCTGTCACACTAGTCAATTGATATCAGTGTCTATCTAGTCTTCTCATTTGCAAGCTATGATTTCAGAGGAGATGTGAATGAAAAATTTCTGTATCATTTCAGAAATTTGCTTAGATGTTTTGAAAAGTTATGGCACCTTGATCCACAAGTGATTTAGCAGCATCATTAGATGAAGCAAAACACACAGAAACACTTCTTCCTCTAGAATTCTTAATGTTGACGCTTAACAAAACTTCAGATATGTTAAAATTAAAACTCTAAGGTTGAGATTAAGTAGCCTACATATGGTTTTCTTATGCTTCACTTTTTTTGTTGTTTTTTGTTTTTTTTTTTGCTGAGACTTTCTGTTTTGCATTGATTTCATGCATGTTGTGGTGATTGTTCATTGAAGAACTTTTAGAATGGCTGCCTTAAAATCTTTACCAGATAACTCTATCATCTCAGTGTGGGCATCTATTGATTTTCTTTTTTTTTCATTCAGTTTGAGATCTTCCCGGTTCTTGGTAGGATGAGTAATTTTTTATTGAAACATAGATATTTTGATTGTTATGTTATGAGACTATTATAATCCAACAGAAAGAGAGTTCATCTGCTCAGAGCAAAGCAGAGCTGAACACTGAATGCTGAGAATTGCAGTGGAAGAATTAGAGTTGCTTTATTGCAGGACACCACTCAAGGAGAAGGGGAAGCTGCCACTTAAAACCCAAACTACCAGATAGCTTAGAGACAGGGAGTTTTTGAGCCAAAAATCATGAGTAATTATGAGTAAGGAGGTTAGGGTCATGGGCTGTGTTGATTGGTCAGTTCTTGTGTAAGCTACAGCAATTTTCTTAATCTGATATATTTGGTTCTTGGCCACATCCTGTCTGGGGTCTTGGTGACTGTGGCCTGGGGTTCTTTCCTACTTATAGAGTTCTGCAAGACATCTTGGACTGTGAGTCAGTAATGCTATATTATTAGCAGAAAACAAACAGAGCTCTATGTCGTGTACATAACAGGCAACATTCTTCTATTATCTTAAGCAAAGTATACACTTATGCTCTTCCCTAACACTTGCTTTATAGGCAGGCCTCCAGGCCCCAGGACATGACTACATTCCAATGCAACTATGCCGCTTAAGAGAGCTAATTCAATCATTTTAACTAAGAGCTAAATTCTAGTATACATATTTTAGTATGATTTGCTGTTGGTTTCACTATGGATCTGTTGCTGTCAACTTCTCACTACTTTTATTTTTCCTTTCCTCCTTCACCTACCCCCACCCTTAGTTTAAAGCTCAGGTGAGACTAGGGCAAGATAAAAAGTTGAGTCACAGATGGAGCATTGTACTTCACTTCACATATCACATTTAAATTCTCCAGGAAGAAAGGAAGGAATGGTCTTTTATGAGCCGCAGATGGTTGTAAGGTTGAAATACCTCCACTTTCTCCTTCCTTCCTTGTCCACGAATGTCACTTCCTTTCTTAAGTACCTAAGCAGCACCACCCCCCTCCAGGACTGTCAAACTCTGTTTATATCCATTCATAACTCACTAGTGAAAATTAATTGGAGAGGAGTCATCTCTGAATTGGGAATCACCAAAGTACTATTTTTTAAAAAAATGCAAGTGTATTGTCTTCAGTTGTAGGCTTAATTCAAAAACATTGCCAAACTAGGAAATGTCTTAAAGGGCCTGTTTTAAAACATAGAGTCAACCCATTTGTACATTAACAGAAACTAATGTGCTTTAAATACTTAACAGTAGCTTGTTGTCTTGAGTAAAGTAACCACTGCTTTTAAAATCCTGTTTATTTACTCCCTTAGCAAATTTCAAGTAAATTTCAATCCAACCCTTCTTTGAATGTTCACAAATTATAAAGTAGTAGAATCCAAATTAGAAGCTTGAATATATGCGGTTCTGTTTAAACAGCATTAATTAGGCTGTTTTGCACAGTGAGCAGTAGAATCTGTCTTGACACAATTGTTCCATGATCTGAAATCTAATATGATTATTTTCTGGAAGAATAATTTGCCATCAGATTTAATGGACTAGGCTGCTGGTTTTTGTTGATGATCTATACATACCAAGCCTTCACTCTTTACATATTTCTTTCAGTTTCTTTTTAATGGCTAATATGGACTTTCACTGAGTAAGCATATGGTTTTATAAAGTGCTTCCTGATACCAAAGACGTCAAAACACTGCACCCTACACATGTTAACATATTATTGAACATGTTTCTGCTTAAAAGTGATCAAGAGTTGCAAAGTTTGACTTAGAGTAATACAATTATTTGACTGTGGAAGTTATATTAAGAATACCTAAGATGACCATGTAGAAGAGTAAGTTGGCTCACTGTTTTACAAATGGAATTTGAAATTTAGAGAGAACACTTCAAGCTTGGAGCAAATGGAAAAATCAAAGGTAGTTTAGATCAATTACACATACTGGACAAGATGTTTATGTGTTGATAGTTTGTTCTCTCCCCTCAGATCAATCTGTCTATCTTACTGGCTAATTCTTATATTTATGATTCATAAAATACAAACATAGTTCCTCTTGCTGAGTGAAAGGGGGGTGTGGGTAGAGAAGAGTTGTCCTTATTTCACCTTGACACAGAACTGTGTAAACTTTTTGTATAATGAAATAGTAAATTGATTGAAATGCAGATTGCTTGTTTTTTAAAAGCAGAAGCAGTATTGTATTTTTTTAAACTTTATAAGGATTTAGAGGTTGATAATTCATCACATCCCTTTGCATGCTGAGTGCTGAACCAAATGAAAAAGAGACAAGGATCAGACAGAAATTAAAACATCATTTAGACTGTGTTTCTATAAGAGTGTAGTCCCTTCAAGACCTGCTTTTTTATAGGACACATAAAGTGATCACAGCACCAAATGCACACCCACAACATTTAGGAAACATAAAAATCCCCAGCTGCTTCTGCAATAGTATGTTCTCAGGATTGTGGTTCTAGTACAATCTAGACAGGCTGAAGTCCAATATGGTAGCTGCTAGGCACATGTAACCATTGAGTACTCAAAATATGGTTGTTGTGACAGAGGAATTAAAATTTTTGTATCTTAATTAAAATTAAAATTTAGAAATTGATACTCAGTTAACTTATTGGAAGGCTTTTTAAGTCTATTGGAAACCAGGAGGGCATGTGAATCTACCTTTTCAATTGAAAAATGTATGGAATCAAACTATTAATCAATTATTTCTCATTAAAATGAAGGGGGACAATGGGGAAAAAGGAACATAGGTAATACTTTCAACAATAAAGATTTAAATATATAAGCCAAGGTTCCCCGCCTGCCGCCGACCAGCTCTGAGGTGCACTCTAAGCAACTATGTTGCAATTATAGAAGTTAACAAGCCGGCCGGCCTCGGAACTGGAGTGGAAACAGTGTTTCAATTATAGAAGCCAAACAAACCCAGATCAGCAGCCGAGGTCTCAGAGCCTCAGAGCCGAGCCTCAGAGCTAAAGCCGGCTCTCAGCTCCAGTGACAGCCATAGAAGGTAAATAAATCCCAGAATAAAAAAAAAACAGAAAAAAAGGAGAGGTTGGGAGCTTCAGTAGCCCGCCAGCCTGAAAACGGCCCTCAGCCCCTCACCCAGACTCGCCAGGCACCTCAGTGGGGACCCCACCCTGAAGGGGGTGTGACCAGCTGCAAACAGCCATCATCGCCTCATCCAGGCTGGCCAGGCACCCAAGCGGGACTCCCACCCTAATCCGGGACACCCTTCAGGGCAAACCAGCTGGCCCCCACCCGTGCACCAGGCCTCTATCCTATGTAGTAAAAGGGTAGTATGCCTCCCAAGGCTGGCCAGGAACCCAAGCGGGACTCCCACCCTAATCCAGGACACCCTTCAGGGCAAACCAGCTGGCCCCCACCCGTGCACCAGGCCTCTATCCTATGTAGTAAAAGGGTAGTGTGCCTCCCAGCAGCGGGATCAGCAGAGCCGTGAGGCCTCCGGAACCTGGGATCAGCGGAGCCTCGAGGCCTCCTGGCACCTGAATCAGCGGAGCCACAAGGCCTCCTGGCACTGGGATCAGCAGAGCAGTGAGGCCTCCCAGCACTGGGATCAGCAGAGCCGTGAGGCCTCCGGAACCTGGGATCAGCGGAGCCTCGAGGCCTCCTGGCACCTGAATCAGCGGAGCCACAAGGCCTCCTGGCACTGGGATCAGCAGAGCAGTGAGGCCTCCCAGCACTGGGATCAGCAGAGCCGTGAGGCCTCC
>NW_005356173.1:3635424-3641800 GCF_000412655.1 Myotis brandtii
GGGGCGGTGCCCCAACCCCCCAATCGGCCCCACCCTGAGCGTGACTGAGGGGGGCATCGCAACCTCCAGATCCGCCCTGCTCTGTGCATGACAGGGGGGAGCTCCCCAACCCCCTGATGGGCCCTGCTCTGTGTGTGACAGGGGGCAGCACCCCAACCCCCCAATCAGCCCTACCCTGAGCGTGACTGAGGGTGGCATTGCAACCTCCTGATCTGCCCTGTTCTATTCATGACAGGGGGCGGCGCCCCAACTCCCCAATCAGCCTTGCTCTGAGCCCGACCAGGGGACTGCGGGGCAGGCACCTAGGGATTGGGCCTGCCCTCTGCCACCAGGGAGTGGGCCTAAGCCAGCAGGGAGAGAGAGAGAGAGAGAGAGAGAGAGAGAGACTGAAAAGTTCTTAAAACTGAACAATAATAAACTGTCATATGAAAAAAAAAAGAAAGGGCCAAATTGAGATTTGATCAAAGTGTAAAATACACACAAGATTTCAAAGACATATTACAAAAAAAGAATGTGAAATGGCTCATTAACAGTGATTTACATTGATTACATGTTAAATTAATCTTTTGGCTATATGGGGTTACATAAAATGTCAAACTTCATTTTTTAAAAGTTCATCTGTTTCTCATTATTTTCTTATTGTGACTACTATAGACTGTAAATAGTGGCTTAGTTCATACTTTTACTAGACACACTCTATTGAGACTGTGATTTAAACCTACAGTAGGCAGCATGTAAAAGTCCTGGTAGAGACTTCATTATATCTGGGGGAAGGTTAATGAACAAAAATAGAAGGGAGAAAGAGAAAATCTGGCTTTTGGCTTTCCTGGAGGCCGACTTGTCTAGGCCATTTTGTGTCCCTGTGTGGCTTATGACCCTGAACTTCAATTTTAGAAATCTCCCATGAAGAGGTTACTTATGCTGCCAGGTGTCTCTGTTCCATCTACAACCAAAGATTTTGAAGCTCTTATTAGCATCTTCGCTTGATACCTTTCCCCTAAAATTTACTTTCTTAAAATTTTACCTCCTCTAGGCCTTGGTTAGCATTAACTATTCAAATAGCCATATAAAAATCCCCATTTACCTGTTACAATATGACCTGGCTTTTCTGGAAGGAAAAAGCCCAGCACTCCAAAAATTGTATATTCAAAGTCTAGTGCAGACAGTGTAAAACATTGTGTCTCTGGTGTTTGAAAAAAAGTTCTGCCCCTGTTGATTTGAACATACTCCTTTTGTAACAAAGGCTTTGCCCTTTCCACCTGGACGGTGAAGCCCCCAAAGAAGTGAAACTTCCTCCCAGTCTAAATTCCCTGAGAAGCTCACCTGACCTTATGAAAACTTGTCTTCTTGGCCCAATTTTCAAACTCTGCTTTGAGATCCAGGAAACCACAAGGGGGCCCACGCTGCTGCCTCCTGTTCAGCTGTGGTTCCTACCCTTGACTGCATAGTGGAATCACCACATAGACTTATTTTAAAGAATGAAACTCAGGATTGAGGCTTACCTCCACAAGCATCTTAGCTGCTAAGGGGAACCTGAAAAGAGATTGGCTAATCAGAGGACTCACTTGGAGGTTTAGTGTATGAGTCAGCACTTTTTACCTTAGTTAATTTACTTAAAGTCTGCAACCCAAATAGAATTATGTAAAGGAAAAATAAAAATAAATTATGTAAAGGTAAAGAAGGATGTTTCCTGCATTTTTGACATAAACTAAGGTGAACAGTGACTTTTTTAATATGTGGGATTATTACACTTGTTTCTGTTTAAGATACACGTTAATGTTGTTATTTTACTGTGTTTGAAATTCAGTCTTAGAATTGATTCTCTCTAAGTTAAAAGATGCAGGTATCACATTATGCAGACAACATATTTCAGTGTTGCTTGCAAAAGGTTTCAAATGCTGTGCACTTCATTTGAAAAATTAAGTTAGTATGAATGTGACTCTAAATTCATCACCATATATTATCAAAAGGAACCTGAGAGCTATTAAAACTCAATTATTGGCTAGAGCTGGTTTTATAAGATCAGAATTTGCTAGACAACAAATGGTGGCCAAGAATTTGACCTCATGGGAAGAGGTTCTACTTTTAGTTGATGTTCGATGTTGAGAGCAGAGATTCTAAGGATTGAATGGATATTTGCCTTTAAGAAGCAAAGCCCACCTACCATTTAGGAGCTAAAGTTCAGAAATAGAACTTTGACAATGTGAATTTCAATAGAATAAAGCCAGACTGAGCCCTGGAAAAATCAGCGAAGCCCTGATATGAGTGTACATCTCTCATACAGATAACACTCAACCAACAGTGATTTGTGTCTGCTGTGGACAGTTATTGTGCCTATTATTAGCATTGAAGTGGTGTGAGTCACAGGGAGAACATGGACAACATTGATTCCCTTCAGAGATTGTGCTCTGAGAAACCTTTCCAGTTCTAACTACACAATATGATATTTAAAAAAGTCAACTTTGCACTCGTTTCTGACCCAGGTTTGTTGAACCGGATGAGGTATTGCTTTCAAGAACAAAGAATAGACAAAAATACTTCCAGCATAGACATGAGGACTTTCCAGTGTTAATACTTCTGTTTTTTTTTTAGCAGAAGGGCTCCACTAAGAAAAAAAACTGCCATTGTTGAAATGTTTTTAAACAAGTTCTCAGGCATTGGGTTAAATTGTGTCCCCCACCTCTAAAAAGATATGTGGAATTCCTTACCACTGGAACCTGTGAGTGTATGTAACCTTATGTGGAAAGTACAAATGTAATCAAGTTAAGTTGAGGTCATACAGGAGTCCTATGGGTCCTAATCCAATGACTGGTGTCCTTATAAGAAGAGGGAAACTTAGACACAGGTACTCAGGAAGAAAGCCACAACAGGACAAAAGCTGAGACTAGAGCTATGCATGTATAAGACAGGGACCACCAAGGATTGCTGGCAACCACTGGAAGCTGAGAAGAGGCAAGGAAAGATTATCCCATAAGGCCCTCAGAGGGAGATCACGGCCATTCTCACACTTAGATTTCAGACTTCTAGACTCCAGAACTGTGAGAGTATAAACTTCTATTGTTTTAAACCACCAAGTTTGAGCTAATTAGTTAGAGCAACCCTAGCAAACTACTACACAGGTTATATCCAAACTACCTATCTCTTCAAAAACCAAATCTCCATCCTTGCAGGAGTATCATATAAAACATAAATTCTCAAATTACTTGGAATGCCCTCCCACTTTTTAGAACTAGTCCCGACTTTAGAAATGCTATAAGATTATTTTATAAACCATATGTTACCAAGAAGTAGGCAAGTTTCTGCATTAAGAGTTCATAGCTTTGTAACAATTAACCGTTTATAATACTGTTAGGGATTGATGGTATCTCAAAAAAAGCAGGGAAAACAACAGAAATATTCTATCTGCCAAGGTCTAGTCTGTCATTATCTTAAATAGTAATTTGTTGTCTCCTGAGATCACTAAGGAGAGAAGGAATCATGCTGTGCTACAAAATAAAGTTTGTAAAACAGGTAGTCTAATAGCAAATTAATAATGTGCCAACAAGATCAAAAGCCATTAAAAAAAAAAAAGTGAGTTGCTACTGTGCAGCCAACAATGCAAGTTTGGAAGATTTCTCATAAGAAAGTAATATTTATTTTCACCAGGGAGCTATTTGGAAAAACAGAGAGTAAAATATTCTAAGGTGACTTTTCTCAGTGCCAATTAAAATATATATATTACTGGAGTTTAGGTATCATTATCTTGCTCTCTTGATATCATTCTTAATAATGGGTGAAGTCTGTATGGTAAAGTATAAACCCTTTCATCTCACCTCTTGGCTTAATGATAGTATTAACAGAATGTGTTTATACAATGGGGCTTATTATCAAGAATGAAATAATTTGAAATAAATGTTCATGAAAAGTAAAAAAAAAAAGTAGAAAGAAAACATTGCCTATAGTATTAGTTATAATATTATTCATTAAGAAATGAATTTTAGGTAAGTCAATAAAGTCCTTATTTATCACTCTCATAACTATATATACTATATAATATATATTATAAACTATATATTTATAATATATTAAAATATATATGTGTTATTATAACAAACTGCCTTTATTTTTAAATAACCATAAGATGGCTTTAATATTCAAAAATCCTTCACAAACATATAGGATTCATATATTGCCCAGCCTGAATTAAAACTATATTTGTTATCTCTGGAATCAAATTGTCTTTAAGATGATGACAGAATTTCAAGTGACAGTTTGGGGTGACAGATAGTGAGCCATTGTTTTCTTTCTTGTAGATTTTTTTTTCAAGCAGAGACAACTGATCATGACTTGTTTTTCACTCATCTGTTAATCTGAACTCTTCCTTAATATCACCCAAGTGCTGCTCTCTCTTTATGTTTTCTTCTATGTCAGCCAGGCTCTTCTGATAACGATTATCAGAAATGCACTCTGCTGCAAGAAAGAAGTAAGTTTTTAATCCCAAAGGACAGATAGTTTCTGTGAAAACAGGGACAAAAATGGCCCCTTGGAAGTTAGACCAGTGCTTTTTCAGCACCATCGTCATTATCGACTCACCAGCCCATTCTTTGGGCAGATACTAATGCATCTCTTTTGCATGACACATTATTCATGGTGAGGCAAAAGTAGTTTAAAGTTGTTTGTATGGAAAATAATTAATCACTAATAATACAAGAATACGCTGTGTTTTGCACACTCACAACTGTAAATCTACTTTTGCCCCACCCTGTGTATGCTTCATAGCTTAAAGGGACAGAGAAATTGTGCATAAATGAATACAAAATAAGATTACACATAAGTCTCCATAGTTATTTACTTAGGCATTCAACAAATCTATTGAATGTGTACCACATGCCAACTTTGTCCTGAAGGTTAATGATATAAAATTGAACAACATATAGATAGGTACCAACCTCATAGAGTTTGCAATTCAATTGGAAGAACAAGACAAATCAGTAACTACCTTGTAAAATAATAAGTATAATGTGAGAGGAATTCCCAAATACTAAGAGAGGCCATAGCTGGAATACCCAGCCCAATCTAAAGGGTCCAGAGTAAATTGCATAGAGGAAGTGGCGTGGGAGTTAAGACATGAAGGATAGGAGTTCACCAGTATGGAATTTATGGTAATGCTGATATATCCTAGTCACCAGTGAGATTGTCTTTCAGCAAACCACTTCAAACCCACCCTCAGAAAAGATATTACTTAGCAAACCATGGGTCATAAATGCCTGATGCATCACTGTGATTATTACAGTACAGGTTTAAAACTGAATTTGGGTAACTTGAAAACAAGAAATTTACCTGAATCAAGAAATTGGATGAGTTTCATGAAATAAAAATGGAATCTTAACCAAGACTAAAAAACACTGAACAGACAGTCCAACCTCAGAGAGAAGGCAGGGGAGGGGGCGTGGGTAAGAGATCAACCAAAGGACTTGTATG
Source organism: Myotis brandtii (assembly GCF_000412655.1). Classification (NCBI taxonomy): domain Eukaryota; kingdom Metazoa; phylum Chordata; class Mammalia; order Chiroptera; family Vespertilionidae; genus Myotis; species Myotis brandtii. Next base: position 3,640,885 of record NW_005356173.1, read on the forward strand.
CATGCATATTAACATAATCAATGGACACAGACACTAGGGTGATGGGGGCTTGTCCTGGGGAATGGAATGGGAGGAGGGGTCAATCGGGGAAAAAGGAGACATATGTAATACTTTAAACAAATAAAAAAAGTAGTTACTTTGAGGAACCAATATGGCAACATAGGTACACACTTGTACTTGCTGCCTCGCACAACCACATAAAAACTACAACTAAAAGACAAAACAGATATCATCCAGAACCACAGGAAGGCTGGCTGAGTGGAAATTCTACAACTAGAAGGAAAGAGAAAAGCGCATTGAAACTGGTAGGAGGTGCAGAGGTGCGAAAGTGTGGAGGTACGTAGGCGCACACAGAAACGGACTGGCAACTGGGTACGCTGTTGTCCTTTTCAATTGGGAGAGAGATACAAGCTCCCGATTGCTCTGAACTCCAGTTCCGGGTGAGACTCTGGGGACCCAGACTCATATGGGGAGAAACTGGACTGTCTGGCATTGGCCAGAACTCGAGGGCGGCTTTCTCACAGAGGTGCTTGCAGGGATCATTGTTTCTGCACGGGGCTGCGGGACACAGAGACCCCAGAACCTCTCCAAGGCAGAGCAGACTAGCAGCCATTGTGGTTTGCTCCACCCTGATGATTCCCTGAGACCCCGCCCCACCCAATTTACAACCCCACCCAAGCTGTGAGCAGAGGCTTTTGTATATGAATGGCCTGGCCTTTCGCAATATAAAAACCTGGGCAGACTCAGTGAGCGCCAAAGCCCCACTGAAGCAAGTCCTGCCCCATAAGGGTGTCTCCAGCACAGCAGTTCTCCCATTGTAGACACAGCTGCTCCTCACAGCCAATTGGCCTGGTGGTCAATTCCTCCCAGTGATACCAACAGCAGTCAAGACTTAACTACAACAAGACTGTGCACA
>NW_005356173.1:3644049-3762656 GCF_000412655.1 Myotis brandtii
ACCACCGATTGTATATGGTATAACTATGTCTAGGAATGCATGCTCAAAGCACTTCTGACACTAAATATCCCAATGATAGAAACTGATTTCCAAAGGTATTATCCAAGAAATTCGTCATTTACAAGAAAATCAGGTATCTGCAGCAGATAAATCCTTTTAATAACTCTTCCTACTATAGTGATCTTTGAGTGATTTACCATGTACGTGACACAGTGCATTATTGCTCCTTTGCTGCATCAGCATTGCATTTTCAAAATGTAAACAAGTCTATTAAAACATCAAATGTATAAAGTAGGATGAAAATGTATGGTTTGGTCATGAGGTCCTGCTTTCCGATTAGGTCCCCAAAGAGTGTAAATTTAGAAGAAAAAAGATTTAAGGATATGATAAAAGGGGAAAACTCCAGGTTAACATGTTAAGAGAATGAACTTTTCAAATTTGATCCGGAGGGAATACAAGTCTCCCTGAATACTAACCAGTTATGGTTTTCCTTTGCACAGTGCATTATTGCTCATTTGCTGCATCAGCATTGCATTTTCAAAATGTAAAGAAGTCTATTAAAACACACATCAAATGTATAAAGTAGGATGAAAATGTATGGTTTGGTCATGAGGTCCTGCTTTCCGATTAGGTCCCCAAAGAGTGTAAATTTAGAAGAAAAAAGATTTAAGGATATGATAAAAGGGGAAAACTCCAGGTTAACATGTTAAGAGAATGAACTTTTCAAATTTGATCCGGAGGGAATACAAGTCTCCCTGAATACTAACCAGTTATGGTTTTCCTTTTCTGGTCTTCTTGATTGAGGACAGTGACTGTGAAACCATAGATTGAGGCTAATAATTTTGTGTCAAGGATACACAGGTCTGACCAGTTTCATATTGGCTTAAAATTTAGCCTACAGTATTCTATATTTCATCAGCTTACCTATTTTAATTGATTATTGTGATCTTTTATTTTTCAAGTCATCCAATAAATATTTATTCAGCATCTAACCTGTGCTAAGTACTTTGCTAGTACTAAAGGAAGCATAAAAAAAAATTCACAACCATTCTATGATATAGGCATTACTATCACCTCTATTTAACAGATGGGGAGAGTGAGGCAAAGGTATGTTAGATGTCAGGGTCACATGGCTAGTAAATGGCAGAACTAGTGGTTAGTTTGGGTCCTCTGAGAAGCAGACAGGAAGACAAGATGAGATGTGCAAAAGATGTAAGGTGTTTGCCTAGGAGTGAAAGGAGGTTAAGAAGTTGGAGGAGGCTGGGAAAGTCTGAGACCATGAAGCTGATCTGACTTAGGGATGAGAGAGAGAGATTGGGTAGGGAAATTCTTAGACTGTGGTGCAGTTCTAGGACTTGATGGCAAGGCTGATCTCATAGGAATAGGCCTGCTGTGTATCCCCACCATGCTGGGTTGGGAAGAGAAGCTCAGGTGTTAATGTGGTGGTGGCTTCACCAGTTAGTTTTACCCTCTGCATCAGGAAAGCTGAGATACCATTTCACTGGCATCAGAGCTGGGATCTCCAAACTGAAATCTTGTGCCAGAGTGAGCTTTGTACTCAGTATGTAGCCGGAAAAAGCGTACCTTTATATGTAGCAACTTTTATTCTTATACATAAATTCTGTCCATTCTTGGAGTCCCTTCTGTTTATATCACAGCTAGAATATCCAAGGCAAACATTATGCTTTTCTTCCATGAAAATAGGTAGAAATCACCCAGACTGGAAAATGGAATGAAAGGAGGATGGGATCTTCATGTGGCTTGAGCCATGACCCAATATCCTCGCAGAGGGTAAGAGCAGACAGATTCTTGCTCACCCCCAGGTGTGACAACAGGGCCTTTTCACAAGACTCCTCCTTTTCCTGAAGCTAACTGAACATCTCCTCCTATTTTGTTTTACTTTTATATATAAGTGAGATCATGTGACATTTGTCTTTCTTTTTCTAACGTACTTCACTTAGCATAATGCCCTCAAGGTCCATTCATGTTGTTACAAATGGCAAGATTTTATTCTTTTTATGGTTAAATAATATTAATTATATACATATATGGAGATATATGGCATTTTTAAATCCATTCATCAATGTACACATAGGGTGTTTCTGAATCTTGGCTATTGTAAATAATGCTGTAATGAATATAGGAGTGCATATCTTTTCAAGTTAGTGTGGTGTTTTTCTTAGTATAAATACACAGAAGTGGAATTACTAGATTATATAGTAGTTCTAAATTTTTAAGTTTTTTGAAGAACCTCCATACTGTTTTCCACAGTGGCTGCACCAATTTACGTTCCAACAAACAGTGCATGAGGGTTCCCTTTTCTACACATCCTGCCAAACACTTGTTATTTCTTATCTGTAATAGCAGACATCCTAACAGGTGTGAGGTTTTTATTTGCATTTCCTTTATGACTGGTGATGTGAGCATCTTTTCATGTATCTGTTGGCTATTAGTATGTCTTTTTTGGAAAAATATCTATTCAGATATTCTGCACATTTTTAATCATATTTTTGTGTGCTATTGAGTTGTATGAATTCTTTATGTATTTTGGGTATTAACCCCTTATTCAGTAGGTTGCCTTTTCATTTTTTTAGTGGTTTCCTTTTCTGTGCAGAATTTTTTTTTAGTTTGATATAGTGCCACTTGTTTACTTTTCTTTTGTTGTCTTTGCTTATGGTATCAAATCAAAAAAAATTATCACCAAGACTGATGTCAAGGAGCTTACCACCTATGTTTATGTTTTCTTTCAGGAGATTTATGGTTTAGGTCTCATGTTCAAGTCTTTAATCCATTTTGAGCTAATTTTTGTGTATGGTATAACATAGAGGTCCAGTTTTATTCTTTTACATGTAGCTGTTCAATTTTCCCAACACCATTTATTGAAGATATTTTTTCCCATTGAATATTCTTGGTTCTTTTGTCATAAATTAATTGACCTTATATGCATGGGTTTATTTCTGGGCTCTCTATTTCTGTTCCTTTGATCTCTGTGTCTGTTTTTTATGCCACTACCAAACTGTTTTGATTACAATAGCTTTGTAATCTAGTTTGAAAAAGGGAGTGTGATGCCTCTAGGTTTTTTTCTTTCTCAAGATTGCTTTTACTACTCAGAGTTCTTTGTAGTTCCATTCAAATTTTAGGATTGGGTGTTCTATTTCTGTGAAAAATACCATTGGAATTTTGATAGGGATGGCATTGAATCTGTAGATTGCTTTAAGTAGTATGGATATTTTAATATTAATTTTTCCAATTCATAAGCATAGAATATATTTCCATTTATTTGTGTATTTTTCAGTTTCTTTCATCCATGTCTTATAGTTTCCAGTGTACAGGTCTTTCACATCTTTGGTTAAATTTATTCCTAAATATTTTATTCTTTTTGATGCAATTGTAAATGGGAGTTTTTCTTAATTTCTCTTTCTGATAGTTTATTATTAATATATAGAAATACAACAGATTCTTGTAAATTGATTTCTTATCCTGCAACTTTATAGAATTCCTTTTTTAGTTCTCACAATTTTTTGGTAGTCTTATAGCTTCTATATTATAATATCTATGCTTTTTTGTTTCTGTCATTTGCATTAGGGGAAGAATGTCAATGAGATTAAGTGACTTAATCTAACATCCTGCAAGTGGGGGCAGGATTTGAATTAAGTCTGTCTGACCTTAAGGGCATTTCTTTCTCTTGAATTGTCTCTATACTGGATAGATATTGCTTGGTTTTTACGAGGTGCATTTGAACCATAATATGAACTTTCACTTTATAGGAGACTTAAAGAAGTGAAGTGACAGAAAGTCTATTGGTTCTTTCTCCCCACACCTTCACCTGCTACCCTTCCCTCACCCCCATTTGACACTCTCCCCCCTTTTTCAGCCACCCTCACAAATGAGGTTATTTCAACAGGTTATCAACTTCCCACTGCAGTATGCAGACTTTCCTTTCCTCAGTCATTCTTCTCCATTCTTGTTTGACCCATTTGCTCATCCTGTCTTCATTCTCAGGCTCATTTCTGTCATATTACTTCTCCAAAGCTTACTTATGTCCCTGTTAGCAATGTCATGCCTTGAATCTGAGGGAAATCATAGCAGAGTACTTGAAGGATTTATTGGGTCAATCCTTTACAGACCAGCCCCTGTCACCTCTGCTCAGCAGTCTTTGTCTTCATCCTCCAAGGTCTGGTGTCTTTCCTTCAGGCCTGGATTCTTGCTTGGATTAGAGCCACTGCCTTGACATGTCCCTGTGTCCTTATTTTTTTTTCTGCATTTTTAAATTCTTTTACTCACACAAGTGAAACTGATTTTAAAATTACCACCACCCCTAGGGGGAAGAGCTAGTGACAGAGGCAGGAAGAGAATTTGTTCTGGTTTCTCCCACCCTACAGTCTTTTACTATCACAGGTGCCCCAGGGAAATAGAGAAGTCTTCTCATTCTGTGTGTCCCAATTTACTGAAATATTTATGGGGCATTACTTGGCTCTTTTGGAATTTCTCTATTTCTGATGCTATCATACCACATATTATCTGGACTTTTTTTCTTTCACGTATTCGCATATAAGATACAACTTTGCAATTCTTATTCTTAGCAGCTGATTATATTTTTGAAGCCCACAAGCACTAGTTGCAAGGTAAATGTAAGTCTTAAATTATTCATTATTAATCAGAAAACAGGAGAAGTAAATGAAAATAAATATTACTTGATTTATGCTTATGATTTGATGTTCTTATTCTTTTTTAAATTGTGAAGCACCTTTTTTATCTAGCGATATAAAGATTCACCAATCTAGCTTCTAAGGGTAGAGGGCAGGTTTTATGATGAGCTCTTTCAATAAATATATATCATGATAGATTTCTGGAAGGAATGTTGGTGATATTTCTAGTTCAAATTTCTCATGCATTCAACTTCACAAAATTATGTACAAAGAAGAAAAAAGTAAATCTTGATTTAATTTATTAGTTATACGTTGGAGGTTTTTATTTATAAATTAGTAAAAATAAAATAAATTTATCCTTCCCTCATATCCATCTTAGTACAGAATCAGAATTAAGGATGATTTTCTGTCTCCTGCATGTCTCCTAAATATATCCATAGGTATCCTTCTCATTTGAAATCCAAACAATGAAAAAAAAAAGTGAAACAATAACTAAAAACAAAAAATATAGTATATGTTAGGAATTGTCTGCCAAAAAAAAAATTTTATGCCTTTGATAAACAAGTAAAAAAAGTGATAGTACCCAGTATATTTGCTGATCAAAGCCTAAATATGAACATTCAATAAAACAAAAGTGATAAGAAAAATTTGAGTTTGGCATTTGATTATCAATAATGCTTATTGGTTGTACTATTTTGTAAGATAAATCCTAATTTCATCCTAATATATATTGAATTTCTGTTTCCAAGAGAGATCTAAATTATATAAACTGCCCTCCTTATAACCAAGGGACCTAAGCGCAAATCTTTGTTAAATTAAAAGAGTGGGGAGTATTGTTAGCAGCCTTAAAAATTATCCAAGAAAAATATGAAACATAAAGGTCCCCTTTGCTTCAGAATCCTCTCTACTGGATGTTTTAGGTTAATAGATTCAGGGCAGGAACAAACAAGGTAAGTAAATAAACAAGAATGCATAATATACTTTCAGCAGCTGGAATAGATTTACATCTTGGTGTGTTTGTGGCATCAGTTCCTGTAAGTGTCCCTACCTTATTCAGAAGCAGACAAAAGTGTTAACAACACAATTAAGAAGTATTTGACAGTGGATAAAATATATGAGAGTAGAGGATGGAGGTTAGGAGTAAAGCTCCAGGGTGCACCTGGGGCTAAAATTCAACACAATAAAAATCATCATGTGACCAAACAGAATCATTTGACTTTATCCACACTGAGACCCAACTAGATTTCACCTTATATACACAGTGTGTGTGTGTGGGGGGGGGGGGGGGGTCCCAACAACCTACTAGAACAGATCACTGTGCTCTGTGTTTTCCATTCTCCTTTGTACATACGTCTTAATATGCTTCCTTGTCTCTTTCTGTTTTGCACTCTCATGTCACTTTCTTCTCCCATTTTCTTTTAGACATCTTTCTTTCACTCTCCTTTGGTGTCTAATTTGCTACTGAAGTGTTTTGTTTTTCTTTAATCATCTTTTTTCTTTTATTACTTATCATTCTTATTACTGTTGTTCAAAGCTTTGTTTCTTTTCCTTAATTTCAAAAGTAGATTAGAATGCTTCATATCTCTCAAAGTCAAAATAATTTTTATTTGTATGAAAACAGTTTGTGTGTGTGTGTGGCTGTGAGTGTGTGTATCCCACCAAAGAGGGGACAAAAGCCACTTTCCAGAAAGGTATTAAGCACTCTTATTTCAGTACCACCAGATAATGGGTAAATTTGCAAAATTAGTTATTGCCTGCTTTACAAAACTTTGGAGTTTTATTTTATTTAGTAAAATATTATTAGCATTTCTTTCTTTGCCTCCATCGTTATAGTTTTTTTAAAAAAATACCAGCTATGGCTGCTGACATTGCCTACTTTGTTCTAATTAAGTCATGAGGTCAAAACACCTTCTACAAAGCCTGAATGTAGGACACTTATTCATAGGTTTCGTCTGTGGATGCCCAGCACCTGAAGCCCTCCAGGGACACAGGAAAGGAAGTTAGGTTTATGAGCTTGCTGCAGGGAAGGAGAGTACACACCACGAGGACCTGGCAGGGACATCCTAGGTTTTGGACTGATACTGCATGGTTAGGGAGGGAGTTTAAAGAAGTGAAGATTTGTTCTGGATTGTGAGCTGATGGGAAATAGATACAATGTGATGGTTCAGTGTCTTCTTCTTCCTATGAGATGAGGCAGGAGAAGCTGTTACATGGGTGGACAGGTGGGGGATCTGTCATTGGAAAAGAGGCAATCTGCACTCAGCTAGAAGAGAGTGCTGTTTGGCTATTTTTTATTTTTATTTTATTTATTTATTTATTTATTTATTTATTTAGTGGTCACATAGAGTTGTGTTTAGATGTGAAGTTGCCTTTTTGGTCTTGTTTCACCAAGATCATGGAGCAACCCTGCTTAATTATTGCTGGTATTTTGCGGAATCTTGCTTTTTCCACAGCCTAGCTGTCATTTGCAGGCTGCCAACTGTCAGATCCTTTTTCTTTCTTACTCAGGTCCCGGAATAAATGAGAAGCAATCAGTTAATCAATCCATGTAAATGCCTACCATGCCCAGTGCTGAGCTAAATGTTTCTAAATGTTAGAAACACCATATGGAGAAATACTAATACCAGGAGTAAAAAATAATGTAAAAGAACATTGTAAAGGAACTAGAGAATACTTAACCAAAATTTGAAACTTAAGTTAATATTCCATCAGTCATCAATCTTATGCCATGGAAATTTTTGGTAAAGCTCTTCATCAGATTTCATAGTTTTAAGAAATTTTATATTTAGAAAATTAATTTTTATAAATAATCCATTGAGTAGGTCTTCCTGCTATATGTACTCAATACCCTTTGTTATTTGAACAGTTGACAAGGGCTTTCCCCACCCTAATTATAAATTAGAGATATTGATTGTTTTTTCTCGTGCAGCAGCTGATAATTGTATAGTCTGATTATTTGTTTAGTGTTTTACACTTTAAAAATAGTAAATCATTCAAAAGAAATTTAATGTGAGAAGAAAAGTCTAAATTGGTAGAATGAGTTGACAAGCTCACTCCAGTGTTTGGTGGCTGCTTAAATATTTCCTTTTTATGGATATTAGAAATTCATTGGGCTGGCCCTGGTAAAAGCAAAGTTTGTAGGGAATCTTGGCTTTCCCCTGCATTAATTCCAACAGCTTTTCATCACTTGATTCTGGTAGGGCTGACCTGTGTATTTGATGCCACTTGCAGGCTCAGTAGTAACATTTTCTAGCCATCATTCAGGTATCTTTTTAAATGGAAAGTTTAGGGTTTATATTTTTATAAGGTTGTTATCAGAAAATTGCATGGACTGCCTTTCTCTGTTGTTAGAGGGAATGAGATGTCCAATGATGGAAGTGGGTTTCTTGGAGCGCTGCTGGATTAAAGATTTCAAGAGGACCCCACAGGAGAATGAGATGTAGTAAAAAGCTTTATTTGTGTTAGTAATATGCCTTGGTTTGCAAAGTCCCAGTTACCTTAAACAAGTCCTGGAAAATGTGCAGTTGGAGAATCAGCAGAGCTAAAAGCAAAGTCCAGAATTTCTGTCCCATGGTGAAGCTGAGTCCTGCAGAGCATCAGGCTAGTTGTAATCTACTAGTCCATTGTGTGGGGTCCATGTGGCCATGAACCATGTAGGTGAATGAAGGGGGTACAAGAGAGCCAGGAGCACAAGAGGGCCAAGAGAGGGAACTCCCTTTGTTTAGGAGTTTATGTATCTCCTATTTTGCACTTTTTCAGTGGCCACACCTATTCCAGCCAAAAATCTGCTTCCAGGTGTGACTGATAGATAATCACCTTTCCTACGTCATTCCAACCTTATTGGGTATGTGTCTATTGTCCAGTCCCTTCTCCCAGCTATTGGCAGGGAACAGACCTGGGGAGTGTTAAGCTGTAGCTTCCTGACAGAGCTGCACAAATGGCATGCCCATATTTTATAGCCTTCCCTTTATCCCTTTCCTGTTAATTAATAACTTGGTTAATTACAATGGTGTCATTGTGACATATGGGAATGTTTTATTTTCTGTTTCAAAGAATAGAATCTCTAACAAAGATATGCTTTGTTTTATTTTGAGAAAAATGAATCAATCACCTTTAGGTGTAAAAATCATAGCAAAAAATAATCCAACTGCCCATCAACCAGTGACTAGAGAAGCAAACTGTGGTATAGTTGTACAATGGAATATTACTCAGTAATATCTATACTAATAAAAGGGTAATATGCTAATTAGACTGGACATCTTCCGGACAAAGCCACAGTGGTGGGGGCAGAGGAGACCAGTTAGGGGCAACCAGGCTGGCAGGGGAGGGAAGTTAGGGGCGACCAGGCCAGCGGGGGGGAGGGGCAGTTAGGGGTGACCAGGCTGGCAGGTAGAGGCGATTAGGGGCGATCAGGCCGGCAGGCAGAGAGGTTAGAGGCGATCAGGCAGGCAGACAGAGGCAGTTAGGGGTGATCAGGCAGGCAGTGGAGCAGTTAGGGGCATTAGGTAGGCAGGCAGAGTGGTTAGGGGCGATCAGGCAGGCAGATGAGTGGTTAGGAGCCAGTGGTCCCAGATTGTGAGAGAGATGTCCAACTGTGGGATCAGGCCTAAGCCGGCAGTTGGACATCCCTCGTGGGGTCCTTGATTAGAGAGGGTGCAGGCTGGGCTTAGGGACCCCTCCTCCCCCACGCACGCATTTTGTGCACCTGGCCTCTAGTAAGGGAACTAAATATGGATACATGCTACAGTGCCTGAACCTCAGTAATATTCTGGGTGAAAGAAGTCAAACAAAAAAAGGTCACATATATAAGTCCATTTATATGATATACCCCCAAAAGACCAGTCTTTAGACAGAGAAAGCAGATGAGTGGTTGCCTGGGTCTTGGGGTACAGGAACAAATGAGCCTGGAGGTGATGGAAATACTCAAAAACTGGATTATGGTGATGGTTACATAGCTCTACAAGTTTACTATGAATCAGTGGTTCTCAACCTTCTGGCCCTTCAAATACAGTTCTTCATGTTGTGACCCAACCATAAAATTATTTTCGTTGCTACTTCATAACTGTAATGTTGCTACTGTTATGAATCGTAATGTAAATATCTGATATGCAGGATGGTCTTAGGTGACCCCTGTGAAAGGGTCGTTCGACCGCCATAGGGGTCGCAACCCACAGGTTGAGAACCGCTGCTATGAATCATTGAATTGTGTACTTAAAATGAGTTAATTATATGATCTGCAAATTTATATTTCAATACATTATACCTTAATTTTTTAAAAGTCATGGCCTCTGAATATATACATAATACATACTTTTCTGGTTAAGTTATCTTTTATATATTTTATGTTATTAATCTTATTAAAACATATATGTATACATATATCTTGTATACATACATATGCACCATCTATTCAGATCAAGCTATGAAATATTTCCAGCATGCTATAGGTTCCCTCATAGCCCTTTCTAGTCAATACCATTAAGAGGTAACCACTATTTTGACCTGTAGCCCCATAAATTAGTTTTGTCTGTTCTTGAAATGCACAAAAATTGAATCATTTGATGTATATATTTTGCATCTGTTCTTTTTCACTCAGCATAATATCTGTGAGATCCACTCATGCTTGAGTGTTCTTATTTATTGATTTGTAAAATTCCATTTTATTAATGGGCCTCACTTTCTTATTGGTGAACATTAAAATTATTTCTAGTTTAGAGCTCTTAGGAATAAAACCACTATGAAAGTACGTGTACAGCCCTAACCGGTTTGGCTCAGTGGATAGAGCGTCAGCCTGCGGACTGAAGGGTCCCAGGTTCGATTCCAGTCAAGGGCATGTACCTTGGTTGCGGGCACATCCCTATTAGGGAGTGTGCAGGAGGCAGCTGATCGATGTTTCTCTCTCATCGATGTTTCTAACTCTCTATCCCTCTCCCTTCCTCTCTGTAAAAAAATCAATAAAATATATTTTTTTAAAAAAGAAAGTACATGTACATATTTTTGTGGACCTAGACATACATTTTTATGTGGATATATACCCAAACATATAACATTGGGGTTACAGACTAGACATATGTGACAGTTTTTTAGGTCAATCAGTTTATACTCCTATGAGCAATAGATGAGAATTTCAGTTCCTCTACATTGCTAGTATTCTTTATATTATCCATTCTAGTGGAAGTATAATGGTAGCTACCTGTGCTTACAATTTTCATTTACCTAATGAATATTGAGGTTGAGTACCCTTTAATATGTTTATTGGTCATTTGGATATTATCTCTAGTAAAGTACTTTAACATTTTTGTCTTATTTTTAATTGGATTATTTGCCTTTCTCTTACTGATTTATGGGCATTTTTAATATATTCTGGATAGTAGTCCTATGCCACATACATGTATTGAAAATATCGTTATCAATCAGTAGCTTTCATTTTTTGCTCTTTTAATGGTGACTTTTTATACACAAAAATTCTTAATTTTGAGGAAATTTATCAATTTTTTACTTTTAAAGGAAAATTTATAAATTGGTAAATTTATAGAGCTGCACAACTATCACCACAATCCAGTATTTTTAGGGCTGCTTAGAAAATCGTTTTTGTCCCAGCGCCTATATAAAGTAATATTTTAATAAATTTCTTATTGGAAAATTATCATCCTTGTGCTTCTTCTTGACATGGTAAAAGCTCCTACTCATCCCAAGCATAAATGTTATGCTTGCTCTTTTGTAACATATATCACACTACATAACAATCCTTTCCTTATCTAATTGTCCCACTATGAAATTCGTATTTGGAGTTTAAGAGCCTAGATTTAGGAATCAGTCAAATCCCAGTTCTGCCATTTACTGAGCTTTTCTGGGCCTCAGTGTCCTCAACTGTAACATGGTTATTTATTAAAGATATGTGAGATAATTTTCGTACAATGCTTAGAGCTGGGTACATAGTAATGGTTAAATAAATGTTGATGATGATGGTGATTTTTGTCTTCAAGGTTAATTCTTATCCTCTAGCATCTAACAAGTAGGTATTTGACTCAGCTTTCCTACAAGCCAATTTCTCTTGCAAATCATTAATGTTTTAATCATTTGGTAGTAATTTGATTTTTTAATGTCTTTGCATTCCTTGAAATGAGGTTGCTATTCATTTTGTCCAAATTTATAGCAGTCTTTAAAACCCTTAACTATATTTTTCTCTTTTTAGCAAATACTTATGTAGAGAGTAATTCATTCAAGTTTAATGAATTAAACTTAGCCCATTATTGTCAGTCTCAAATATTTTTGTTTTTTATGAGTGAAAAAGATTATTTTAGAACCTTTAAAAATCACTTTGATTTCATCCTGGAAAGAATAGGGCAACACATGTTAAATCATTTTTGAGAACATACATATTAGATAATTTTCTTTTAGGTTGTATTGTGACAAGCCATAATATTACTAAATAAATTTTTACTGAACTGAAAGTTCTGGGCTCAGTTTCAATGTTTTGTTTAATATTATTGCTTCCAACTTTCTTCTAACAAGGCTCAATTAAGATGTTTGTTATCCTTGCAAATTGCACTCCAGGTGGTTTATTATCCTTGGCATTTACTCTGCTAAGGTTTTCCCAATGGCGCACGTTTGTGTGGATTTATTACTGACCTTCGTTGTTCTTGAAGAAGCCCTTGGTCTTGTCCTCCATGATCTAGTGAGCTGTAATTTCACAATCCTTTGAGGGTCACCCTAACACAATGTCGGGTACATTTCTGAACATTGTAATTTTAGGTGCTTTCAACATGCAAAGTAGCAAATTGATAGACATGGAGATTTCTGACAGCTTCTTTCCCAGAGTGAATGGTACTCCTGGGACTGTGGTCCCATGTGAGAAAACAAGTTCTCCGCTGTTGGCTGGAGGAGCTGTCCTGTGGACTGCAGGTGTGATGGGAAGGCGTAATCAGCACTAGGCTGGCACGCAGACTCAGGGTCACCAGGCAGCTCTTTCCAGGAGCAAAATGCAATTGTCAAGAGAATATTTGCTGAGATTCTGACAGGTGCCATTCAGATACAACAAACTCGCCTTCCAATTTTATTATAGTTTACTCATTCTGGAGAAAGATAGAACTTTTTTCCCCCAAAGGTCAGAACAATTTTAAACAAGAGCAGGCACGATCCTGCTGTAAAAATGCAGCAATCTAGTGTGTGTTAAGTCTGTGTAGGAGCTGCGGGAAGTGTTATGTTTGCCTCTTGTGAAAGGGCACTTCCATCAAAAGACTGATGGCAAGATGCGCTTTGAATTTGTTGTTCTATTTCTCCTGCATCTGCATGAAATTGTGTCTTTGAAACCATATATTACTGAAATGAGCAATACTGGGGAGAAACACATGCTCTGAAATAAACAGAAAAATACAGCTGCAGAACAGAACGCTTTGCCCACTTGTACAGTCAGTTGCATGGTGGTCATCCAATAGGAGGTGCTGAGCACTAGAGATTTGTAGGGATTTGGGGGATGGGGATTGTTTTCCTCATTACAACATTCGTGTCTTTCCTTAACTGTGTATTTCCTTAGGTGGGTAATGACAGTCAGAGGAAAGGTCAATGTCTGCTCTTCAAACGTAGCATGAAAATGAAGTTTAAAAGTACAGTATAAAACACAGTGGTGTTGAGACAGACTTCTCCAGCATCACTTTCATTGATGGAATAAAAACAGTCCCCTCCTGTAGCTTGAGCACTCACTCCGGCCCTCTCAGCTCTGAAGAAGAGAGAGTGTTTGGGGAAGTGGTCTGCATTTCCTTGATTCAGCGGTTGGACCTCCACTCTTCTCTAGAGCTCATCGCTGCACGCACACCAGCCCTTCCCGAGCCCAGTGAACAAACTCGCCTTCCAATTTTATTATAGTTTACTAATTCTGGAGAAAGATAGAACTTTTTTCCCCAAAGGTCAGACAATTTTAAACAAGAGCAGGCACGATCCTGCTGTAAAAATGCAGCAATCTAGTGTGTGTTAAGTCTGTGTAGGAGCTGCGAGAAGTGTTATGTTTGCCTCTTGTGAAAGGGCACTTCCATCAAAAGACTGATGGCAAGATGCACTTTGAATTTGTTGTTCTATTTCTCCTGCATCTGCATGAAATTGTGTCTTTGAAACCATATATTACTGAAACGAGCAATACTGGGGAGAAACACATGCTCTGAAATAAACAGAAAAATACAGCTGCAGAACAGAACGCTTTGCCCACTTGTACAGTCAGTTGCATGGTGGTCATCCAATAGGAGGTGCTGAGCACTAGAGATTTGTAGGGATTTGGGGGATGGGGATTGTTTTCCTCATTACAACATTCATGTCTTTCCTTAACTGTGTATTTCCTTAGGTGGGTAATGACAGTCAGAGGAAAGGTCAATGTCTGCTCTTCAAACATAGCATGAAAATGAAGCTTAAAAGTACAGTATAAAACACAGTAGTGTTGAGACAGACTTCTCCAGCATCACTCTCATTGATGGAATAAAAACCATCCCCTCCTGTAGCTTGAGCACTCACTCCGGCCCTCTCAGCTCTGAAGAAGAGAGAGTGTTTGGGGAAGTGGTCTGCATTTCCTTGATTCAGCGGTTGGACCTCCACTCTTCTCTAGAGCTCATCGCTGCACACACACCAGCCCTTCCTGAGCCCAGTGTGCAGAGTGCAGCCGCTCCATGAGCAAAAGAAATGATGGGCAATGCTTTGTGCATGATCACTCTCCATGGCTCATGTAGTAATACAAATGGGGGTAGGTTTTTAGCTGAAATCCAAAATGCTAAAAAAGGACCAGATTTAGATGGAAGCCTCAGGACTATTCCATGCACTTGAATTGGGTTTGAGATACTCATGGGGAGTTGCAAAATGAACAGTTGGATCTACAAGTCTGAATCCCAGAGGTGAGAGCTGGATCCAGTGCAAACTAAGTAAGTCCTGTGCCCTTTGGAGGTCTGCGTACCCATGAGGTTACACGTGAGAACCTTGGACTGCACCAGCATCTAATTGTTGGAGTAAAAAATGCTAAGACCACCTGAGACAGAAACAGCAGCCAGAAGACGCCATGGGGTTGAATTCATGCAGTCATTTAATAAATATAAAATGAATGATAATTAGGAAGCTCATAGCTTCAGAGAACGTCAGGATAAAGTGACGTGGCTCCCAGCCTCCACATGCTTACAGTCTGGGAGGCAAACATTTGAACAGGCAATGACCACACAGCATGATAAGGGCTCTCAGAGGCAGGTTGAGGCTTTATAAACATTCCTAAGGAAATGCACCCCCCTTTGCTGGTGAGATTCAGAGAAAGCTTGAATGGGAAAACAATGTGTTTTGATGTAAAGAAGAAATAGTAACAAACCCAGCAAAGGAAGGGGAAGTGTATTTCTAGTTATGGTAACAAGTGTGAGTAATGTTGCTATGAGATGTGAAATTTGTAGAAAATAAGGATGCACAAACCCATTGGCTCAATTCTGAATGCATAGGCAGTAGTAGCAAAGCCAGAAGCAGAGATCGTCAAAGTCAAGGCCCCCATGTCGAGAAGGAGCCCAAGAGAGGAGGAGATGAAGCGTGAAGATGGTGATGGAGGAAGCAGTAGAATCCAGACCTCCTACTCCCTTTTCAGGGCTCGATTCCACTGTGAAACCTCCACTCGCTGGAATGCGCCAGGTCTGCGAGTCTTCCTGGGAAGAGGCAGCATTTCTGGGCTCCACGCCCGAGCAGCAGGTGTCTGGATCAGGTGGTGCTGAGCTCCAGGCTTCCTGTCCACATTTAGAATTACGTTGTGAGAGTCTGCAGGCTTTTCTCCATTGCCCTGTGTGTCTGTAGGATGTTGGTTATGCTGGAGATGTAACTTCTACCCTAACAGGACTGAGTGTAGACTGGGCACGTCTGTCTTTGTAAAGCCTCTGATTACGAGCTAGGCTTTAACAAAATATTGCTTCACCCTCTTCACATGGGTTATGCCACATGCCTCTGAAATCTCCTAGGGACCCATATTGCCTTTATTATACATTAACCCAACCCCTAAAAGACACAGAGAATAGAGACTAGAACCCAGGAAGTCTAGTGTACCCACAGGTGGTTGAAAAACTAAATCAAAATTTCAACAAATACATTCAGGAGGCTTTTATTTGTTTAAACTGAGGTTTGGCTGCATTTGTAAGTATAATAGACTGTGTACAACTTTATATTTACTTCTCGTTTTGGTAAATTGTCTGTCTTCAGGCCATGATTCTGAACATTGATAATAACTCCTCAGCATGACAGATACAGCAGGTGTAGAAAATTGTACTGCACTGACTGTCGGCTTGACAAGAGTCTCCCAGAACATAGGGAGCCTGGGAATACTTAGAATATGAACCCCCTTCTCTGCAGACCTATTAGTTTTGCCAGCCTGGGGAGTGGGCTCCAGGCTGGATCTGGCCCCCGCTCCTGTTCCCTCAAGTCAACCTTCATAACTATAGCCTATGACAAGCTGTCAAAACAAGTCCCCAATTTACCTTTTTTGTGTATAAAAGCTACTGTAAGATACAAGTAGATTATTAAGCTTCCTGAAAAAAACAGATTCAGAATTCAAGTTTGGTTCTGATGCTAAGAGCAGAACAGGGAAATTATATAAAGCCAAGGAGTGATACAGGTTTGCAGTTCAGAGTATGCTAATGGATGAAGGCGAGGTGACAGACACATGCAGTTATAATCACCAACACTGACTGCAAGACTGTGGTCAGAGACAGTTACATTGGTGGCATAATTGCTGTAACTTTTCACAGACAAATGCAGTCTCTCTTGTATCACCTGAGACCAGGAGAAACTATGCTTAGGTAGGAAAGAGTTGCCCCAGGTGAAATCAACTATCAACTGATAGAGCAAAGAATAGTGAAAGTAAAAACCAAACAAATACAAAAACAAATTTAAAAATCCCCGAACACCAGGAGTCAGGCTGTGTGCATGATTCTTTTTTCCCCCTATTTTCTTTTTTATTTGTTTGGGTTGGAAAAAAGGGAAATAGAAATAACAACTTGCACTCATGTAATGAACAGTATTTGTTGAGCACTTAATATGGACAAGGCTATTTATCAGTAATCAGAAACCAAAGGTGGCCCTTTATGGGGGGAATACAAAAATTAAACTATAAACAAAATAGTACATAATATATCTGACAATAAGAAATGCTAAGAAGTAAATAGGGCAAAGTAGGGCACAAGGAGGAAAGGTAGGTAGGTATGTGAAGAAAGAGCTACTCTAATCAGGTGGCATTTGAGGGAGGGTAATGAGGGGTCTTGTGGATATCAGAGAAAAGGATTTCAAGTGGAAAAATAATATCCCCTGCACAGCCCTCTGGTGGTAGTGTGCAGAAAAAGAGGTGGCAGAGTGGCTGGCATGGATTAAGCAAGGGAGCAGGGTGTGTGAGTGGGCAGGGGTGCAGATCACAGGGAACATACTAAATACTCTGCTTCTGCTCCTAGTGAGATGGGCAGCCAGCAGAGGATGAGAGACGCTGATACCCTCTGACTAGCACTTGAAGTCCCTCTAGTCTAGACCTACAGACCTGGAAACAGGAGGCCATTTTGTGCAATCATATTGGCTCAGCCATCAGTTCCCTCCAGCAGCTGCCTGTCATCCGTTCTGTCCACGAACAGGAGAACATCCCAGACCTGGGACCAAGGGAGGGAATAGAGAGACTACAGAGACTAGTAAGCTGAATCCCTGTCCCCAAAGAGCACACGGTCCAGACTGGAAGACACATTGAAGAGGCACACAGAGGGTATCGGGGAATCCTACAAAAGAACCCATCACAGGGTAAAGAAATCACCTCTGCAATCAATAATTCACCTTTCCCCCGTCTGCCCCCACCTGAATTGGGCTACAAGCAGTAAGAACACAAGGACCTTTTTGGTTTATCACTGTACGTATGCCCCCTGCACACAGCACATAACAGGCCACTGATTAATTTTTGTTGTTTCTTTTTAGTTGTTGGTAATCTTCGCCCAAGGATATTTTTCCATTTATTTTTTAGAGAGAGTAGAAGGGAGGGAAGGGGGAAAGAGGGAGAGAAATATTGATGTGAGAGAGACACACTGATTGGTTGCCTTCCGCACGTGCACCAACCTGAACTGGGCCAGGAGTGAATCTGCAACCCACGTACGTGCCCATGACCAGGAATCAAACCCAGGATCTTCTGATGCTTGGGCTGATGTTCTAATCCCTGAGCAACACTGGCTAGGGCAAATTTTTGTTATTTCTTGAAGTAAAGCACATGTCACTTAGTCTGGCTTGGGTAGGGGGAGAGAGTAAAGCCGGCATCAGAAACGCTCCAGGAGAGGGAGACCCTGGATATTGAGGTACCTACAGAGATGCAGCCGTGGGGGCAGCATGAGCCAGGACTTGGAGATATGAGCAAGTGTGATGTATTCCAGGTACTAGGACCAGTTAGCTCTGTGTGTCTGGAGATTGGGATGCGGGTCAGCAGGAGGTAAGGTCCATCCATAGGCAGAACCCAAATTATAAAGCGCTGTGGAATGAGATTTCATATTGAGGCAGCAAAGAGCTACTGAAGAATTAGAGCAAACTCCCCCTGGCTGAGTGGGACGATGAGTTCAAAGAGACACCTGGAGAGGAGACCAGTGGAGACAAAGGTGGCATTCCAGACTGCAGGGAGTACTGAGGCCATGCCATGTTGGCAGGGAGGAGGGGCTGAACCGGAGACATGGGCAAGGGCTTGGGAGATATTGAGGAGGAAGAGTAAGGGAGTAAAGGATTGGCAAGGAGGAATGTGCAGTGACTCTGATTCCATCCCAAAGATGGGGACATGCTCAGCCTTGTACTAAGAGGCGAAGCAGGTCTGGAGGGAGGGTAATGCGTTTCAAGTGGACATAAGGTGCGACTTGTATCAAAGATTCAGTGATAACTCGTAACTATTTTGGAGATTTGTACAATATCGATAGGCAAAAATAACGATCATTTGTAAGTTCAGCAAATATTATGTCAAGCAAAGAGCAGGGGATGTAATAGTCATGGGAACACTCACGTTTTTCTATCCAAACAAATCAAGTCATTGCTCTCATGGAGCATACATCCAGCTAGAGAGGACAAACAGTAAACAAGGGAGGGAGCAACAGAATGTCAAATAGTGATAATAGAATAACCACATAAAACAGGATGCTCTGAGAGAGAATAACAGTAGGGTTGTCCAGGACATCACCTCTGACCAGATGACATTTAAGTTGGAGCCTGAAGAACATAAAGCTTGACCAGGGAAGGGGTGACAGGTTCCAGGTGGAGATAACAGGACAAAACCCTGAAATGAACAAGAGGCTAGCAAGAGAGGATTTTATTATTCATAAAAAGCAGGACAGTGTTTTCCAGACAGGTTGTAAATAAAATTAACAATCAAGATGGGAGAGGGAGGTGGTTTTGCTAAGGTTTGGAGTTGTTGACTTCGTAATAGGCATCTTAATAAAATTACTCATCCAGAGCTCCAAGGCAACAGTAACCAAAAAGTGTATCTGAATATTGTATAACTTTATATTCATGACAAATAGCAATCAGTGCCTTGCCAGAAAACAAAAGTGACTAATTGACATAATGTGAAGCTCTTTAAAGAATCTCATTTAATATCCGCAGGTTTATCAGTAAATTAATCAGCAGACTAATAAAGCAAGTTTTAGTTAAATACTTACAAGAAGTTTATTCTGTGCTTTGGTGTTCAGTTCTTTCACTGTCATGAAAAAAAAAAAAGAATAAGGGCACCGTAACCGGTTTGGCTCAGTGGATAGAGGGTCGCCCTTCGGACTGAAAGGTCCCAGGTTTGATTCCGGTCAAGGGCATGTACCGTGGTTGCGGGCACATCCCCAGTGGGGGTGTGCAGGAGGCAGCTCATTGATGTTTCTCTCTCATCGATGTTTCTGACTCTCTGTCCCTCTCCCTTCCTCTCTGTAAAAAATCAATAAAATTTATTTTGAAAAAAAAGAATAAGGGCAAAATTTAGAAGTTTTGCTGTTTAAATATCTGTTTTACCACTTGAAAAATTTGACACTTAATGTCATTATTGAATTTTTTGACATCTTCCTGCTCTTCTGTGAGATTGGAGGACTTAGAATTGGTGCCACTTTTATTAACTGCTGTTCCATTGAGAAAAGCTTTAGCACCTTGGTTCCCTGGAAGAAGGGCTAGGTAAAGGATGGATAGCATATGGCTATGCTGGTCTGGTGTCCTGGGAACAAGAATGGGGTTCTGCCCCTACTGAATGGCAGGCATGGGGTGTGACCTCAGGTTGTGTGTTATATGCATAATGTCTTGCTCTGCTGGTAAAGAATGGTGCATTTTTCAGACCCCTGCAATAATGTCAACATTAAATCAATTTTTAAAACAATTTTTTAATTTAAAAAAAGGCTACAGAGGATGGCAACTTGAAGTCAAGAAATAAATATTCCACCTGGCTGGTGTTCAGTGGTTGAGCGTGGACCCATGAACCAGGAGGTCATGGTTGGATTCCCTGTCAGGGCACATGCTTGAGTTGCGGGCTTGATCTGCAGCAGGGGGCATGCAGGAGGCAACTGATCAAACATTCTCTCTCTGAAATCAATAAAAACTATTTTTTAAGAAACATTCCAAAGCCAAGTAAAAAAAAAGTGCATGAAAAAGTATTTTTAAATTCTTTAAAATGTATAATTGAGCATGCATGAAAGTGAGGAAGATCCTCAGGGACCTGAAAGAAGCAAAACCATGGACCAACAGCATAACTGAAGGCTGAAGCCAGAGCTGGCCTTATGGCTCTAGCCATGCTCTGCAGCCCGCAAGTTCCATTCCCATGACTGTAGGGGATGAAGGGGCCATGCTGAGTGATGAGATGGATCACATATCCCTTCATAGAAAGCACAACCCAAAGGTCTAGATTCTCGGGGGGGGGGGAGGCGGGGGAGGGGGGGAGTTGGGGAGTACTGAAGACCCACCCTGCAAAAGAAGATGGCAAAGGAATTTTGACTGCTTGGATCTTGGCTTGGAGTAAAGAGAAAAAGAAAGGATTTATGCTTTGAAGTTATTTAACAAAAAGTCAGTTCACACTATTTGCATGGTTGAGGGAAAATTCAAACCAAGAAAAAAAGTCAAGGCCCAGGTATCTGAGAAAAACAAATGCAAGTTATCTAAGAGGAACACAACTTTAACCAGGCCTCAAAGAATTCCCACAAATGCATTTCTAAGGACATGATCTCAAAGGAAAAATAATCATGAAATGTATAGAGAAATGAGGTACCATAATTATAAGCCAATAGAAATAACTCATTGCATTTCAGTCCTGCAGAAACTTAAGATATTGAAATTATTGGATGAGATTATTTTTAAAGGTGAAAATAAAAATATAATAATGGAAGTCACTATCATAAATAATGAGCAGCATTTGAAAAAGAAAAAGTTATAAAAATCACAATGTAATGGATAAAATTAAAGGCTGACATGAGAATAGTGAAATGGAAAATGGATCCTGAAAAAATTTTCCAGAAATCTACCCAGTGAGACACAGAGTTGTTAAATATGAAAGAGAAATTAAGAGCAAGAAAATTAGGTCAAGAACATTTAATACATATCTAATTGGAGTTCTCGAAGAAGAGAAAAGAAAAAGAAAGGGAAGCACTGTTTCAGGGCATATTGACTAAGGATTCACCATAACTGAAGAAAATATGCACATGCAGCTTCAGATTAAGGAGTCACAATGGATCCAAACAAGAGGGGGAGACGTCCCAGCTGGACAGAGAGGAAATAGAGATTACCAACAAAAAGAGTGAATATTAAACTGGTGGTTGATGTCTTGACAATGGAAACATGACACATTACAATAATATTTTCAATCAGTTATGAAAAAATAATCATCGACCTTGAATAAAACACCCAGAAAAACTTATAGAGTCTAAGTAAAGTTATTTTTAGATAAACAAAAAGAATAATTGTAGATAAGGCAAATTTTTAGATCATTAAGTAAATAAAGAGCACTATCTCAAAGAACTTACTTGAGGTGATAAAAATGTTTACTGTCCATAGTGTGGGGAATGTGTGGGGAGTAAGGGGTCGCTAGGGGAGGGAGAGGGACAACTGTAATACTTTCAACAATAAAGATAAATTTTTTAAAAATGTTTGCTGGCCAATATAATAGCCACAAGTACACATGGCTAGGGGACTGGCGAACTAAATTTTAATTTTATTTCATTTTCATTAATTTTAATTTAAAGAGCTGCACTTAGGTATTGACTTTCTATTGGGCAATACAGATAGAATAAAATAGCATAATTGACAAGTGTGAGTTAATGGACACTATAGAACAATTAGAGGATAAGCATCTTTTTCAAGTACATATAAAACATTTTTTAATATTGACCATAAATTAGACTCTTTAGAATAAACCTCAACAAATTTTAGATTATTAGTATCACAGAAATGTTGTTCTCTGACCATGATCATATTAAATATTAAATAGAAGTTTATATTCTTGTATATCTGTTATATAAATTGATACAACAGATATACAAGAATAAAAACTTCTATAAATGGATATTACAATTAAAGATATTAAATTATATTAGCCTCATATAGTTTACAAATGATTCCAATCTTACACAGTTCTCAAACCATTCTTTGAGTCCAGTATTAACTTAATACCAAAATATAGTGATACTCCCTAGCTTGTTTGCTCAGTGGTTAAAGCGTTGGCATGCAGACTGAAGTGTTGTGGGTTTGATTCCAGTCAAGGGCACATACCTGGTTGCAGGTTCGATGCCTGGCCCCAGTACACACAACCAATCGATGTGTCTCTTTCACATCAATGTTTCTATCTCTCCCCTCCCCTTCCACTCTTTCTAAAAATCAATGGGAAAAGTATCTTCAGGTGAGGATTAACAACATCAAAAAAATTTATAGACTGAAGGGTTGTGGGTTTGATTCCAGTCAAGGCCACATACCTGGTTGCAGGTTCGATGCCTGGCCCCAGTACACACAACCAATCGATGTGTCTCTTTCACATCAATGTTTCTATCTCTCCCCTCCCCTTCCACTCTTTCTAAAAATCAATGGGAAAAGTATCTTCAGGTGAGGATTAACAACATCAAAAAAATTTACCAAAACATAGTGCTAGAACAAAGTGGGGAAGTGTCAGGCCAATGCCATTCATGAACATAGTAGTAAAATACTAAACAAAAGAACATGGTGAATCCAGCAACTTGTATAAACAATGATTTTTCACCACAAAGTTTATTTCTTTTATAAGTACTGTCTTTTCAAAAAGGCTATAAATGCAATTCACGTTAACAGCTAAAAGGGGGAAAATATTATCATTTAATTAAGAAGACAAAACATTGAATAAAAAATATCAATTCATTTTTTAAAAATCGTAGATTATAAATGGAAAAGAACTCAAAAAAAGATGCAATGTTTTTAAAAAGTGACAGTAACATCACACTTAATGGTTAAACATTAAAAGCATTTTCCTTAAAATCTGTAAACACATAAAAAAGACTCATCACCGTAAAGTTTAATATTGAACAGTAGGCAGTAACCATCTCATTAATACAGGAAAGAATATATAAAAGCATCCCGTTAGGAAAAGAAGAAACAAACTCATAGTCATAAATAAGCTGCAAAAATTAAGATGTCAATGGATTAATTATTTGAACTAATAACAGAGTTTAACAGTTTTCTGGATACAATATCAAAAAAAATTCGATTGTATCTTTACACATACTAGCACAAAGTGTTGCAGTGTGTACTGTTTAAAAACATACCATTTCTGAATAAATTGAACAAATACACAAATGGCCTTTATCAAGAAAATTAGTTTATTCAGAAATGTTTGAAAACATCTAACTGCACAGATTTATCATGACAATAAGTAGGATAAGTGTATATTGTAAGCATGTAAAATTTTTACCAATTTATTGATTCAGAAAAATTCAGTTCAAAGTCTGAGCTGGATTTTTTTTCTTTTTAATTGAGGTGAGATTTATTAACATAACATTAAGTGAAAAATTTTGTGGTATTTAGTGTATTCACAGTGTTGTGCAGCCACTATACTTATGTAGTTTCAAACATTTTCATCATCTCAAAAGGAAACCACACAGGCATTAAAACAGTAGCTCCTCATTCCTCTCTCCCCCCAGCCACTGGCAATCACCAGTCTTTGTTCTATTTCTATGGATTTGCCTCATCTGAACACAAAGTTGAGGGGGAAAAGTCAAATTGGATTCCTACGTTATATCAGTAACAAAAATTAATTCCAGGTAATTTAAAGAACTAAATGGGAATGGCAAAGCTTTAAAATAATTTGTAAAAATGTGGATGAAAGTATTTTGGAGGGAGGAGGGTGGGAGAGGGCAATGGGGGGGGGAGGACATATGTAATACTTTCAACAATTATGATTTATTTTTAAAAAAGTATTTTTATGATTTTAGGACAATAAACCAAGAAGAAAATGTTAAATTCAACTAAAAAATGAAATTAAGAACATTTAGTTTTTTAAAACCACCATAAAAAATGAAGTTGACCTTATTATAATTATAAAAGAATCATTTTCCTCAGCGTTTTCTACAACTTGATAAAACACAAAAATAATCCGATAAGAAAATGGGAAAAAATGAACAAATATTTTTAAATAAGGAAATATAAATAAGCAATAAACATTTGGCAAACTTATAAGTAATCAGGGAAGTATAACTAAAACCAAAGAGAAACTGTCGTTTACCAGTTGTCCAAAGTTAACAGCATGATACTAAGGGTTTTGACCATTAAAAGTTTTACATACTGCTGATAAGATTCTACATTCACACACATTCTTTGGGAAAATAATTTGAAAATGCACCAACCATATGAGCTAATAGTTCCACTTAGGGATATGGTCAAAACTCTCACATTTTCACAGGGCATGTTGAAATAGCAAAAAAAACTAGACACAGTCCAGTGTTTATTAATATTAGATGCAGTAAAATCTGATATACTCCAAGAGCAACATATATAACAATGAGAATGGATAAACTAAGTGCAAGGCTACTTATTATTTGTTATATTTCATATAAACATATTTGTATGCAGTATTTTAATGTTTAAAAAATAAAATTTGACTCCTCATTACTTAAAAACTAAAGTGCAAATGCTATGCAACCAGAAATCCTGCTTCTCTACACTGCCTTCACCAGCTCGATTACCCCATGGTTCCTAAAATAAGTCAGGTGTTTCCTGACTTCATCTTGGCCAAGCCATTCAGGAGATTCTGAAATGCTCATATCCTCTGTCTGATTTTCTAGATCCTCCTCTTCCAGGCCACCTTGGTCATTGGTAATCACCTCCTTCTCCAAAATTCTAAGGCCCACTGCCTGAACCACTCCTGTGACACCCAATGTATATTACTTCCATCTTACTATATGTATGTCCTGTCAAATATCAAGGCTTAAAGCTCTCATAATTATAAATTACTGGACATAAATGCTTCTCCACTAACTCAGAACCTAAAAGAGCAGGTTTCATTTCTATTTCCCAAATTGCTTCTCGGGCACTAAGAAGGTGCTTGTTGATTGTATAGTATGCCATTTCAGTTACAAATTAACATTTTGCTACTAATTTGAAAAGTTATGACCATCTTTTAGATATAAAACAAGCCAAGGTACATCCGTTATCAACCAAAAGAAGTCAACACATGGGATATTGAGACAGTATAAATGATAAGGTGGGGTAAGGCATGTTCTAGCAAGTACATACGGTTTTTAATAAAGAATAAAAATAAAGGGAGCAGCCAGTACTCACACCAATCATTGTCCCTGAGATCCAGTTAATTCCTTCTTCATTTATTCTGTAAAGAGGAAAAGAAATATTTAAAATAATTGGCTAGGGCTTTTCCAGTGGAAAAAAAAAGACTACGAAAGTGCATTAGTACATTATACAAGCAGCATGTGGTTCCATCCAATCACTTTGCTATTATTAGCCACATTTGCTCCTGGGGCCTTGGTACAAAGGAATTAACCAGAGTTATTGAGAGGGCCATGGATGCCATTGACCTGGCTAGAAACTGAAGGCAAGTTAACTTAGAGTAAGTTGGTCTATTTTGTTCTCTTTAACACTGTTCAGAATTATGAACTCCCATCTCATCTGTCACTTCAATCCCATTCACATTAATAAAATCTAATTCATTTGAATAGGATTCATAGTGATTTGATTCAACTCAATCAAATTGCGCTGGGTGGAATCAGTCCTTGATTGAAATCTATTAAATTCAATTCAATAAAATAAATTTAAATATTATGCAGTGAAATTAATTTTTAATTAATTACTATTTCAGTTCAGGTCCATTTTGATCATGAACTTCAGTTCTCCATTTCTAAATTTGGGCCCTATTCAAATTAACAAAATATAGTGAAATCCAGTGTAATTCCGAAAGATACAACATGAGGCTAATGAACTACATTCATTTCCATTCAGCCCTAATCAAATTAGTTTAGTGACATTCAATCACAGTGAGATAAAATGTTCACCCTATACAACCACATTGAATGTTTACATTATAACTTCAAATGATGATTTCCCAACTTTACATCACTGTCTGTAATATGAACTCCACAAAGCTTCTTGGATTTCATTCTGTTTGGTCTTTGCATTAACATAGAACAACATAGAATTAGATGGTTGGGAAACAAGAGAGACTATTGTTACCCAGTTGAAAAAGATGATTTCACAAAATTTATAGGATGCTTGAGATATAGTCTTTGGTATCTGTGAGAAAGTCTACATATATGATTTTTAATTTTATTTTTAAAGTTCTTTATGTAAATAGTAAAATGAATTTACAAAAAAGTGTTAGAATGACAATTATTCTGAAAAAAAATTAAAAATTTTTATCTTTATTTGTTGAGAGTATTACAGATGTCCTCTTCTTTTTCTCCCCAGTGCCTTCCTCCACCTGGATCCCTCCCCACCCCAGGTCTTCACTACCCTATTGCCTGGGTCCATGCGTAATGCATATATGCATAGGAGTTCTTTGGTTCATTTCTTCCTGCCCCCCGCTCCTTCCTTCTCTCTGTCAGTCTGTTCCATGTTTCTTTCCATGCTTCTGGTTCGATTTTGTTCATCAGTTTATTTTGTTCATTCTATTCCTTGTTTGTTTATTTTTAGATTAATTGTTGATAGATATGTATTTATTGACTTTTTTGTTCATATTTTTTTATTTTTATTCTTCTTAAAGAAGAACCTTCAACACTTCTCTTTGTCTTTAACCTTTGGCATTTTAATTGTGATGTGTCTTAGTGTGGGCCTCTTTGGGTTTATCTTGTTTGAGACTCTGTGTTTCCTGGACTTGTAAGTCTCTTTCTTTCACCAGGTAGGAGAAGTTTTCTGACATTATTTTTTTCAAATAGGTTTTCAATTTCTTGCTCCCTCTCTTCTTTTTCTGGCAATCCCATGATGCAAATGTTGGTACACTTGAAATTGTCTCAGAGGCTCCTTACACTATTTTTATATTTTTGGATTCTTTTTTCTTTTTGCTCTTCTGATTGGGTGTTTTTTGCTTCCTCATACTCCAAAGTACTGATTTGATCCTCTACTCCCCTGTTGATTCCCTGTAAATTATTCTTCATTTCAGTTAGTGTATCCTTCATTTCTGACTGGTCCTTTTTCATGTCTTTGATGCTCTCACTAAGTTCTTTGAAATTCTCACTAAGTTCCTTGACATTCTCACTAAGTTCCTTGAGCATCCTTATAACCATTGTTTTGAACTCTGTATCTAGTAGTTTGCTTGCTTCCATTTCATTTAGTTCTTTTCCTGGATATTTCTTCTGAACTTTCATTTGTGACATGTTTCTTTGTCTCCACATTTTGGCTACTTACCTGTGTTTGTTTCTATGTATTAGGTATAGCTGATATGTCCCCTGGACTTGGTAGAGTGGCATTGTGTAGTAGGTGTCCTATAGGGCCCAATGGCTCAGCCTCCCCAGTCACCATAGCTGGGTACTCTAGGTGTGCCTCTGTGTGGGCTGTGTGCACTATTCTGTTGTAGTTGAGCCTTGATTGCTGTTGGCATAACTGGGAGAAATTGACCCCAGGCCAATTGGTTGTGAGGATCACCTGTGACTACAGTGGAAGAGCTATTGTGCAGAAGATACCCCTATGGGGCAGGATTTGCTTCAGTGGGACTTTGGTGCTTTCCGAGTTCACCCTTGAATGTGTCACTCATGGATGTGTAGAGTTGTAATCTGTCATAGTCTGAAGATGTCCACTGGGTGCACTGGCTCTGGGGTCTCCTGGGAGGTGCAAAGTCAGCCACTACCTATGCCAGGGGTCCTCAAACTACGGCCCGCGGGCCACATGCAAATACAAATATTGTATTTGTTTCCATTTTGTTTTTTTTACTTCAAAATAAGATATGTGCAGTGTGCATAGGAATTTGTTCATAGTTTTTTTTTTAAAACTATAGTCCGGCCCTCCAATGGTCTGAGGGACAGTGAACTGGCCCCCTGTTTAAAAAGTTTAAGGACCCCAGAGCATAGGTCCTATGCTCTGCCTGGGGCCACCTGGCACAAGCTACAGAGAAATCTGCAGATGGATGCTATTTGTGTTGGGCTTGGAGGTGCCCGGGTGAGGCCAAGCTGTAAATCTTAGTAAACTGCTACTAGTGCCAGACCTGGGGCCACTTATTGAGAGGTATGGAGCATGCTGAGTCCAGCTGCTAGTTGTTTGAAAGATTTTAGGAAAGTCTGAAGCCTGAGGCAGGACAGGCCATTCATATGGAAAAGCCACTGCAAAGAGCTTGTGTCTGCTACAAATTGGGTGGTGTGGGATCTCAGAGAATCACCAGGGCAGGGCAAACAGTGTGGGTCAGGTTGATGAAGACTCAGATATGGCACCTGCCAGTCAGCTCTGTGGGGATGGGAGGGGAGGGGAGGTCTCAGCAGAGGAACAATGACCTCTGCCACCATTTTTATGTGGGAGAACGATACCCTCCCCCATTTTTGCCCTGATGCCAGACAATTTAGTTACTCTCTAGATGTCCCTGGATCCTTTCCAGTTGCTGCCCCAATGCTGGAACTCAGAGGGAGTGAGTCCAAATAAGTCCATGCATGGCCCCTTTAAGAGAAACTGCCTGGGTCTCTGGCTACCTCCTTGTCAATCAGCTACAATCCCTACTGGTTTTTACACCAATTAAAGGTGTCTTTACTTAGTAAGCATATTATTACCATTCATACCTTGGAGTATTATAATCAGATCCAAGTGGTTAGCTGAAACTGACTGATAAAGAGGAGAGAAAAATTGGTGGTGCCATGGTAAAAATGGAAGGGAGGTGGAAATGGGAGACTTTTCAGAATGCAGTCATTTCTTTAGAAAGAGAATCTTGCCTTGTAAGGGGCTCCAAACAACCAGAAGCTGCCAGGACACAGGAGCTCTGGAAGGCTGTAAGGAAGCTGCCAGCAGGGGGCAGTAAGCAGAACATTGAAAGGCAGGTTTCTGCTGCTTTTGTACTTGTTCTAATTCCTCTGTTAAAAAGCCCCCTGCACATAGTTAATGGAATTTGTAGTAACTAGGTAGTAATAGGTATAATAAAACTAGATTTTATTAAGTTAAAATTATGCTTTTAATTTTTCATTTTGGAAACTATAAACCCTCATAGTATTATTTTTAATATCCTCTAGAAGTGGATTGAATAGAACTAATTAAATGTCTAAGTGACCATACTGGGTCTCATCGAAGAGTGTATCAAGATAATATTTATTTAAGAAAACTATTAAGTTACTTTGTGTAGCCCAGAAGGTCCAAAGAACACATTTTGCAAATCACAGGTATGTACCACATTTCCAACAAGAGGTCCCTCACATTTGCCCTTGTGTTTCTGGAACAACTTGTTATCGGAAAAAATAACAGAGATCTATTGGTTTCTTCGGTCTTGGGAAACAAGTAGCCTCTTTTCTTTTTCCCTTTCTCAATTTAATCATCCAAACCATAATAAACCCTTCACCACCATAAAGCTTAATCTTGAGTACAAGCAGTATAGTGGTTATATTTAATTCAATCTATGCTTGGCTCTTTTAATACAATATGCCTTTGATAATTCAGCCTCTAGTTAACTTAGAATATGGTTCATCATTATCTAATCTTGTCCCAGTATTTATCCTACTTAATATAGTTAACAGACATCGTCATATTCTGAAGGTAGAGAAGTTCTTGAGCTCTTTGCACTAGGTAAATTATTTCTTTTATATCTACTTCCTATTCTTGTCTTTAAAAAAATCTTTTCATTTTTATAGCCTTGAACTGCTTTCCCCCAAAGCCAATTAACAGGTAAATAATGATTAGTAAAGCAAAAAGTACAACTTCATTAGCATAGCGCTGGAATAAGGCAATTCTCTGGTCACAGCAAATTGAATCCTTCTCTTCTTGCTGAACACAAAATATACACCAAATTAATAATTTATTTTGATGATAGTGACTTAATTTAACCATATTAGCCAGTGCTAATATCAAAGCATACATTTGCTCTTTCCCTGGATTACATTTGTCTGATTGGCATTCTTCTGCTCACAGCAGATGTGCAAACAGCTCGGGAATAGCTTTTGCGCTTAACTTCTTTTCCCAGGAAGGAAAACAAAATAGCATTGATTTTTGCCTCGTCCTAACTGGGACCATTAGGTATATAAGACTAAAAGTATTTTGATTTAATAAAGAGGTGGGGAGGTGGGGGAAGAAATGGGAAATGGGGCTACTCTTACCTGGTCACTATAGTACGTCACCTCCTTAAAGTTAATAAAGAAAATGTCATTGCATATCATCCCTTTGGATCCTGCCCTGGTGTCTAGTAAGACCCCCTCCCTATAGGGAACTGAGGGTCTTCCATGTGAGATAAGCTCAGAGCCTGGATCCCATGCAGAGCTTAGGGCTCCTGCTGGAACACCCCTGGTCCAAGCAACTTGATAAGGAGACTTCCTCTCCTGGGCTTCTATTCCCAGAAGGTGCTGGTGGGAATCAGCTGGCTCCCCTCTCCATTTCCCCTGTGGCACGTTTCTCAGCCTCATGCTGAAGGAGAAGCTGCTAATTATCTTGCTTCCTTTACTGATTTTTATGAAGAATACTGAGCCAGCTCCTTTGGTTTGTACAATTTGCCATCACTCTCTGTAATGAAACACTAACACTATTGGGTTGTTTTAGTCACTGGGAGAAATAATCTGAGATGGAGCTGATGTTCTGAGATGTGTTCTCTCTCTGATTATTTGAGGTGCAGACAGAGCAAGGGAGCTTCTTACCAGACCAGCCGTTAACTCCACTTCTCCAGGTGTCTGGTTTGTTTCCTCTCCCCACCAGGCATGTCAGTGTCCCCTAGTTTCCAAAACGAAGGACAGTAACCATATCTTGTTGGGAAAACTTGAGCTTGCAATTCCCTCTGCTGTTTTTAATTAAATATTTCTATTATGGGAATGCATTTACTTTTAAGAGGGGTAAGTGATGTTCAATCTATCAGAGAGCAACGCTGCTCCTGGGGAAGGAGGGGGAAGTGAGATCAGATCATGACCCATTCCTATTCCTATCTCAATGTGCCTCTCCACTTTCTTGCAGATGGAAGTCCTTACACCTGGTGGGTTGGCAAAGCCAATGAGAAGCACTACTACTGGGGAGGCTCTGGGCCTGGGATTCAGAAATGCGCCTGCGGCATCGAGCGCAACTGCACAGACCCCAAATACTACTGTAACTGCGACGCGGACTACAAGCAGTGGTGAGTGTGGGCGCGGCACGCGAGCTCACCCTGCCCTGTGCTTCTCAGTCACACTAATTAGAGAGAAAGAAAGTTTGAAAGGTTCTGGAATAATAAGATAATAGGTTAAGAAAGTTTGGAACTCACCCAGTTGACAAATGTCAAGAGCGTTTTGAAAAACATAAAAGCAGAGAGATGTCAGTGCTACAAGGGTGTGCATTTAGAAATAGACGTTCACATAACTGAAGTGGCCATACATTATCCAGAGAGGAAAATAATGAGCTGTGTAGCGGGCGGTGAACGTTACACAAGGTGCTTTGGAACAATGAAGCTCACGTGCAGCAGGTGAGAGCATCCACTGTAGACGGTCGCCCACGGTGAGTGCGTCCACCTCCTGCAATGTTTGCTTTCAGTAGCTGGACAAGAAAAAAAGAGGGGGTGTGGGAGGGAAGGGAAAATTGTTCTTTGCTCTTGTCTTCAGCAGTAGTGCTGGCTGCTCTACTTTTCTTTCATGCCTTGAACTGTGTGTAACTCTAATAGAAATCAGTTTGAGAAAGATCTAGTTTGGGTCTCTTTCATCCCTCTGTTGGCTTTTGTCCTGCTTCACAGTGAATGGCGAGGTTTGTGTCAGTTTTAAAGATAAAATAAGCTGTCATTCCGTGTGAAAAAGGCCCCGCAAGTTCAGGTGGAAGAACACAAACCTAAGTAAGGTTCCTCCCAGAGGCATACAGGCAGCAGGCACCTGCTTCTCACAGCTTCAGAGACAGGGAGAGGCCCTCTCTGTTCCCTTCCTGCCTCTGGAAGGCAGCACCGAGCACAGCCTTGCGTTTTTTTCACGTGACAGAATGCCCTCGCCTCTGTTTTACACTATTTAGAAGGCAATTTACAATTTTATTCAAACAGTTAACTGAAAACTAATTCTGATTATGAAGTTAATAGATTGTTTGGTAGGATGTCAACCTATCTTTCAAAAGCGACATTTTTTTTTATTTTTTAGTAAATGAATTACTGAGGCTTTATATTGCAGTGGCTTAGAATTTCTGTGTATGTATTTAAATAGCTATCACTATTCTTTAATTGTGGTGCATTGTAAAGAGAAAATCCTGATATTCAATTTGTAATTGTGCTTAAAAGATGTATGTGCACATACGCATCTATACAAAGACTGGAAGTCGGGAAAGTGGAATCAAAAGGACAGTTGAGTGAAGTTAACTTTTTCATTCATATTGTCAATCATTCATTCTGTCAATCATTAACTCAACAAATATTGATTGATGTCTTCTGTGCCAGGGATTCATCTAGGGATGAGATAAAATCATGAATGACAATAACGAGAACTGCTCTGGCTTATGGTATATTGACACTTTTATAGTTGTGTGTTCTTAAGCAAGTTCCAAGACCCTTATTTGTCTGTTCAACATCGACTCACAGCCCTGTTGGGAAGCTGACATTGGGTGCAGCCTTCCTGACTACAAGTGTGAGCTCTGTCCCAGATGGTTCACAGTCCTGGCACCCCACGTTCAATTCTTTGTCCTACCACAAAGGAAAGTTGAGATATTAATGAAAAGGGAAATCTGGTGCATACATTCAAGTGAAGTTCATTTTGGCCAGACATCATGCTAAGTGCTAAGGATTCCATGACAAATAGAGCATGCTCTTTGTCCTCAACTTGCTCAAAAACTAGTGGGGGGAAACCCACAGACAATGTAGTACAATCAGTGCTCTGATGAAGACATTGCAGGATAATAACAAAGCCAGTGGAAGAAATTTCAAGCCTAATGGGAGGGAGTGGAGGGATGAGGTAGGAAAGCCCTTACAGAGAGTGATGCTTGATAGTGAAGATTTTTTCCAGCCACACTCTTCCTCAAAAGGTGGTCTTGGAGTAGAGGCATGAATAAGCATGATCACTTTGGGGAACTGTCTGTACAGTAGCTCTGGAATGTGATGTGGAGAAGAAAGGAGAACCACAGTAGGGCTAAGCATGTAGAAGGTATACCATTAGAGCTTTGATTCTTCTTAGGGTGATAAGAGTTTGTATTTATCTTCATTGAGTCCTGTGGAGGAGGCTTGATGGGAGAGACAGGAGGGGAGAAGGAGGGTGTCGTGATAGCCCTTGAAAGGCATCAGAGGCAAGACCATGGGGAAGAAGAAATATATATAAGATATTTTGGAAATAGTATCTGCAGGACTTGATAGTTATGATGATTCAAGAAGAGAGAGAGGAGACTGGATAGGCTCCCCATCAGGCACCTAGGAATGGAGTGGAAGCAAGGTCGCATATCAGGCCAAGGAACAAAGCTTGGAGGAGGTAGATGATGAGAGCAGCTTTGAAAATATTAAATTGGAGGCACCAGTATCATGTCATGTTTAAACTCACAGGGACACCATTAGTGGGATTACCGATAAGAAGTGTAGATTTAGAGAAATGTATTTGCATCTGAAAACATTTTCAAGAACACACCTGAATTGAGATCACAGGTGAGAAGCAGCCTCATGCACACACACAACCCTCCAGCAGGATCTGATTGGATTATAACTTTTCAGTTCCTCAGGGACTTGGACACTGCCAATGTCTTGTTTCTTTCTGGCTGAGTTACAGCTAACACATCCCCACCCCTTTGCTTTTATAAAATGTGTCTAATCTTACCTAATAATAGACAAACATGGTAATTGATCATACCTTCGCTACTCCTCCCATTGGCTAATCAGCGTGATATGCAAATTAACCACCAACAAAGATGGCGGTTAATTTGCATACTAGGTTCCAAGTGGTGGAGTGAAGTCTGACGGCCCCGGGCCGGAGCATCAAGGCCTCACACCCTGGGGGCCAGGCGGAGCAGCAAGGCTTCACGGCCCCTGGATCAGTGGAGCAGCGAGGACTCACGGCCCCAGGGCCCGCGGAGCAGCAAGGCCTAATGGCCCCAGGATCGGTGGAGCAGTGAGGCCACATGGCCCCAGTGCCAGGCGGAGCAGTGAGGCCACACGGCCCCAGGGTTGGCAGAGCAGAAAGGCATCACGGCCCCGGCGCCATGTGGAGCAGCGAGGCCACAGGGCCCCGGTGCCAAGCGGAGCAGTGAGGCCTCACGGCCCCGGGGCCTGCTGAGCAGCGAAGCCTGACGGCTCCGGGGTGGCTCCGACCAGAGCCCAGCCAGAGTGAAGGCCTGGATCCCCGGTGCAGGAGGAAAACCGGTGCCAGCAGCCAAGGGAAGGGAAGGCCTATTGCACAAATCTCTTCATGCAACAGGCCTCTAGTGTTTCATAATAGAGGCATTCTATTGTGAGCTAACTGAAAATGTAATGAATATATTTCTAATAAATAGCTAATAAAATGATCTTCCCTGTCTGGCACAAGAAAGAAAGCTTTCAGTGATGCCTTATCAGTCTTTGAATTCACCAGCACCTGGCAAAGGGTCCACTCTGTGGATGCTTTCATTATGTTGCAATGAATAGTTGGTTCTAGAGGTGTGTTCCAACACTGTCAAGAGCAGTGGAGAAAGAGCAAGACTTGGAGCTGAAAGACTTGATATCCACGCCAGATTTTTTATTACGGGGGGGAGGCTTTTAACCATTTTGAAACTAAGATTTGTTGTCTGTGTAATAAAAATAAATCTTGGTTTGTCAGATTTTTGTGAGAATTACATAGAATATAGAATATGAAAACATTCTGTAAATTGTGCAGTATGAGATGCATAGCAGTTTGCAATTCTTAATTATGTAATTCTCATTGTGATTCTTAATGATTCCAAATTAATCTTAAGGAATGAAAACAGACTGTGAAAAGTAGGTCTCTTCCTGTTCTCCACCTGCTATGCAGCAGGTCTCGGGTCAAATTATACCGTGGTAGCATTGGAGAATAGGCTTTATTGGAGAACCTTACAAATCAGGGATCATCAAGGGAAGAGAAGGTACAGGACCCCAGTGCCATGAACCCTCAGAGGGAGATGCTAGAGCCAGGCTATTATGCTGAATACATCAAGGATGTATGTTCCAAGGAACCCTTTACTTCTCCCACTTCCCATAGTTCAAGAAGAGCAACTTTGTCAGTGGGGGAAATCTCTCTTAGGGCACCAGGCAGCTGGCATAGGGGTCAGCTGTCTCCAGCATTGTCTGGGAGTCCTGGAACAGGGAGGGAGCCAGGCCTCTTTAGAAAGTCAACTTTGGGTGCAACCTCCTAGACTAGAAGTGGGGAGCACTTCCCAGTTGGTCCATTGTCCAGGAACCCAGTTTGTATGCCCCCATAATCACCACTATTCAAGTCTTTTTGTCCTACCACTGAGAAGGAAAGGAAAATCTAGTACAGAAATCCAGGGGAAATCCACATATGTGAAACCATATTTGTTGTTTTCTATATATATAAAAGCCTAAGCGACTGAACAACCGAATGACTGAACAACCGGTCTCTATGACACGCACTGACCACCAGGGAGCAGACGCTCAATGAAGGAGCTGCCCCCTGGTGGTCAGTGCACTACCACAGCCAACCCCCTGCAGCCCCTCCCCCTGCCAGCCAACCTCCCTCGGCCCTGAAAGGCCCTGATCAATCGCCAGTGAGGTTAAGGGACCCCACCGTGCACAAATTCATGCACCGGACCTCTAGTGTCTATGACGCGCACTGACCACCAGAGAGCAGACGCTCAATGAAGGAGCTGCCCCCTGGTGGTCAGTGCACTACCACAGCCAACCCCCTGCAGCCCCTCCCCCTGCCAGCCAACCTCCCTCGGCCCTGAAAGGCCCTGATCAATCGCCAGTGAGGTTAAGGGACCCCACCGTGCACAAATTCATGCACCGGACCTCTAGTGTAAACATAAAAATAATGGTTCTCTGGAATCACATGCTTTTAGACACTGCGTCAGCTGAGAAAGTTACCTCTTCCAATAATCTTACCTTAATCACACTGAATCATGTGATTCAAATGGACTGAGACCAAAATGGGTACAAACTTCTCCCATGTCATTTCCCACGTATGTGGCCTAAGGAAGGTCATTGAACTTCTGTAAGTTTTCATATCAACAAAATACAGACAGATAGTATTTCCCAATTCATGTAAAGATTTGGAAAAATGCTGTCATAAATGAATGTTTAAAATTACAGTAGGGTATCTATAATAATAAAAGCATAATATGCTAATTAGACTGGATGTCCTTCTGGAACTCCCTTCAGATGACCTTCTGGATGAAGCCGGGGCTGTGAGGGAAGCCCAGGTCCTGGGTGCCTGCTGGCAGCCAGAGGGAAGCCCGGGTCCCAGGTGCTGGTGGCCAGAGGGAAGGAAGGCCTACTCTTGCATGAATTTCGTGCATTTGGCCTCTAGTATTATTTGTATTATTTAATTTTGAATGGAACTCTAGCTAAAATCATCAAAATTTTCTTAAATTACAGATGCATAAATTGGGCCCCAGGAAAACTGAAATTACTTTCCAAAAATTATGTTACTTTCTAAAAAATGAGAAGCAAAGAGAAGACTAAGACCCAGGTTTCCAAACTTCCAGTCTAGTGGCTTTTTATAATATCATGATCATAGAAGAATATTCATGTTGGTTTTGTTTTTTTAATGACTTATGAATTTAATACTTTAACTAAATGTAAGTTTTAAATATAAAGCTTAATCAATAGATTACATGTTATATGCTCTTTTCTAAAGAACTCTAAAACTTAGATTATGCATCTATTATTCTTTTCTGGAGTTAAATACACAGAAATGGGCTCAGATAAATGAGGTTGTAGCTCAGAGTGTGACTGGGTCTCACAGCAAAGCAGTAATGGCTGGTTAGAACGAGAAGTATTTCAAGAATTGCCTGATTATCTATGCTGTGAGAAGTTTTGCACAGTTACTTCTGAGATTGAATGTGATTTAACATTTATAATTTACTATTCATAGGTATAGTAAATATTCCCACCTACAGTGCCTGAATGCTAATTAAGTGAGGCTCAGTCTCAGCTAAGTGCCCACCACTATTCCTGGTCTCTTGTCGCCTGACTCAATGAGCTATATCATCGCATCTGAAATTAGCAATACCAAAGTGGAATTACCAGTGAAAGCATCCACTCATAGCTGGAGTGCCCTTCTCTCCTTGTAGAATTTCTGGATGGTTGTGTCCTGGCCAAGATGAGCACATTCACAGGGGGAAATTAGTGAGGTGAAAACCAATTAGCACAGTGTCCCCATTAGTAAGCAGTTCCCAACCCAATATTAAAAAGGCTAAATGCTTCCCCCGTGTGCCCTATTTCATTGACCCCAAATGGGATTGGCTTGTCTATAGGGCTTTTTTTCCAGGGCCAAAGACCATGCATGACCAAGGTTTGCAGGCAGTCGAACCTCTGCAGTATATCCAACCAGAAACTTTCATTTGATTGGGCCAGCCTACTCTCTAACAACTAGCTCCTAAATATTTTCAATATTTTGAAAAATAATCATTTTCATTGTTTTTAAACAATTTCATCTAACCTTCTTAATAACATTTTTCCATGAAACATGTTGACTTACTCAAAGTGAAATATTTATATGTGTATTCTCATTTATCATGTTGTTCAAATAATAATAGTGAACACTTACTGCATGTTAATTACATGCCAGACACTAATCTAAGTGCTTAAATGTATTGTGTCATTTTAAACACATTGACTTTCAATGAAGATATTGTTTTGTCCTCATTTTACACATGAGAACATTAAGCCCCAGAGAGATTATGTTACTGGTAGTTCCCTCAGATCACAGAGCTAACATGTGGTAGAGCCAAGATTCAAACCTGGGGCAGGCAGACTCCATACTCATGTTTGGATATTACATAGAAAACATAAACTCTGCAAAATTTTTAACATATGCACTACATACAGTACAATTTTTCTAATTTTTATAACAAAAAATTTACTATCAACATTTTTAAGTGTATAGTTCAATGTTATTAAGTACATTGATTTTATTGTGCAACCATCACTACCCTCCATCTCCAGCACTCTTTTCATCTTGAAAACTTAAATTTTGTCCCCATTAATCAATAACTTCCCACTGCTCCCTCCTCCAGCCCCTGACACCCACCATTCTTCTTTCTTCTCTGAATTTGACTGCTTAGTACCTTATAAAATGGAATCAAACAGTATCTTTTGTGTGTGTGTGTGTGTGACTAGATCATTTCACTTAGCACAAAACCCTCAAGCTTCTTCTATGCTGTAGCCTGTGTCAGAATCTCCTTCATTTTTAAGACGGAATAATATTCCATTCATGTGTATACCACATTTTGTTAATTTGTTCATCCATCGATAGACACTTGGGTGGCTTCCACATTTAGTCATTGTGAATAATGCTGCTGTGAACATGAGTATACCATTTTATTTTTAATATCTACCTTACTCTTTGGTATTCCTGATTTCTTTAAAAGTAATTTTATTGTAAAAAGGTTCAAATTTCAAATTATTTTCTAAATGTAACCTGGTTTGTAATCCTAACTCTGTTGCTTGCCAGCTCAATGACCTTGAACACGTTATAAAAGCTCTCTGACTATTACCTCAACATGAAATTGAAATAGTAATAACACCTACATTATGTGGTAGGTCAGTGGTTATAACGAGAGGATACTCACAAGCAGAAACACACATCTATCTTCCACTATAACATCTATTTTAATTGTTGTCATGTGTCCAGTAAGCCCACCTCACACTACACACACCCATGCACACCACGAGTTATCTCGTGGTTTCCTGGGTGCAACTTCAGAGGTGTTCAAGAACAACTTCTCAATCCTTTCACGCTGCCCTTCTTGCCTGGGTGCCCTTTTGTCACCCCTGCTGCTGAGGCTGTTTCCTGTGAGATCCTTGTTCTGTTGGCTGTGGCTGCTGTCTCAGTCTGTGACCATTACTGATGCTGCCGTGGAGGGGAAAGGGCTCCCCAGTCATGCCCAGCACAGTGGAAACCCCATTGTGTCTTTAACTGAGACTCCACTGAAGGCTTGGGGCTTACAGAAATATGCCACTGAGGACAACGTACCTTTGCTATCTAAATAGCCACTTTTAGAGACCACAAGCAGGACTCTGATCCTTGAGTCCCTGCCTAGCTCTCAGCAATCCTTGCCCCAGACATCAGAGCTGCTCTCACTAAGGATGTTCCTCAGGCACCCCTTAGAACATTTGGATCTAAGCTGGGACCTCCCGCACAGCCCAGAGGAAGAGCAAGCCCTTCCACCCTGTCCCAAGTCCTACCTCAGTTCCCAGAGGAGGGATATTTGTTTTTCAAGCTGATTCAGAGATTAAATATTGATTTCTTTTTAAAAGAAAATGCTCAGCTTAAGACAGAAGGAGCTGTGTCAATCACCATGGCCTGGAAACAGGCCATCCTAGTAGCCCAACCTGGGTATTTGGGTTTGTTGGGTATGTTTTTCCAAGTCGGGGTTTAGGCTGAGGTGACACCTACTATGTGACAGCAGTATGACTCAAAGTGTACAGTGACATCTCAGTCAAATTTTATTTCATAGTCTTTCCTCATTAGGGGAGAAGTCACGGTAGACACCTTTTTAAGGACAACTTGGAAATTGCTATCCAAACTTTAACTCATACATTCTTTGACTGAACCCTTTGCTATATGGCAATTACTTTCTTAAATGAATACAAACAAATATAAATACTAAGACTTTATTTTCCATATTTCGTAGCAGTCAAAACCAAACCAACCCAAGTAGAAATGTCTATTAATAGAGGATGAGATAATTTTACTGTAATTTGGTGGTGAAAGGAAGGAGACATATACACAAATGCTTGCATGGACGGATGGCCAAGGTGAAAGGCAAAAGGCAAATTGAAGGAAAGTATTCTGATACAAGTCTATTTTTGTTTTTTAAATGCCTATAGATGCATAGCCCTTATACATGGATAGATAATTTTTGGAAAATGCACAAAATAAATGACTAATACTAGTTAGCACAGTGGACTAAGAATGAGTCTTCCCCTCGGTCTTATGGGAAATTGTCTTTATCCCATCATACCTCTTATTTATCCTTTCAGTTTTCTGCCATGATTACATATAACCTGTTCAATTTTTAAAAATTTAAAATACATTAGAAAACTAAAATAAAAGAGCAAGGGCTCCCATAGGCATCCTGTCACCTAACACAACCACATTAAGCTGTTAAGAAAAAGCAGATAGAAGAATTATTTTCAGCAACCATAAAAAGGCGTCTGCATCCTTGATTCTGCTCGCCCCAATACTGACATGAGTTTCTAGGAAGCCTGTTTCACAGTGAAACTGAAAACATCTTGCCATTGGCTGAATAGCCACGTGCAAATAATGTGTGTGTTTTATTCTCATTGATCTAAATACTGTGAAAGTCATGTTTGTGCTCTTAATGCTTCGAGGATTCTTTACCTCCCAACATAACTCAGGGTGAATAATTCAGTGGTCTTGTTCATCATGCCTGTTATAGACATGTGAGATTATGAGGTGTACTGACATCAATTAGGAGGCATACTCTTCTGGGTGCTAAACTGACCAAAACAATAGTTGATACTCAAATAAAGGTGTGTGTGCATGTGTGAAATAAAATATTAAAATGAGTAGCTAGTGATACATTTCCTTTTTAAATGCTCTTTTGATCTAATGGAGGCTTATCTTCTTTAAGTTAAACTTTGTTAAAAAAAAAAAAGAGCTCTGGTCAGTGTGGTTCACTGGTTAAAGTGTCAGCACACACATCAAAGGGTCACAGGTTCGATCCCTGGTCAAGGGCATGTGCCTGGGTTGCGGGTTCAATCCCCAGCCTCATGCGGGAAGCAACCCATGAGTGACTCTCTCACACATCAATGTTTCTCTCTCTCTCTCTCTCTCTCTCTCTCTCTCTCTCCTCCTCTCTCCCCCCTTCCACTCTCTATAAAAATCAATGGCAAAAATATCCTCAGGTGGTGAAGATTAACAACAACAAAAAAGAAATTTTTTTAAATTTTAATTCTATTTAGCCCCAATGCATGTGTTTCAGTCTCAGAGCCATGCCAGAGCAGATTTCAGGAAGGTTCCAAGGCCTCATGTACTTTACATCTTATATTTACTCTACCAACGTTTACCCAGCCAGACTTTCTCTACTGTAAAGTTGTGTCTAAATAGGCTATTTCTCGAAAGTCTAGCAGCTAAGCTCATTTAGAAGGGCAACTACTTTTCAATATGTGGGTCAGGGCTTAGAGCCGAAGGCAAGGCTCTGCTCTGTCATTAGGAATCGGGACATGAAACACGAAACACCAGCAATACTGACCTAGGCAGGTGCCAGATAGATAGCTTAAGATACAAAGCAGCTCGGTGAGTTAAAAGACCCATTGGCAATGGGGGTAGGAAAATGTCTTTTCTAGTTTCAGAAGAAGCATAAAAATGATACATTATGATCTGTCTCAGGGATATTTTGGTGCCAACTTATTTGGCACAGCTTAGAATCCTCCTGTCACCTCATAGACTGTATCATGACAGAAAGGTAATTGGGCACCGGAGAAGATGTCAGCAAAGTGTCAATATGGTTTGACCGCTGCCCCTAA
The DNA here is from genome assembly GCF_000412655.1 of Myotis brandtii. NCBI lineage: Eukaryota > Metazoa > Chordata > Mammalia > Chiroptera > Vespertilionidae > Myotis > Myotis brandtii. The sequence continues at coordinate 3,685,873 of NW_005356173.1, forward strand.
ATAATATTGATGACAGGAAAGAGAGAGGGATTAATCAGGTGTGAGGCTGCCAAATGTTCAGCGCATGCTGCGGGTTCCCGAAATAGATACAACCTACCAGCAGAATGCTAAATGGACTTGAACAGAATAGATTAGTTAGTGATGTTGAGAAAAACAGAACAAAGATCCAAGAGAGCTTTATGAGAAAGCACAGTTCATTTCCCATCAGCATTCCTCTCCCCCACATGCTATGAAAAGAGGGAGGTCTATTATGTTTTCTGGGGGTGGGGGGTGGGGATTGCATTCTCCCTAAAAATCAATCATGGGAATAAAGGATCAAATTAAAAAGCAAAGTGCTGAGGAAGCAGTATTGAAGCACTTTATAATTATGTGTCACGGGGATACCACACATGAGGCCGTCTATTTGTTTACCTTGTGTCCCACTGAAAGATTAAATCTACACACCTGAAACTCATCATCACACTCCGTACCACACCAGCCACCTCTCCTTTCTCAGACCCCTGGCCCTCTGTCATCTGGCTGTTCTCTTTGTTCTAAATCTAAGTTTCAGGCAGTATTGCAACAGCTTTCCACAATAACTTCCAACCTCTAAGCTCTCCCTCCGTCCCCATCCTACAACTTTATAATTGTGATTAGCACTGTCTGGCTTCCTATAAATTAGAATCATTTAGGAAGTGTTAAAAATGACTGATATCAGACCCTGCCTCAGAGTAATGAAATCAAAATCTCAGGATCAGGTCTGGCCACCCTGGATTTTGCAAATGCTCAAGATTTCAAGTATGTAGCGAAGTTGAGAATCACTGATTTCATGTTAGGTTGAATTGCACATAATTAAAAAATAAATAAGAGTGGTTTAGAGAAAAGGAAAGTTTATTTCCCTTTTTGTAAAAGGATCCCATACTCTTGCTGGCAATCTGCTCTGACATTTTTAGGGTTTCACCACATCCTCAGGATCCAATAAGGCTTCTAGAGCTCCAGCCATCACATTCACATTCCAGGTGAAAGAGAAGGGGGAGAAAAAAGCATGACTTCTCTGAAAATGACTTTATTTACTACTTCCATGTACATATATTAGCTGGAACTTCATTGCATGACCACATTTACCTGCAAAGATGGCTGTATTCTGTAGCCTTTAACTGGGCATGACTGTGCCTCACTAAAAATGAGGGTTCTGTTACCAAAGAAGGAGGCAATGAGCATTAGAAGGCAACTAACAGTGCCTGTTCCCACTGTAAATTCTTTAAAATAGAATTTTGAGTATCCGGCTCACACCCCTTAAAGAGCTTCCTTTTTCCTTTGTGATTCAATTGAAACTTATACATTTACACATATACACGTACATATTAAATATATATTTATACTGCATACTATATATGATGTATAATAATTTTATTAATTTTTGGAAGCATGCTAATTGTATTAGGCTAATTTACTACCTAATATCATGAAGTAAGTTACTCTTTATGCAGGAAGATGAATGATTGAGATGGAAATACAGGATGTTTAGAAAATTCAAAGAGATAAACATGGATAATAATACTTTCCCACATATCTTTGTCAGCACTGGTAGGCAGGAAGTGGTCCCCACAGAACTGACATCTTAACAGCCTGAACCTGTGAATATGTTACCTTCCATGGCAGAAGGGACTTTGCAGATGTGACTAAGGGTAAAACCCTTAATACAGAAGATTATTGAAATGGAGAACCTTTCCCAGAAGGTCAGAAAGAAATCTGAAGAAGGATCAGAGAGCTGCTGTCTTTGAAGATGAGGGAGTGGGTTTGAGACCCAAGAAATGTAGATATCCTGTAAAGGCTGGAAAAGGCATGGAAATGGTTTCTCCCACAGAAGCTCCAGAAAGAAATTCACCCTGACAAAACCTCGATCTTAGTCCAGAAGACCCACATTGTAGTTGTAATCTGTAGAACTGGAAGGTAATAACGGTGTTGTTTTAAACCATTTGGTTTGTGGCAATTTACTATGACAGCAATAGGAAATTAGCAGCTCTACTTTCTATTCTGGAAAAGACTCCACAAAACTTTTTTTTTCTGTCTCATATTGGTATAGAGTGAAAGTTGACATAGAATAGCCTTGAAGATAATGTAAAAAGGATGTTCATAAAAATAATCTTGTAGCCAACACCATCATTCCCCTGACCCTCCATCACTTGCTGGTAGCTTCAAGCCTGTGCAGGGCCTACCTTTGACTTATGGTGCTCTTGACCAGTGAGAATTGGTTGCCTGTTCTTACTTGTGATTGGCTCTCCTTCAAGCAGATGTATATATTGACGATGATAGGAATTTTAGAAACTCAGAAACATTCATTTACATGTCCAATCATTCAGCCCATGTTTGAGTCCCTGCCAAGCTTTGGGGCTGCGCCAGGCCTTTCGCAGGGGTCCTCAGAAACACAGGGTGGGTGGGCAGCTTTAATGCTAACACCTCCTGCTGAAAGTTAGATTAAAAAAGACATCTTGATTCCCTCAACATTACTATTGGACATACCTGTTCTCGCTCCTATCTTTTTTATTTTAATTGATAGGCAGAGAAATGACTAGAAAATGAGGGCTTTATCCATTGTCTTATTTTCACAAAAACTAATGAACAAAAGAGGGATATTATGGGCATTATGGGATTTGCAATTGTAATAACCTCGTTTTTATGACAGAAACCATTAGCCTGCCTTCAGGACATTCTTAATCTGGCCTCAATCTGCTCTTTGCAGCCTGTTAAACTGCTCAAGATTCAGACAGTCTCAAATCCATTAGCAGTGAAGTTTCCTAGCAAGGACAATGCCTGGGAAATAATGAGCATGGTCTTATTCCTATTATTATTTGGGAGATATTTTGGTCAGCTTACTGCATCGCATGAAAACTATCCTATTTCTAACGGGCTTTGATGCAAGAGTCAATTATACAATAGCTTTTTCCAGTCATTTATTTCATTCATTCATTTAACTAATTATTGACTTAGTTTCCATTATGCACTCTGCTGGTACCCATGACAATAAAAAAAAAATTATGCCACCTCTTCTGTTTATTACTGTATGACTTTGGAAGTTACTTAACTTTTATTACTTTACTAGAGGCCCAGTCCATGAATTCATGCACCAGTGGGATCCCTCTGCCTGGCTTGTGGGATCAGGCTGAAACCAGCTCTCCAACATCCCCTGAGGGGTCCCAGATTTTGAGAGGGCGCAGGCCACGTCGAGGGACCCCACCGGTGCACAATTGGGGCTGGGGAGGGACATGGGAGGTTGGCCAGCCAGGGAGGGACCGAGAGAGGGCTCCAGGACGGGTCCAGCCTGTCTCACTCAGTCTCGATCAGCCGGACCCCAGCAGCAAGCTAACCTATCGGTCAGAGCATCTGCCCCCTGGTGGTCAGTGCACGTCATAGTGAGCGGTTGAGCAGCCTTAGCATATCATTAGCATATTATGCTTTGATTGGTTGAACAGATGACCGGACACTTAGCATATTAGGCTTTTATTAAATAGGATTTTCTCCATCTATAAAATGAGAATAATAATATCAACCCATAGAATTTTGTAAAGATTCATATTTTATGCAATATTTATTTTCTTAGGCTTCTGTTCATCAGAAACTTGCAAGCCTAATAAAGAGGGAGCAATGGGTCAAGTCAACAAGGAATGAGGTGGATTTATTCAACAGATGTTGATTGCCTACTGTACACAGAGATATAGCCCAAGTGTGGGAGGGGAATTCATTAATGTGGATACAGAGTAACACTAGGACATAGGGGTGACACTTAACAGTGCACATTTTGCAAATCAAAGAGAACTTAAAAACCCTTCCAGAGAAAGAAAACCCTTCAGAGGAAATTAAGAAGGATCCTATCAAGTCCCAATTAGCCACATACAAATTATCCCCATTGCAGACTATCCATAGTATATATTCTAGTATAGAAAGCATTGCAATAATCACATTTAATTGTTGTTAATTTTAATTATGCATGTCAGTGCAAATTACAAATATTGAAAAGAAAATGAAGACAAAAGGAAAATAAATTAGGGATGTGGTGAGTGAAAGAAAAACATGATATGAAACAGCCAATCTTTCTTGTTAAGAGCAGCCTTCTCATTTCTAAATGTATATATTGGTTTGTGTTGACTGTGTCCCAAACCATTAATAATTCAAAGTCAGGCCCTGGCATGGTAGCTCAGTTGGTTAGAGCATCATCCCTATAGGCCAAGGTTGCAGGTTCAATCCCAGGTCAGGCACATACAAGAATCAACCAATGCATGCATAAATAAGTAGAGCATCAAATCTCTATCTATCTATCTATCTCTCTATCACTATCTCTATCTCCATCTCCATCTCCATCTCCATCTCCATCTCCATCTCTCTCTACCTGCCTCCCTCTTCCTTCCTTTCTTTCTAAAAATCAATAAAAACACATTTATAAGAAAAGAGATGTAAAATTCAGCTTGTTATAATTTACTCCAAGGTCAATATGCAGCCTCAGTGATGTGGCTACCAAAATACACAATAAAAATAAAATACTCTGAATATCACTTTTATCAGGTGTCTACAATAAGCATTGGTCAGACCATACCTGAAGTATTATATTTGGTACTGAAAAACTAAAACATGGGCAATCAGGTTAGGGATTTGGGCAAGTATTCTATATGTGAAACAATTGAAGGAAAGAGGAAGGAAAGAAGGGAGAGAAGTAGGGAGAGAAGGAGGGAGGGAGGGAGGGAGGGAGGGAGGCAGGCAAAGCAAGAATCTCCTCCCTGTTGTTATGGGTTAGATCAGTGGTCGGCAAACTGCGGCTCGCGAGCCACATGCGGCTCTGTGGCCCCTTGAGTGTGGCTCTTCCTAAGCCTTAGGAGTACCCTAATTAAGTTAATAACAATGTACCTACCTATATAGTTTAAGTTTAAAAAAATTTGGCTCTCAAAAGAAATGTCAATCGTTGTACTGTTGATATTTGGCTCTGTTGACTAATGAGTTTGCCGACCACTGGGTTAGATTATGTCCCCTAAAAAGATGTGTTGAAGTCCTAACCCTAGCATTTGTGAATGTGATCTTTTTTGGACAAGGTCTTTGCCGATATAAGATGAGGTCATTAGGGTGACTGGTATCCTTGTAAGACAAGAAGAGACACAGAGTTAGACACACAGAGAAGAACTGAAGACTTACATGCAAGGAGAATGCCATGTAAGGAAGAGGAAAACTGTGACCCTGAAGACAATGTGATTTTATATTTCTAGCCTCTAGAACTGTGAGATAATAAACTTCTGTTGTTTAAAACCACCCAGTTTGTGGTATTTTGTAACAACAGTCCCAGGAAAGGAATTCGCCCAGAAACGCTGGTTTCCAAGCAGTGCCATTCCACATTGGACAGCTCTGGGCCTTTACTGAGGCTTCCCAAATGCCAAGTACCCCTAAGCATTTTGTCTATGTTTCTTCATGCAATCCTCACAACGATCCTATAAGGTAGTTACCAGTTTTAAGTCAAATTAAATAAGGAAATCAAGGTTTAGATTATGCACTTGCCTAAGACCACACAATTAATAAGCAGTGAATGGGAGGAACAGAGACAAGCTAATGCTTGATTTAACCACAATGCTACACTTTCTTTGGATAGAAAGGGGGGCTAGTGCAGTGGGTCAGCGAGTGAGCTAAAAATAGGGAGGATGTCTCAGAGGTGGCATCTAGGAGCTGCAATAGCTCTTTGAGAAAGATGAAGGACATGAATGCAGCCTCAGGCTGTCCTCTGGGGACCCTTGTGCAGAGCATGGGAACTGAGTTGTGCATAGATCAGTTGACAAAGGTAGACAGAGGGATAGGTATCAAGCAATGCCTCTTGAATCCAAAAGAAACCGAATATGTATGGACATTAGGACTGATAAGGGAGACCCAAAAAGGTTTCTAGAAAGAATAGAGAAAGTAAATAAAAATGAACCATTTAGTACTAGACTCTTATTATCAAAATAAGATATGGAAAATTTCATCAGTGTTGTCTTCAAAGTGCCAACATTTCAATGAATGTAAAAATACATATGATGCCTCTGTTGTCCCCAATAATGCTTAAGCTCTGTCCCTGTTTCCTTCCTGCAGCCCTTCCTTGCGTGTAGTGCATGTGTGGCTTCTCACCAGCCCCCTGATCACTTCCCCCTGGAATGTCCTGAGCTGCTTTTTCTGTCACCTGATATTTCCTACACAAACCAGCCTTTAAAGTACAGAGTCTTACTCTACCATGCATATCCTGCCCTTTTTTTGTAGTCTTTGCCTGAGGATATGTTTTTATTGATTTTTAGAGAGAGAAGAAAAGAGGGAGAGAGAGAGAGAGAGAGAGAGAGAGAGAGAGAGAGAGACAGAGAGAGAGAGAGAGAAAGAAACATTAATGAGGGAGAGAAACATCAATTGTTAGCCTCCAGTACACGCCCCAACCTGGGATGGAACCTGCAATCTAGGTATGTGCCTTGACCAAGAATAAAACCAGAGACCTTTTGATGCATGGGACAATGCTCCAAACAACCGAGCCACCAGGCAGAGCCTTGTCTTTTTTTTTTTTTAATTGTAGGTGTCATCATTTATTGGTAACTTGTTGGAAATAAAAGAAATTCTAAGTTAGTTGTAAAGAAACTTCACATAAACTACAAACACGCTAATTTTAATGTTTAATAAACTATTTTTTAGAGCAGTTTTAGGTTCACAGCAAAATTGAGTGGAAAGTACAGAGAGTTCCTAGAAACCCTCTTCCCCCTATACATGTGCAGCCTCCTCCACCATCAACACCCCCACCAGACGGTGCATTGGTTACAATGGTGAACCTACAAAGACACATAACATCAGTTTACGTTAGGGTTAATCCTTGGTTTTGTACATTTTATGATTTGGATAAATATACAATGGCATGTATCTACCATTATTGTATCATACAGAACAGTTTCACTGCCCTAAAAATCCTCTGTGCTCTGCCAGTTCTTCCTTCCTTCCCCCCTAATTCCTATCAGTTACCTCTCTTTATACTGCCTCCATAGTTTTGCCTTTTCCAGAATTTCATATAGTTGGAATCATACAGTATGTAGCCTTTTCAGATTTATCTAATTTTATTTAATGATGAAAAAAAATGTTAAATGTTTCATGGAAGAATTTAGGGTCAGTGACATTGTGAAAGCAAATGTACCGTATTTTTTCCATGTATAAAACGCCCCCATGTATAAGATGCCCCCCCTTTTCCAACCCAAAATTAAGAAATCAATATTTCAAACATAAAACAGAACACATTTTTATTTAGTAATTACCACAGGTAATCTTTACATACCAGTACTATGATATTATGCAGTATATCACCTTATTCAGCCTTTATTGCATCACTACTCTCTCCTTCATCACTATTAGTTCCAGACATATCAATTTCTTCAACTTCTGTTGTATCACTGCTGTCTTCTGAGTCACTGTTTATATATATGAGATCATCCTCATAAATTGGTGGCATTTTCTGAGCTAACTTTATTCATGTTTTCATGGCCAACCCTTCTCATGAAATTGAAGCACCATTTGCCTTTCCTGTAAAATCAACAATGTTCATTTTGCTTGCAAACATCCTTGCCTGACATTGAATAAGCTTGGTTGACACACGTAAGTCACTGTGGCACTGCTCCATAATCCAAGTCTTAAGCCTCTGCTCCAAGTTTGCCCATTTTGCTGGTTTTCCTCTGAAGGCCACCTTCTTTTTTGGCATCTTAAGGAGTTGTTCTTCCTGTTTTCTCCACTGTCTGAACATACACTCAGTGGGAGGAGGTTCAAATTGTCTTTCTGCAGCTCTATTCCCATGCTCTCTTGCATAACTGATTACATTCAGTTTGAATTTTGCAGAGTAAGACAATCGCTTACTGGTATTTATCTTTTTATTTTTTGATGTTTTTATGGGCTCAGAATGCTCCGGTCCCTGTTGCATCTTTGAACTCTTCACTTCCACCTCCAATTACAGCATCAGCTGACGTCAGTAATAATAAGGATAGTGATTGGAGGAAGCCTCTTTGACAAGGTATGGGCAGCTACGCACCCACACAGCTCCCTCCTTGGCTAACTTCCATGTATAAGATGCCCCTCGATTTTCAGCCTAAGGATTTTAGAAAAAAATAATGTTGTATACATGGAAAATATGGTAGTTAGTTATCCTCTACTTGCAATTTAAATCAGATGCAAATGTTCTTTGAGCTAGCTATACCGTCTTCAGATGAAATCCTAGCTGAAAGTCCAGTATGAAAAGAGATTAAATGGAGCATCTTGAGGTGAAGGGAGGCAGCAGGTAAGGGCCCCACCACATACACCCATCCTTCACGGATTACCCTGGACAACAGGGGTGAAGGACTTTTATAAGCCCTCCTGTCTTCAGGAAGCACAGCATTAACCACAGATTTAAGAGATTAGGACTTTAAAAATATAGTGAGTTAATCATAGACATGTAATAAAAATGCACTTTAATTACATAACAAAATGTAAAAAGCAGTCCATAAAATTTTCAGTGTTTAATCTGATTTATGCTTTTTAATCCCTTGGCATATAGTTCCTTGTGTTTGTTGAAGATCTGATATTTTTAGACCAAAGATACTACTAAGAGTCAAAATGCAAATAAAATTAAAGTCAACATCTTTTACAGGGTGAATGCACGAAATCACTATGAACTACATCCTTTCCAAATTAAAATTAAAGTTTGTTGTGGTGTTTTTAGTTGAAGTTTAATTGATTGGTATACAGACTGAAGTCCATAAAAAGTCTCTATAATCTTTGCACTAAAGTTTATGTTGTAAACATTTAGGATAAATGTCAAAAAAAAAGAGAAAGGAAAATTAAAGATTTTTATAAAGGAAAATAGGTTGTAAACATTTAGGATAAATGTCAAAAAAGGAGAAAGGAAAATTAAAGATTTTTATAAAGGAAAATAGAGGACAGGGGATATCTACATGAAGTAAATAGTGTTTTTAAGATACTTTATTGATTTAAATTAATTTAATAAGACAATGGGGTTTTTTACTTTTAAGACAGGTTGACATATTTAAAAGTAGTTTTGATGATTTGGAGATGTCTGAAGACTATATTTCCTTTCCAATTTGAATTATTTATAATTCCATGGTTAATTACACAGAGTAAAACTGAATTACTAATAAATGCCAGAGAAAGCAATTTACATTGACATTCATCTCCAAAGTTGGCTCCCATGTAATCACAGATTTTCCAAGGTTTAACATTTACTATAATAAGAAAATATTATAGTAAATTATATATAAGAAAGGATGGAAGAAATTCCTTCAAAAAATAAATGTACATAATCATATTTATTATATTTAGTTTTAGATACATTTTTTAAAGATTTCCACTTCTTGAGGATAATTTTTTTAAGCAAGAAAAATGGACAATGTTCTGCTTCCCCAATGGGCCTCTTCCTTAATCACATCCAACTTGAGTGAGTGGTGGTAGCAACTTCTCTCATACTCAGAAAACCTCTGAAGTCTGGTTAGAAGAGTTGAAATACTGTAGACATCAGCAGCTAAATAGAGTTTTTTTTAAAGGTGTTTTATTTAAAGCTTAGAAAACTAGAATAAATATGATTTTAAATATTGTGGAAAACATCAAACAGCTTTTAGATTCAAAAGAATTGCCAAGTAGAGTCTAGTAATAAATTGTCTAAAATCATTCTCACAACATAAATTTCTAAACCCAAGGCATTCCTTTGCACACATGCAATATCTCCAGCATTTCATGGAGTAAAATAAGCTGAAAAGCTCTTTCGTGATTCAGAAATAACTGCTGGTGCTGCCCAGGGAGTTCTTTCTTCAGCATACAGTAAGCAGACCTCAGAGTCAAGTTAAAGGAATTTCCTGAACCAGTCAAACCAGTGGTTTTCCAGCCTCTGTGCCTGTTTTGTATAATCTGTATTTATGAGAGAGGTTATTGTTCTAAATGGTTAACTTACAAAGTCATTTTAATGAACAAGCAATGAATTTTGCCACCTCCTGTTATGTGGCCTTGAAGCTGTTTCTTGGTCTTTCAGAGCCTGTTTCTTCAGCTGGTATAATGGCACAAAAACTCAGTTATCCCTCCTCAGTAAGAATTGAACTGGTGTGTTACTTATTTTTGAGATTCTCTAAGGCAGGGGTCCTCAAACTTTTTAAACAGGGGGCCAGTTCACTGTCCCTCAGACCGTTGGAGGGCCGGACTATAGTTTTAAAAAAAAACTGTGAACAAATTCCTATGCACACTGCACATATCTTATTTTGAAGTAAAAAAACAAAACGGGAACAAATACAATATTTGTATTTGCATGTGGCCCGCGGGCCGTAGTTTGAGGACCCCTGCTCTAAGGTAACTGGCCTAGTTATCAAAATTGAGTTCTCAGGTCTCAGAATTACCATATGGTGGAAGATCTGCACACAGTGATAAGCAGTAAGTGAGTTAAAACATAAAGTTACACTTCCAAAACCAGAAGCAATCTGATCCATCTACTTCAAGGTTTTTTTGGTTGTTTGCTTGTTTTTACCTAAGAGGACAGAAGAAAATACAGATATAAATATAATCACCAGCTCGGAAGTCATGAACTTAGATGTAAATGACCACCTGTGACCACAAAATGCCAGAGATATATGTCTCACAATCTATGACTATAACAGGTTATTTTTTTGTTGTTAATCCTCACCTGAGGATATTTTTCCATTGATTTTTAGAAAGAGTGGAAAGGAGGGGGAGAGACAGAGAGAGAGAAACATAGATGTGAGAGAGCCACAACGATTGGTTGCTTCCCACACGTGCCAACCAGGGCTGGGGATCGATGGAGCCTGCAACCAAGGTACGTGCCCTTGACCGGAATTGAACCCAGGACCTTTCGACGTTGTATCCACTGAACCAAATGAGCTAGGGCTATAACAGGTTCTTGTAGGCAGCTTGTAAACAAAGCCTAGAAGTTGAAAAGTTCGTTTACTGGTAACAGCCTATTCACAATATGTGAGTACTTTCCCAAAATACTTGACTGCTAGAAATATCAGTAGGTTTGTAATTTATCTATACCTATTGATGTTAATTTGCCAAAAGCCCTTTCCCTTTTCTGTTGCATTTAAATTTTCAAGACATTTGGCATGGCTTATTCTATGTACTGAATTTTAGAGCTGACTTTAGTAGAAAATTTGTATGTCTTTGGCCATACAGTTTAAAAACTACATTGAGTGAAGCAAAGTCATTCTTTTTATCTAAAAAATTGGGATAAATCCTTCTTTAATACGTGCTCAGGCTGAATTTAGTAGTCTTTATTTATTTACAACAGCCCAAAATTGGATTCTATGCTACCTTTGTTCCATTGCAAGTTAAAATTGTGTAACTGGAATTGTTTATAAAATTATGTTAAATTGAGGTTGTGAGAGAATATATTTTGAAGTATGATTCAGGGTTACTGATTAAATTGTATCTTCCTGTATGTATAGCTACTTTCATAAATATCCAGTGAAAGTTTCATTTTAGAATAATATTATTTTTCATTTAATATGTTGGGGGGGGGAAATCTTAATATACCTCTTTTGTTCAAAATTGTTTAAAAACATCTATACATTTACCCTGTCCACTTCATTACAATTACCCCTCAGTATCCACAGGGTATTGGTTCCAGGATCTCCACAGATACGAAAATCCGAGGATGCCCAAGTCCCTCATTTAAAATGTTATCGAGGATGCCTATCACCTACACACATCCTCTCATGTACTTTAAATCGTCTCTAGATTAATTACTTATAATAGTTAATTAGTACACTTAAGTAATTACCTTATAATATGATGAAAATGTTATGTAAGCAATTGTTGTACTCTACTGTTTAGGGAATAATGACAAGAAAAAGCCTGTACTTATACAGAAGTAACTGTCATAGGACTAACTACATAGTACATGTCAGCAAGAACTTAACTATTTTTTCCTGAATATTTTTGATCCCTAGTTGGTTCAATCCATGAATGTGGAACCTGTGGATATGGAGGACTGACTGTGTTTTTCTCCTTGTTGTCGATATGTTTATTTGAAAATTATGTATGTGTTGTAGCTTGTGGCATGTCAGACTATTAGAAGAGATACACCACAATACTTGCTATAAACCCTTAATTTCATTCCTCACTTAGCTTCATAAAACTCTTAACTTGAATCTAATGAAAAGCTCAGTTGAAAGTTTGCTTATTGAGAGGATAAGAAAAAAATTCTTAAATAACTAGTCCTTTCTTGTACTCTTTAAAACATGTATTGATTTTTTTGTAATTGCACTAAAATAGCTAAACATAAGGACTTCTGTCTTGCACTTTAGGTATTGATAATCAATGTATTTAAAAAACAAACTGTTTTAGGGAAAACAAAATAAAATAAAAAGATGTGATTTTAGATGCCTGGTATGAGCACACAGACCTAGTCTCTTTTCCAGAGTTGTACTTTTGTACATGGTTTTTTAAATAATCACCTACTATGAACTAGTTGGTCTCCACCTGTTCCCAAGGATGAGTGGGGATTGCCAGAAGGCTGGTCACTCAGGTGTGCCTTAATCTGGAAGGCAGAAAGCAGCTGGTTATAAAAGAGGGTAAGATAATAGAAAGTTGAGTTTTTTTCATTGCAGCATCCTGGGATATTAATGCAAAAAATAATAAACAGTTCAACATGAAATGATAATGGGTGCTGTTGGGAGGGTCTCCTGAAGTTGGTGTTGCTTCATTTAACTATGAAATGACTACATGGATTCAGTTATCTCTCCCCTTCTTCATTTAGAGGATATAATAATGTGTTTCTTCTTTTTCTCCTTTCTTCCAGTCTACCTTCTTGAAACAAAGTAAAGAAATAGAAACAGCAGTGCTGCAACCCCATACCCTTGGTGATCAGCACGGATTGTTCAGTTAAACACTCTTGACACTCAGACTTTGATTTGAGGGACACAGCACTCAAACTAGGAGTCATAGCAGTTGACTCCCTGTGTCCTTCCCTCTGAGCCCCAGGTCTCAGCAATGGAGCTCTGTGCTCCTTTGATACAGAAAACATGACGGAAGTGTGAATGAGTGAGAACAAGCTTGGCAGCCATGGATAATGTGGTCCCTGGTGCTAAGGGCATGGGAGGCATCAAGTCACAGCAAGTTCTGCCTCAGTCCTGCCAGTAATTCCTGTGGTCAGAAGACCCCACACCTTCCTTCACCACCAGCACAGTGGTTCCCATGCCCCTGCCTTTGCTCCAGGGCTTTATACTCAGAACCCTCTCTGCTTGACGTAAGAGGAGGATGTGGATGGCCAGTCAGTCTTGCCCAGATTGTGGGGAAAACCAGAAGTCAGAACCCGATTGGTTGGTTTGTGAATCCTATGACCAGCTCCCTTTAGAATTTTTTGTTCTTATTCAAGTTCCCATACCTTTCATGTCTTCTTACAAAATCTTTAAATTGCCTTTCCCAGCTTCCCACCTATATGCATCCATCCAACGTAACAGGCCAGAGTGCCAGGCTGCCTACAGTGTGACCAATACTGAGCAAGACACAATCAGATCCCATTAGGAGTGGACATATGTGTGGGACACAAATAATGGAATCAGTGAGGCACCGCTAAAGGGTGGATGTTTCCGCGGCTATTGGCCATGCTGGTACCTTATTTCTGTCTTAGGGTCCCCTTCCGGCAGGCACCTGATGCTCTTTTTCTCTTACTGTGCTTCCATGTCCACTTCCTTCTTGGAGTGGAACCGTTATTTCAGATTATGTCTGAATCCAGTGGATAAAAGCAACAACTCAGGGATGTGTATCTGAATTCCCTGGATGATAGTGAAAAGCAACCTCAAACTCTTATTTCCTAAACCTGATTGAGATATTAGTAACTTCCTAGATTCCCCCTATAACTTGCAGATTGATATTTCAGCAGTAATCATTAGATAAGAGGGATTTTGGATTAGAGACTCTAATTGCTCTTTAAGTCATCCTGTGTAACAATAATGATCACAGCAATAATAACAGTAGTTAGCATTTAGTAAGCACCCACTGTGCTTTAGGTGCCTGGTGTCTTTCATGGTTCATGCTCAGGACAGTCCTCAGAGTAAGAGCAGTGTTCTCGTCTCTCAGATGAGAGTGGTGAGTTTCAGCAGAGCCAACCTCCTCTCTCTGTCTTGCAGCTTCAAATTGGCAGCTAGGTTTTGACCCCACGTCTGACTCCAAATTTATTTTATTTCTACAACTCTAATTCCTGGATAAAGATGAGAACTGTGAGCTGTTAGCATGTTTGCTTTTCCTGAGTCAAAAGGCCTTTTCTAAAAGTCCTAATCAATATTAACAAAATACCATTTTATAGTTAGAATATGTATCAAGAGCCAAAAAGGAGGGAGAAGCAGATAATATTTTACTTGGATTTAATGAAGAAGCCATATGTTTTAAGTGGAAATGATCTTAAGAACCAATTTCACTGAGTGAGTTTCTAAACATAAGAGAAAATCATTTAGAAAAACCCATGAAACACATAAATTATCATACCATTTAACTGAGATTAAAAATAACCATGGAATCTATCTGGGTCCTCTAGCACCTACACATATAGAATTTTGTAGTCACTTGCCTATAGGAAAACTCAAACCATGTAAAGGAGGTATTTAAAGGCATTAAGTGAATAACAAAGGAGCTTTCAAAATACCATCCTATTCTGATCAAAAGTAAAGGCAGCTGCCTATTTCTAGTTAGAGAGAGAGAGATTTTCAAGGAAAAGTATACCTCATTCAAAAGGTTTTCCTTCTTTTTCCACATGGGTCTGAGAGTTATTTAGTTTAACCTGAATCACCCTTAGTGTCCTTCAAAGCTATAAATTTTGCTTTTCCACACAATTGCTTCAAAACCAGGAAGATCAGAGCTTTGAAAATCACTCTTGAAGCAATTTTACACCCCAATTTACCAATGTGTGTGTGTGTGTGTGTGTGTGTGTGTGTGTGTGTGTGTGTGTGAGAAAAATCACCCAGGCCTGATTGCCTCTGTTGGGGAAAACAAAATGCATGCTAAAGCTCACAGAGCAATGGTGGGTCCAAAATGATCTTGAAAACCAACTTCACTGAGAGTGAGTTTCTAAATGTAAGATAAAAACTTTCAGAAAATCTCATGAAACAAATAAATTATCATACCATTTCACTGTCAGTCCCAATGATAGTCTTAGTTATAATATTTTAAGTCCCCCCAAAAAAGGGTAAATGTTTCCTGATAACTCTTAAGACAGGTTGCTTAAGAAATCATAAAGTGATGAAATGATATCTAACTTGAGATCATCCCACCTCAATTTCCACCTTTTGTAGAAACATTATCTGTGACATTCCAACCAGGGACTCCAGGAGCCTATTCGGGTGCCTCGGTATCTCATGCAGTTGGTCAGAGCACTGATCAATATGTTGGAGGCTTTGTAGCTCCTTTGAATCATAGTTGTCTTCCTATAACTTAGATTCAGTCATTCTAACTCTGCCCTGTGCAGGGGGAAAATACAGAAAGCATACACTTGTTATTTCCAAGCCCTGCGAGTATATGAAAATGATGGTCAAGTCTTTAAAACGTCTCCAGACTGAAAATGCCCAGTTCCCAGAGCAGTTCTAGAATCTTACTTTCCCTGATACCAGCACTCTTGTCAGTGTTTTCCTGACTATGACAACCACAAACACAGACATTCACGTATGTCCTGACTCAGGCCAAATGCAGCAGAACTCTACACATCTTGCTTCATTTTGGACACTAGATCTATCAATGCATGCCAACAGTAGATTAACTTTTTATAAAACTTCACTTATTTCACTGCTGGCAGATAGCACTTTTGTGTAAAGTCTTCTAACCATTTTTACATGAAATGAATTTTGTCCAGGCATATCTTTCTATTCTATACTTTGAATTCAGATCAGAAAATTTTCCACTTAATCCTACTAGATTATATATTGTTGTTTTATTCTTCTATTTCAATCATATTAATCTTGCTAAAAATTATGAAAATTTGTAAGTTTGGCCCATCTGCAAATTTAATAAGCATAGCTTCTCTTCCAAGTTATTATGATACCTTTATAACAACTTGGTTATAATTTAACAGGAATGAAGCAAAGGGGAGACTAAATGATATAGGCATGCCATTTATACCGCTTTGCTAGGAAGCTGCAATTAACCTTCTCTAAATCTGTTCCCTACAGATTGATGGGGGAAAGAACTGGACAGTAGACCCATGCCCAATAAGGTCTGGGTGATGTGGGAAGTTGCTTACCTGTCAGTCACACCTGAGAGCAAGTCAGTGGCCAGAATAGGTGTGGCCACTGCAAGGGTGCAGAATCTGAGATACTTAACTCCTGAACAAAGAAAGTTCTCTCCCGTGCGCTCTTGGCCCTCTTGTTCTCCTAGGACTCCTGCTGCAGGGGGCTCACACACCCTGCATTCTCATACATGGCCCATAGCCATGTGGACTCCACACAATGGATTAATGGACTTTAACTAGCCTGATGCTACATTGGACCCATCTCACCATGGAATGGAAACTCTAGACCAGGGGTGGGCAAACTTTTTGATTCGAGGGCCACAATGGGTTCTTAAACTGGACCGGAGGGCCGGAACAAAAGCATGGATGGAGTGTTTGTGTGAACTAATATAAATTCAAAGTAAACATCATTACATAAAAGGGTACGGTCTTTTTTTTTTTTTTTAGTTTTATTCATTTAAAACGGGCCGGATCCGGCCCGCAGGCCATAGTTTGCCCATGGCTGCTCTAGACACTGGTCCTACTTTTAGCTCTACTAAATCCCCAGCTCATGTTTTCCAGGACTGGTTTAAAGGATGTGGGACTTGCAAACAGAGAAATATAATTCCACGCAAATAAAAATCTCCTGTGCAAGTCTTAGGAAATTCCTTTTCTGAAGATTTTGCAAGAACCCCACTCCCACTAGTGATTGAGGAATTCCACCCACCCAATCTTCTGGCAACAATTGCTCACAATATTAAGCATAAGAAGGCCAAAAACAGACATGTGACACACCAATTGAAGATGCTCAGTGCACTGAGCATCTCTGTCACTCAACCATGTCCCAGCATGTCAGCTCAATCACATGATCAGCTCAATCACATGCTTTACTGGAATGAAGACTTACTCATTGTGGAACTTTCCCTGTCTGTCAATCTCCATGCAGAATAACTTCTAGACGTCATACTTTTTATTTCTAAATGCTAATGGATCTTCTACTTAATGGAAGAACAAGAATTCTGGCTTCTCATTCTCATTTGTTTATTCGTTCCACAATTTTGAAAATCAAAACAGCATAATAACTTTTTACTTCAGAAATATTTAATATTAAAGAATAAAATGTTGCCTCTCTGTTACAGGCAAGACACCATGGGAACTCATTTTAAGTAAATGAGTGGCAGTTTGATAATTCTACATTGACTCCTGATATTCCAAGATGTTCATGATACATAAACTAGAGATGTTATTTTTAAAAAATAATTAAAAGGACATGAAAATGACAGCACATGGAAGAAGCAGTATTTCATGTTTCTAACAAGACCATCTGCCTATGGGCAAGATTTCTGTCAAATCTTAACTGAGAAGAAAATAATGTTAAGAGACATATGCCCGTGTTTACAAGCTGAGGGAAATTGACAAGTGACTGAGTTTTGCCAGTACTTTTACAGGCAACTGTTGTACATACTAGGGAAAATTAAAATTAGTAATTGCCTTTATAGTCTGCCATTGTTTTAAATGTGCTTGGAATTTCTTAAAAGTTCATTCCAAATAATGACTTGTGCTTGGCCAGACATTTAAACAGTTGAAGGAGGAAGGCTCAGCTATTTTGCAAAGTGAAATACTTGGATGATAACAAATTCTTTCTCCACATGCTTCTCCCCACTATTGGCTGGGTTTATAGCTCAATTTGTAGATAATCCTTCAAGCTATACTTTTATTTTTTTAGGCATGGCCATTATAAAAGTCTTCTTCCATTTGGCCTTGGTACTGCTTGGAACTTGAAATTGTTATTTGCTGCCTGCCAATTACAGAATAATTTAAGGTTTGATGCTTTCAGGCACAGTTCTTGAAATACACAAAAGGAATATATTAAGGTGGAATGTGTAATATTTTCTCTGCACTGCACAGCTTCAATAGATTGCATAGAATTATATCTAAATTGCTAAACAAATCAATGGCCAAAAAAAGTCTTTCCTCTAAGGAGGTGTTTTGTGATGGTTTTACTATTCTTTCTTTCTTTTTGGTAGGAGCATAGCAAATATTTTCAAAAAGATTCATGTTGTTTGCCACTGACTGATTTGGACCTATGAATATGTGATGGGTGTAAATACAGATAAAATTTTAACATAAAATTTAAATTTCTAGGAAACAAAGCAAAATGTGATTTTTAAATCAATTTGGGTTAATTGAGAAGAAAGGAAAGGAGAGAGTTACATTTCCCAGATCTTTTTAACTCTAAAATGTAATAGTTTTTTTTTTCTCTGTGTATTTGTGTCTGAATTATTCAACATTTACAGTACAAGGCAGAAAAGCTGTAAAGCAAAGTAAATTTGTGGTTTGAAGGGGTCATGTACAAATTTGAGGGCTGAAAAAGCTTTTTATTTGGGACAGTAGAGGGAAATGTGCTGATTACCATGAGGATAAAAAAAGGAAATGAATTATTTATGTATTCCTATCATCCAGTGTGTAACACCTGGGAGGGCACTCAGGCAGTTTATTATCACACACACATTTTTCCTCATAGCTAATCACACACATACTTGGATTCCAAGAGATGGTTTTACAAAATTATGTTCTTGCCCGCCTGGTGTTGCTCAGTGATTGAGCATCAATCTATGAACTAGGAGGTAAGGGTTCAATTCCCAGTCAGGACACATGTCCGAGTTGTGGGCTTAATCCCCAGTAAGGCAGCCAATCAATGATTCTGACTCATCATTGATCTATCTTTCCCTCTCTCTTTCTCTCCCTCTCCCTCTCCCTCTCCCTCTCCCCCCTTCTTTGAAATCAATGAAAACATTTAAGTTTAAAATATTATTTTCTTCACTCTTCCCACCTGGGTGCCTTGGATGTACTCCCAGGAGTTCCTTTTTCCAACTTTTTATATTTTCTAATTCACTCTCCAACACACAACATGAATACACAGCAATTAGGTCTGTAAACCTTGTCCTTGAGTGCTTCTCAGGAAGTCCACTGTCTTCAGCAGAGTGTCAGCAGAGTAAACAAGTCTAGTGTCTGGTCCACAAGTATGAACAGGCTCCTACCGTGCAGGAATGAAGTGAGGGAGGAGGAAAGGCGAAGTCCCCATCTAATTTTGTGCCTGCCACATTTACCTTTTGGTATAACAAATCATGGACAAAAACCCCAAGTGTGAACAAAAACTCAAGAGACAGTGACACATTGTAGACCAAGAAACATCAGAAAATGAAGTACCAAGATTAACTAGATAAGTTGGTTTATGTGGAAGAAAACCAACCATAGAACCATTAACAAAGGCCACAATGGGAGGTTTTCTATGCAGCTTTACAAGAGAGGGTCCAAATGTCAGCCGTCAGGAATAGCTGTAAGGAAGGAAAGATTTCCCTCTATCTGCCTAGGTGTAAACACATTCACAGGAGAAAAGGTATACAGATGTATTAATTTTTAATATTACTTTCATAGGGCATTACAAAAACAGTGAATAACTCCCCAAAATGGTGAGATTTAAGACCATCCTCATAGGGGAAGGTGAGGGGAGTGATGGAGACAATTTATGGAAAAGTAAGTAATTTTTAGGGAAATAAATGAATGACCTTTACTAATAAAAGATTAGATGGGAGAAATGATAGTTTTTGACCAAGTCTGTCTGGGTGTGGTGGGACATTTAGTCTCCTCTCCTGAGATAAGAGTCAGTCTTCCCTGGTTGATGAAACTCCTGACCGGGGAGGGGGCTGACCACAACTGAGGTCCTTATGGTGGATCTGTCTTTAGGCAGGTAGGGGAGTTCAGAGAAAGCCTCTGTCTGAATTTTCTCTTTTTAAAGTGCCTTAGGCTCAAAATAATCAATATACCAAAATGGCATATTTTGGGGTGGCATGTTCTGAATTTCTTTAGTGGTCAAGGATGGTTCTCCAACGAGGGTGGAATTCTTGTTGATTAGCAGGTATTGGTGAGCAATGTGGGTGTTGGAGAGAGAGATGTGTCAAAGCCATAGCAGGATTTTCTCATTCCTCTGGGCCTCTCACATTACAAAGAAAACTACTGAACCTTCCTGTAAGGCAAAATGAGTGCCCTGCACACAGTGGGAGCTCAATGAGTTAAAGTTGGAAATGGCTTTCTTTTTTTTGAAATGACTCAACTATTTTAAAAATAAACTGGGATTTGTTTGTTTTTCATAATTCCTGGAGATGATTAAGTTTCAAAAGGAAATATGGTCTCTATTGGCTTCATGGCCAGTGACCAAATTAAATTCCATTGCTATGCAATTATTTTATTTGCCTCATAATCTAGGAATAGGGGGAGCAACATATCTTAACAATAAACTTCTCTTTACAAATGCATGTTTATGTAGATTTGGTTATGGTTTATTCAAAGTCCATTATAAATTTTCTTTCATTCTAATATATGCTCAGTGATGTATTTAGGATTTCATTCTAGCCATCCCAGAAAAAAAAACACAAAACAATTTGCAAGCAAGCTAATCAGAACCACACAGGATAGAATGTATATATTTAGGTCTATTACAGAAAAAAAAATTCTCTCTCTAAAGACATGGATTATATGAGGGGTAATCCTGTATGACTCAACATATCCCAAAGAAGAAACTTATACATAGAAACACAAATGTGAATGAATTATAGCCCAAGGTAGCTGGTTGTTTTCCCAGAAAGAGGGAGTTTGAAAGAATCTTGGGTCTTAGCAAGAAATAAAATTAGTGATCTCAGTGACATTCTAAACGATGAAAAGATCAAGGAAGTTTGATAATACTCTATTGGTGGACTTCTTACAATATCCTGAGAAAAATAATTTTCTGAGACTAACATGGGAATCATCTTTATTTGTGTGGAGTTAAGTCCCTGCATTTCCAAAGTTCCATTTTACTTATTCCAGTCATGGAAGAGATGTCACTGGAGTATCATTATAACTAAAATCAGAGCCATTGTCCAAAATTTCCGTTTCATGTTAGAGCAGGGTCCGGTATAGTGTCAGGTTAGTTGCAGCCCACTAGTCCATTGTGTTGGGAGGTCCACATGTCCGTGGGCTACATGGGAGAATGCCAGGAAGCCAAGCATGATCCATGAGCCAAGCATGCCAGGTAGAACTGTTTCTCTCCACTAATACTAGCGAATATTTTAGCAGCCGATTGCCACGTCATTAGTCTTGTACTGGCTTGTTTGGTGTGCACAACAGGAAATACTTCACTTTGGGAGTACAAGAAAAATAGGTTTATTTACATTACACTTATTAATTTGTGCAGTTATTCAGTGTGTGGTAAGTTAATGTTCAAGAAAAAATATTAATTTTTATTAAAATGTTCTATTATTTTATGTTAACAATTACTCATTCTTTTTAGCCCTTTGTATTCAGCATGTCTCTATCGAAATAAACCTACATTTCTATGAAAATTGAAACTTTTGCTTTTTTGCGGCCCACATACTAGTAAACTTAAAGCTTGTTTATTTGGCCCATGTTAGCCTTTGAGTTTGACATGCTTGCACTACAGAAACTAAACCAATTTATAGGAGAAAAGGACTGAACTAACCTAGAAAAGATAAAAAAACAATGGGACAGAATGGCAGTAAGACATGAAAGAAAGCAAATGAAATATTTTCAGGGGAGAAAATGAGGGGAAGTGATTGGTCAGTGAAATATGGGGCAAGACATGAATGAGGATGACTTTAAGATATCCTACATTGGCTCAGGCAACATAATTTTCTCTCTGGTGCTTTTTTCCCCAAAATCCTCTGTAAAGTTTTAAATTACCTTTCAAGAATTTGTGGAACTCAGATTTAGGCTTATTTCAAATGTTATACTATCATAGGAAGTAGCCCCCAAGTGACCTAGAATAATTTTAAGTATAATAAAAGCTGTTGTGTGAGTAGAAGAGATATCACTGAATTTTAACCACAACCTTGCAATTACACAGAAGGAAAAGAGGAACAATAAGCAGAAAAGACAATAATGGTATGATGACTTAACTGAGTGCATTGGCATTTACGTAATTTACTTGCAAATTATTAATTATTATTCCTCTATATATTTGGTGGTTATAAATATTCCTAGTACTGAGAAGCATGGTTATTCAGTTAATTGCTATTTGAATACTATAGGTAATTTTTTTTCCAAATTTTAGATAATTATTTGAATTGACTGTCCTAAAAATGATCATTGATTCATTTATTCATCACTCAGCAAAAAGTGTTCATTATCCGAAGTGTGTTAGGCACAATTCTGTGCATTGAAAATATAACAATAAAAAATATTGTCTGTCCCTTTATGTTGACAGAGTCTGGTGGAATTAACAAAAGTTTTTTATTCATAGAAATCTTAGTATGAAAAATTTAAAATAGTATAAAAAAGAAAAAACAGAATCATGTATATATGAGTATATGTGTATGTACTATATATATGTGTATATATGTGTGTATTCAATTGTAGGTTACATTTTTAAAATATATGTATGAATTTTGCTTTTTTCAGCTTTGTTGAGGTATAATTGCCAAAATTTTAACATATATAAAGTATACAACATGATGATTTTTTTTTAAAGAAGAGTTTTGTGTGTTTTTTTTAAATATATTTTATTGATTTTTTACAGAGAGGAAGGGAGAGGGATAGAGAGTTAGAAACATCGATGAGACAGGAACATCGATCAGCTGCCTCCTGCACACCCCTCACTGGGGATATGCCCGCAACCAAGGTACATGCCCTTGACTGGAATCGAACCCGGGACCCTTCGGTCCCCAGGCCGACGCTCTATCCACTGAGCCAAACCGGTCAGGGTCATGATGATTTTCCATACATTTTGAAGGGATTCCACCATTGAGTTAACACATCCATCACCTCAAATAGTTATCTCTTTTTTTGTGCATGAGAACACAAGTTCTACTCTATTAGCAAAATTCAAATGATGTAATAGAGTATTATCAACTGTTGTCACCATGTTATCCATTAGATTTTCAGACCTTAATAATCTTATAACTGAAAGTTTGTACCCTTTTACCAACCTCTCCCCATTTTCCCCTCCCCCAGCCCCTGGCAACTACCATTTTACTCAGTTTCTAGGAGTTTAACTTCATATTTTTTCTTTGAGATTCCACCTCTAAGTGATAATCACACAGTGTTTCTCTTTATCTTTGGCTTATTTCACTTAGTATAATACCATCTAGGTTCATCCATGTTGTTGCAAATGGTGGTATTTTCTTCTTTTTTTAAGGCTGAGTAATATTCCGTTGTGTATCTATACTACATTTTCTTTATCCAGTCATCTGTTGATGAACACTTAGGTTGTTTCCCTGTCTTGGCTGTTGTGAATAATGCTGCAGTAAACATGGGAATACAGATACCTCTTCAAGACAATGATTTCATTACCTTTGGATATATACCTGGAAGGGGAATTGCTGGTTCATATGGTAATTCTATTTTTAATTTCTTGAGGAACTTCCATATTGTTTTCCATAGTGGCTGCACCAATTTCCATTCCTACCAATAGTGTACAAGGGTTGTGCTTTCTCCACATCCCCACCAGCATTTGTTATCTCTTGTCTTTTTATATTTTATTTTATTTTATTGATTTCAGAGAGGAAGGGAGAGGGGGAGAGAGAGAGAGAGAAAATCAGTGATAAGAGAATATCATTGATCGGCTGCTGCCTGTATGCCCCACACTGGGGATAAAGCCCACAAACCGGGCATGTGCCCCAACCGGGAATGGAACCTTGATCTCCTGGTTCATAGGGTGATGCTCAATCCCTAAGCCACCAGCTAGGCTTTCTTGTCTTTTTTATAATAGACATCCTGACAGGTGTGAGGTGATTAATTTCTATTTGCATTTCCCTGATAATTAGTAATATTGAGTACCTCTTCCTGTTGGCTATTTATGTTTCTTCTTTGGAAAAACAAGTCTGTTCAGGTCCTTTGCACATTTTTAAATTATGTTATTTGGTTTTCTTGTTTGTATGTTTATTTGTGGTTTTTTGTTTGTTGGTTTGTTGTTTTTTGTTTGTTTGTTTGTTTTGATCTTGAGTAATAGAGTTCTTATACATCTTGGATGTTAACTCTTTATCAGATTTGTGGTGTGCAAGTCTTTTATCTCATTTCATAGATTGACTTTTCATTTTATTTATTGTTTCCTTTGCTATTCAGACGCTTTTTCGTTTGATGTCCTCTGCTTGTTTATTTTGGCTTTTATTGCTTTTGGTTTCAAATCCAAAAAAATCATTGCCAAGACCAATGTCAAGGAGCTTACTCCTTATATTTTCTTCTAATAAGTTTATAATTTCAGGTCTTACATTCAAATAATTTTTATTCCATTTTAAGTTGATTTTTGTATATGATGTAAGACAGGGTTCCTATTTTATTCCTTTACATGTGGGCACCCACATGTACCATTTGGATGTTTTTCCAATACCTTTGATTGAAGAGACTATCCTTTCTCCATTGTATACTATATTCTTGCCTCCTTTGTCAAAAATTAATTCATCATATATACATGAATTTATTTATGGGTTCCTATTCTATTCCATTGCTCTATGTGTCTATTTTTATGCCAATTCCATCCTATTTTGATTACTATAGCTTTTTTACTATAATTTCAAACCAGGATGTGTAAGGCCTCCAGCTTTGTTCTTTATTAAGATCACTTTGGCTATTTGGGGTCTTTTGTAGTTCTATACAAATTTTAAGATGGTTTTTTTTCTATTTCTGTGAAAAATGCCATTGGACTTTTTATAGAGATTACATTGAATCTATAGCTCACTTTGGGTAATATGAACATTTTAAGAATATCCTTCTAGTTCAGTAACATGGAATATCTATTTATGTCTTTTTCAATTTCTTTTATCAATGTTTTATACTTTTTGGTGTACTTCATTGCTTTTTAAAGCCATTTTGTGGTATTGACATCTTTATCATATTATAACTAGTTCTAATTTATTTGGTAAAGTATTTTTTATGCAAACACACACAAGAGCTTTTTTAATTTTAAACACAATGTTAAAATTGGATGAAATATAGTCAAAAGAAACATCAAAGAGTCCAGAAATAGACTTACTCATATAATATACTTAATTTATTACATAATTCACCTGCCAGAACAATGAGAGAAAAAAATGAAAAGATGGTCTTTTAAATAAATTGTTGTGGGACATTCAGGTATCCATAGGGAAAAAATGAAATGACCCCACCTCATAGTATAAATATAAATCAATTCCAGTTACATTGTAAGCCCAATGTAAAGGTAGACATAACAGCTTTTATAAACTAAAAGAGAGAGAGCTTTATCAGCTTAGGAGTACAGACGATTTTCTTAAACATTATTTAAAAAAACTAACCTAAATTTTCTTGGAAACAAAAAAGCAGGTACATTTTTAATGTATTAAATATTTCAAATGTATTAAAAATTAGTTAATGTGGAAGTCCTTTTAATTTCTATTTTTATGCTACATATCTAATTTAGTCTATAATATGAAATATTAGAAGCTCTTTGTAGTTGTAAATAGTGAAACAAGCTCATTTCTAATTTTACAGAGAGTGTCATTGGAAGACAGCAAAGAATTGATCAATTTTATTTTTTAATATGTTTTTATTGATTTTGGAGAGAGAAGAAGGGAGAGATAGAAACATTGATCAGCCGCCTCCTACACACCCCCTACCAGGTATCAAGCCCACAGTCTGGGTATATGCCCTGACCAGGAATCAAACCCATAACCTCTTGATGCATGGGAGCCACAGTGGATGGGCATTGATCAATTTTATTAAAAAGACTTTGCTTTAGGAAAGATTGTATTTTTAAATGAATTTTACTTAAAAAAGATAATGATTGTTCAAAAATATCCAGTCTATATATAAAGAGGATTGTATAGCTCATCCAACATAGTGGAAATTGAATCTTGTAGTTATCATTTTTGTAGACAATAATATATACTTTCAAAGCTTTTCTTTTTTTTTGTATTGCTTTGTACAAGGAAACTGATCATCATATAAATCAGCGATTTTCAACCTTTTTCATCTCATGGTACACATAAACTAATTACTAAAATTTCTGTAGCACACCAAAAGATCTATCATATTTTTGCTGATCTGACACACACACAAATATATATATACATAATTTTTATTCATTCACACTGAATGGCTATTGTTGTGTTGGCTGTTGCCATTTTTTAATTTGATAGTCTAAGGAAAAATAAGTCAGTGTTCCTAACCAAATTATTCAGATATTTCATATTTTAAAAATTCTTGTGGCATATCAGTGTGCCTGCCGCAGCACATTGGTTGAAAATCACTGATATAAATAGGGTTGCACAAAAAAAAAAAGACTCAGGGACCCTAAAGAGGAGCATCCTTGGGAGGAGGGGATGGTGGAGCTGCAAATCTAAGGTCATTCAGCACTCATATCAGCACTCGTGGGGTAGGTAAGAATGGGGTAGGCAGGGAAATTACTTTTAACAAAAGACCTCAAAATCCTTTGGCTAAATTCTTCCATAGTTGCATCAGAGAGGAAAGTTTAAAACTGAATGGTTTTAGAGAAATGTCTTGCACCCTGTGATCACACTTCTAGGAATGTATCCTAAGAATCCTGAAACACCAACCAGACATAATATATGAACCCCTATGTTCATAGCAGTGTTATTTACCAATAGCCAAGATCTGAAAAAAGCCCAAGTGCTCATCAGTAGTTGAGTGGATAAAAAAGCTGTGGTATGCCCAGCCAGTGTGACTCAGTGGTTGAGCAGCAACCTATCTCCCTCTCCCTTCCTCTCTGAAGTCAATAAAAAATATATTTTTAAAAAGAAGCTGTGGTACCTTTACACAATGGAATATTATGCAGCTGTAAGAAAGAAGGGTCTATTGCCCTTTGAGATAGCATGGAGGGACCTGGAGATTATTATGCTAAGTGAAATAAGGCAGTCAGAGAAAGATAAATGTTACATGATCTTACTTATATGTGAAATCTAATGAATAAAATAAACTGACAAATAAAATAGAACCAGAGGCATGGGAACATGGAACAGACTGATGAATCTCAGGTGGGAGGGGGGAGGGTGTTGGGAAGAGATTAACCAAAGACTTTATATGCATATATGCATGGCCCATGGACACAGATGAAGGCCTGGGGTGGCATTGGAACTGGGTGGAGAGGGGCAATGGGGGGAAGTTTAAGGGGGACATCTGTAATACTCTCAACAATAAAGATTTAAAAAAACTGAATGGTTGACTAGGAGAGATAATTGCAGTGAAAGATGAGAGCATTTCATACTACTTTTTTCTTCCAGTTTCTTTGGTCCTGTCTTAAATCTGACCAAGTATAGTCTCCTCTTCTTTGGAAATGCATCATAGATAAAATTGATCACAATAGCTTATATGTGAAATGCTTTGCACTTTTGAAAGCATCAGTCAGACAGTCAAACCTCAGAGGGAAGGTAGTGGAGGGTGGAGGTAAGGGGGAGAGATCAACCAAAGGACTTTTATCCAAACATATAGGCCTAACCAATGGACACAGACAACAGGGGGGTGAGGGCATGAGTGGGGGGGATGGGGGGTAATGTGGGGATAAGGACACATATGTAATAACTTAATCAATAAAGAAATTTAAAAAAACAAAGGTGCTCTTATATAATTTTTAAAATTTAATCATAACAGGTAGACAAAGGAAGTAAATACTCTCTTCTGTTTTGTTCAAGATCATGTTACTAGATAATGAGTAATTTAAAGTGGCCTAGTTTGACCCATTGATGGAGTTACCTACAGCATTGGATTTCACAGTTCTGGGCTGTGATGTCATTTTAGTGGCCTGTGACCAACACTTTTTAAACTATAGTGCATAGAATGTAAAATGGCCGAGTACACAAACATTGTAAAGGTAAATACTTTGTAAAATTTTGTTTCAATTACATTTCAGTTGTGTGTGCACACCCGAGTCCCAATGAAACAATGAACTTCTTATTGATGATTGGAATAAAAACCTTTGAAAAACTGATTCCTCAGTCACTATTTGGTTTCTGATGACTGAAATCCTATTAAAGTTTCCTTCTTAGTTTCAGACAGCATTTCCCAAACTGTGTTCTACCCAGAGTAGTTCTGGGATATGTGAATAAATGATCCAGGAATAAATACGTTTTGATTTTTCTAAAAATTAGGGAAAAAGCTACAGTCTATATATACTACCCTTGAAAATTCACATAGAACAGCAGCATACCAGATGATCTCAGAAAATTTGAGCAGAGAATCGTTTTCAGAGCAGTTGGGGTAAGTACAGAATAGGCACTGCATTCTGGTAAAATACAACTCCCCAAGGCAGGCATCTTATTTGTGTCCCATGTCAGACAATGAGTGTGTGTTAATATTTATAAGGTCTTGTCTGTGCCCCATTGTGCAAGTTTGTTTATCAGCAGGGCCATCATTAGATGCTGAATAGGGACTTGTCTGCCTGAAACTCAGAAGTAATGAGAGGCCTGTGGCAGAGGTCACTGGAGAAGGTCAGCAGTATAGAAATCTCCTGGTTTAGATTCCCTAGTTCACTTGTACTCTTTCCCCCTTGTGCAGGGGATCATCGCTGGTGTTCTGATTTCTAGGCAGAAGCTCTAATAGAATCGGGAGAAATTCTGCTGCTTCTTCCTGACACATTTTAGAGTGACTATAAGGGGAAAAGATGAGATCTCTCTCACAGCTCCCTTCCTTTTCACCCAGCCTTCAGGATCACTACAAAAACAACTACATCTACTTTATTCTTGGGGGCTCCAAAAAGTGGAACAGTTAGTGTCACTGCTACTGAATTTCTGACCATTAATGAAATGGCAAAAAGGCTTCTGAAAGTTCTTTTTAGGGAAAACAAATATCATTGGACATGTGTATTACAATTATATTCTTTGGTGCATTGGTCATCACACATTTTTATCTAAGGACCTCATTACAGTTGTAACAAGTGAGGATCCAAAAAGTTTATATTTATTTTAAAAGTACAGTAAGACAACAACATCAAAAAAGAACCATAAGCAACCTACCTCTTGTTAACATAGCACACTTTTATGAAAAAAAAAACAGACCTATATTTTTCCAAAACAAAACAAGATTAGTGAGAAGACTGGCATGTTTTCGCAATTTAAAAAGGCTGACTTAATAGAAGCATCTGGGTTCGCATATTCAGTCTGTTGTAATCGCACTCCATGTAGCCTCTAGAAAACTCCATTATAGCCTCTTGAGAGAATACGAGTAAGGAAGGAAAATAAGATCTTAGTATTAATATTATGAAAGTAGTTCGGTCCAATATTTCATGGACCCCCAGAACAGTCTTCAGGAGCCCCAGCTGTTCCCAGGCCACACTGAGAGAATTTCTGCCCTCGTACTCTGTCATGTAGCAGAGGAAATGGATTGCATGGTGTAGAATCAAAGGACAGAGAGCAACTCACTGGCCTGCTCACCCCTCAGCCTTCATGGGATGCACAGTCAATGGCCAAGTGGAACAGTAATCCCTCTTCTTCTGGGGAAAGATAAACCTTGGACCCACAGGCTAAGCTATGGGTGAAAGAGCAAAGGAGCCATATACATACTGGGGACCTCAGCCCAGCAAGTATCCAAAGGGTGACTGGGGATCTGAGGGTTACACATTTGACCTAAGAATCACTGATAGTAATCAAAGCACATTATAACACAGGAGCTATTCACAGTGAAATATTTTCCCCCAAGAAAGAATTCCATAGCAAAATGAAATTACGGTTTTCACATTGCAAATCTTGAAAACAATTCAGGATTTACAGCCCACTTGGCCTACTTAGCTACTTGCATTGGTCATATATACTAGTTCTTTCAACTACCATAAAATAATAGCTATATTTGAATAAACTCAATGAATATGCATTATTAAATTTAAATTATATTACATGGAATTTGGTTACTTTTCATTTTTTAAGAAGCACAAATACATGGGCGAATACCAATGTGCATATTTTTCAATAATATTTTCCAAAGGGCTCTTAGAGAATATCTCAAGAGGATTATTTCTTTGGCAGGGGGCAGAAAAGAAAAGTCCTCAATGAGATAAACAGAGCACATCAGACAATCTGTTTTCTTTTGAGGCATGTTTCAATGAGCTATGACAAAAAAAAGAAAACGAAAAGGAAGAATTCTGGCTACATCCAAAAGAAAAGTTTACAAATCTCCTCTGATTTCTCCCAAATCTGGATATAGTTGGCAGCAGATGAAATTTTGCTATTAGTCTGAGAAGCTCATTAGGAGATCCAAACAGCGCCCGCTGCTTTTCTGCCTTGCTCAAAGGCTACCATGCACAGGCATCCTTCCTGTGACGAACTGAATTGCATCCCCCCAAATTTGTATGTTGAAGTCCTAACTCCCAGGACCTCCAGATGTGATTATACTTGGAGATAAGTTCTTTAAAGAGCTGATTATGTTAAAACGAGGCCTTTGGGGTAGGTCTTAATCCAATATGACTGGGGTCCTTATAAGGAAAGCGATTAGGGCACAGACATGAGGAGGCCCAGAGGAAAGACCATGTGAGGACAGAGTGAGAAAGTGGCCATCTGTAAGCTAAGGAGGCTTCAGAGGAAACCATATCTGTTGACATTTTGCTTTTGGACTTCTAGCCTCCAGAATTGTAAGAAATTAATTTTTTGTTGTTAAGCCCCCCAGTTTGTGATATTTTGTTATGGCAGCCCTAGCAAACTAATACACTTCCTTACACTCAGATGCTGAAATGGACTATGGACCACAGGGCTCTCATGTGAGATTTTAGTTTATCTTCTAATTTTTCATGTTTTTCAAAATCACATTATTTGTTTGAAGAACCAAAAATTATACAAACATATACAATGAAAACTTTCTCTCATCCCTAACCTTCATCTGTCCCACAATATGTTATGAATTTACTAGAGGCCTGGTACATGAATTCGTCCATTGGTGGGGTCCCTCTGGGAATCGGGCCCCAACTCATGCCCCTAGCCTCGCAGCCCTGCAGCCCCTCCTGGCACCCCATCATGGCCTGGTGCCACCCCCTCACCTGCTCTACCATCTCGCCTACGGGACAATTGATCAGGCTGGGTGGGCCCCTCCCCTCCCCACCACTCCCCACCACCACTGGTCACTATCTGTAGGGTGATTGGGGGGGGGGGCGATCAGGCCCCTGCTCCCACCCACCTTGGCCTGCGCTGCCCCCTCACCTGCTCCACCATCCCACCGCAGTCCCACTCTAATCGGGGCCCATCAGGGCCGGCAGCACCTCCACTGCTGCCCGCTGCCATTGCTACGTTGCTGATGCCCACCATGTTCCATGCCGCCCCCTGGTCGAACTCCCAGTTCAATAATTTGCATATTAGGCTTTTATTATATAGGACTAGAGGCCTGATGCACAAAATTCATGCAAGAGTAGGCCTTCCTTCCCCGGGCTGCCAGCACCGACTTCCCTCTGGCACCTGGGACCCAGGCTTCCCTCGTAGCTCCGACTTCACCTGGAAGGTCATCTGGTCTAATTTGCATATTATGCTTTTATTATTATAGATTTTTGCAAAGCCTCTTTATTATGATATATAAGAAACCTTGAAAAATACACAAGATCAAACATGCATAACTCAATGATTTATCCCAAAGAATTATTCGTTAAGCATCACACAGATGAAAAGACAACAGGGAGGATCCTGGTCATCCCTCATGTTTCCTCTGAACCATTGCTGCTCCCATCTGCCCATGAGTATCCACTACCCTGACTTCTAACACCAGATAGGTGGTTTGCAAGTTTCTTTATTTTATATAAATGGAATCCTGCCTGGATTTTATTCCTGGTTTGCTTTTGCTTGATATTAAATTTGTCAGGTTCATCTATATTGTTTTACACAGATATAGTTGATTTCATTGTAATAATAATCTACTTATAAATATGCCACAATTTAAACTGTTGATTGTCACTTGGATTATTTCCACTTTTGAGTTGGTCAAATAAAGCCATGAGCATTCTTGTTCATAATTCTAGGTGCACAAAAGCACGTTTGTTGTTGGATCTATTCTATGAGTAGAATTGCTAGATCAAAGACTATGTGATTCTTCAACATACGTAGATAATGGCAAAGATTGTTTTAAAAGCAATTCTACCAGTTTACATGTCTGAAAGAGTGACTTAAAGTTTGTAGTTCCACATATTCATCAACACTAGGTAATATCAGGGGTATTTTTTAATTAGCTGTCTGGTGGTTGTGTGATGGCATCTCATTGAGGTTTTAATTTTCATTTCTCTGATGCTAATGAGATTGAGCAGCTTTTTAGGAGTTTTTGGATTTCCAGAAGTGACAGACAGTGACAATCTCTCATTTTCCCATTGGTATGTCTTTCTTCTCATTGTTTATGTGCATTAGTTATGTGCCCTTTTGCAGTTTTATGTATTGCAAATTTCTTCTCTCACTTTGTGGTTTGTCTTTTTACTCTCTTAATAGTATCTTGAAATAGTATCTTGTCATTCTTGATTTTCATAAAGCCATATATTTTTCCATTGCAGTTAGTAGTTAGTGTCTGTCTTAGTCTGTTTATGCTGCTATGGATTGGGTGGCTGATAGACAGCAGAAATTTATTTTTCACAATTCTGGAGGCTGAGTTCAAGATCCTGCAGATTGTGTCTGGTGTGGATCCACTTCCTGGTTCATAGACAGCTATCTTTTTGCTGTGCCCTCACATGTCAGGAGTGGCAAGGGAGTTATTTGGGTGTGGGCACTAATCCCATTCACGAGGGCTGCAGCTCATGACCTAACCTTGACCTAACCTCCTCCCAAGGCCTCACCTCCTAATCCCATCACATTGGAGGTTAGGATTTCAGCACATGAATCCTGGGGGAACACAAACCTTCAGTCTATAGCAGTGTCTTTTATGTCTAATTTAAGAAGCTTTTTCCTACTTGAAAATCAGGATGATATTCTCTTGTATGATTTCCTATGAATGTTATATTGCCTTTTATTTTAAATTTATAATTCACCTGTAACTGTTTTTTGTCTATGGTATAAATCAAGGGTCAAATATTTATTTTACCTCACTTCCTAGCACCATTTACTGACAAGTCTTTTCTTTTCCCACACATTTCAATGCCATCTGCATCATAAATCAAGGATACATAAATGTGTGGGTCTGATTCTGAGCTCTATTTTTTTGTGGTATTCCAGCATTCTGATTTTTTTAACCCTGGGACAATATTACAGTTGCTTTAGCTTTTTCATGCCTCAACATCCAGTGGAATTAGTCATCTCACCATGTCCTCCTTCTTCAAATGTACCTATAAATTTATATGCCAGTTTAGACAGGTAATGGTTTTAAAAAAAAACATTTCTCTTTCTCTTTGGAAAAATGATGTAATGTAACAAATTGCATTTCTCTGGTTCCATCTGAATTACTAATCTTGGAAACTTAAGCCACACTTAGGTCCTACTCAGCTATTTCAGAGTTCCCAGCAGCTGGCTCAGGTTGACTGCAAACACAGGTTTTCCACCTGCCTTGAAGCATCTGCTAATACCCTTCTCTCCTGTTCCAGCTGCTGCTTGGATGTCTCTGGTCCTTTCCTAGGACCACTGCAGGGTGTCCAATACTGAGGCCACTGGGTCTGACCCAGGCTCCTACCATCACTTCAAGTGAAGAAAGACACCTAAATCAGTTTATTGTTGCATTCTTCTTAACAGTAATTGAAAGCATCTCATTCCATTCAAAATTATTACTTTACCCAAAGCCTGGTTCACTATCTAGGACCAAGCTTTAGCCCTTCAACTCTCTTCTTCCTTTAAGCTAAGAACCCTCTTGACTACTTCATGCAAATACTGCCTTGACCCACTATTCCCAAAACAAGCAGAACCATTGGATTTATGGAGTGATTAGAGTTTAGGCTCTTAAATTGGGATTATAATAGATACTATAGGATCGTGTTCCTGCCTGGGTATGGGAAAAACAATAATCAGTGTTTATTGTGGGTTGGGCAAGGCAGGTGAATTATTTAGTGGAATGTTTAAGTCAGCATCTATAACTCAGGAATGTGTGGAACAAGTCGGGGTTATATGAAGGAGCTTCATGCCAACACTGGCAAAATTTGAAGCAGCAAAGAAACATGATGTAAGGCAAGATGATTAACCAATGAGGCGTGCCTGGCTTGTAATAGTGGTATTATGAAATGATCAGCTTTTTTTTTTAATTAAAACATATCTAAATATGGATTGTCTGAAATTAGCCTGCTAAATAAGAATATTCTAGATGGACAAGGAGAAAGGAGATTGTATAATAATGATGCTAATACTCAGTGTTTGGCACCAACTGGAATATTATTTCTTATCACAAGTAAGTTAAAAACAAGACAAACCCAGTCCAACCCAGGCCAGGTGGCCCAGTTGGTTGGAGCATCGTCCCATACACCAAAATGTTGTGGGTTCCATTCCCGGTCAGAGTACATACCTAGGTTACGGGTTCAATCCTTGGTCAAGGCATGTACAGGAGGCAAATGATTGATGTTTCTTTCTCACATCTGTTTCTCTCTTCTCTATTCTCTTCTCTCCCTCTCTCTCTCTCTCGCCCAGGCCAGGTGGCCCAGTTGGTTGGAGCGTCGTCCCATACACCAAAATGTTGTGGGTTCCATTCCCGGTCAGAGTACATACCTAGGTTACGGGTTCAATCCTTGGTCAAGGCATGTACAGGAGGCAAATGATTGATGTTTCTTTCTCACATCTGTTTCTCTCTTCTCTATTCTCTTCTCTCCCTCTCTCTCTCTCTCTCTCCCCCTTAATCTCTTCTTCTCTCTCTAAAATCAAGAAAAACATATACTCAAGTGAGGATTAAAACACACACACACACACACACACACACACACACACACACACACAACAAGCCCAACATCCTGAGGAGACAGTGGTGTGTTAGGCTCTGTCCCTATGACACCCAGAAACTCTCTACCAAAAGTGCTGCATATCCAAGTGCCTTAGGCTGTTTCTTATTTTTGAAATCCTAGAAATAAGCCTTTTTCCTTCT
Organism: Myotis brandtii; assembly: GCF_000412655.1. Lineage (NCBI taxonomy): Eukaryota > Metazoa > Chordata > Mammalia > Chiroptera > Vespertilionidae > Myotis > Myotis brandtii. The sequence continues at coordinate 3,721,034 of NW_005356173.1, forward strand.
TTCCTATGATGTATGGTTATAACAAGCAGCCTACATTCAGGTAATTCTCAAGTGCAACAAAATAAAACTTGGGAAGGTTAACTGAAGACACAAATTATATGCAGGGAAGTCACTGCACATAGACTGTGGAAGTCCAGTGTACCCTCTGTTCGTGAAAAGCCTTCCGAATCACGTATCTTTTTATTTTATACACTCATTCTCCTTCTCCAACCTGACCTATTACAGCAGAGATCTTCAACCTGGGTCCTTGAGAAACTTCTACTTTCCTTCTAGCAATTACTTTATATTACCTGTACTGAACTTGTCTCTCCTTCCTACCTTAACATTTTGTCTCTTTTTATCCCTAGAATGTGCTGACACAAAAATATCTATCTCTCTCCTGCCTCTTTCTAAATTGTTGTGCTTCCTTTTGATCTATTTTACTTCCTAGTCCAAGGATATTTCCTGGTGAAGCTAGAGAGGTACCTCTTGTATGCCCATTTGAAATGAGCTAGTGTAGTCATTTAACAGGTAACACAGAGCATCCGCGCACAAGTTGGTTCATATTGTAAACATTGGGACCTGTGAGCTATACTTTGTCTTCCTTCTCAGAGGGTCATCGTATCCACAAATGGCATGATTAGTAACGCATCCTACAGTTCCCCTGTAAAGAAATAAAAATAAAAAGTTTTAAAAAAAGCATTAAATAAAGGGATAGCATTTCTATCAGGTAACATTGAAATATTTACTTTCACATGCACTTACTATAACTAGCTTGAACAAGGTAGTTATTCCTAGTGGATTATTCTCATTGGTAATTCTGTAATAGAAGATTCACAATATTGTGAATTTTAGTCACTGGCATTATAATTTTTATTTCAGAATCAAAGTAATGGAATATTTATTACCTACTTATAATTAAAATGCATGATTCCCTTAAGAATGCTTATAATTATTTAAATGAATCTGAATTTAATTAAAGGAATTAAATTAGGAGATTAAAATTATTCAAAGGGGGTAAACTTTATTCTTAAAAGAACTGTAAAAATAGAATACTAGGAAAGAAAAAATAGGGAAAGGGAACAGAAATTTAGTAAAAAGAAACACTTAACAGAAAACTTAACACTTTTAGAAAACTTAACAGAAAGATCCCTGATGTGCTTTCATGGGTGAATATTGTATTGATTTAATTATTCAATTAAGGAAGAAATAAGACATGAAGAGCCTAGTAAGCCATATGCCCCTTGAAAATCGGAGCTAGGACTGACTAATTTTTGCATTCCCCACCAGACCGATGGCAGAGCCTGGAACCTTGTTGACTTTCAATTAATATTTGTTGAATGAATAAGGAAGAAATGTCTGTCTGAAAGTTTCAACAAGTAAGTTCAGGAGTCCTTTTTCAAATCAGCTTGTTGATACACTGTTTAAAGAAACTCACACTTTGGATCTAGTTAGAACGTGTGCACTTGAGTTAGATGTGAGTTTCTATGCTGTGGGCATTAAGTTTGAAGCTGATAAAGCTGTCTGTGCAGGGGGCAGCCAAGCTCGGAAGAAGAGTTGAAGATCAAATTGCCCCTCTCTATCTTGAAATTGTTCCAGCTATTGTTGGAAATCACCCCTCACTACCTGGGAGGAAGCATCAGCCTGAAGCAGAGTTAGCCTTTTTTATACATGTGTATCAGTTTTGCTCTAGTCATACTAAATATTAAAAAGGAAATTATTAGAGCCATTTGTTGGACAGTCTTGTAAAGGGAAGTGATAATGATGATTTTCATAATGGTTAAATTACATTGAAGCATATAAAACTGCCATTTTTATGTGTCAGAGTTCAATATGTGGTTGAACCTCATGTTTATTGAATGCTTATTTTGTGGCAGGCATGGTGCTAAGTAATTTATAGTATGCTAGCTCATTTACATTTCACCCCAGATTTTTAATAGGTGAGGAAATTGAGACTTAGGTAGGTCACTCAACCAATGGGGGAAAAGGATATGGAAACTTAACACGCTTTGACACCAGACCCTCTTCTTAAACAGAATACCATCCTGCCCAGGGAAAATATGGATGTTGTAATGATCTTATCAAATCTTGCCTTCTGATCAGTTAATGATGTCAACAAAAATGTGATAGTAAAATATACCATGGTAACCCACAATGCAAATTGCTTTAGGAAGGTGAAATTTACTTACAATACACAGATGATTGCCACTGCAATGTCAAGGTAAAGTCCTGTGGCTGCAGCCCTGCCTGGGTAGCTCAAGAATGTCGTTCTGACACACCAAGGTTGCAGGTTTGATCTCTGGTCAAAGTACATGCAGGAAACAACCAATGAACACATAAATAAGTGGAACAACAAATCAATGTGTGTGTGTGTGTGTGTGTTGTGTGTGAATTTCTCTCTCTCCCTCCCTCTCTTTAAAATTTATAAATAAAAATATTTTTTAAAAAGAAAACTATAATTGATTTTTTTAAAAGTCCTGTGACTGCAAAAATGAGAAAAGACATAATCTTTATTCAAGGAGGTCACACTGAAGTAAGGATAACAGAGAATTATAAAACCTACTGTATCATTAGAGTTATATTTTTGTTTGGCTACATGCTTCCATCCAAAAATTAGGAAAAATAATAGGAATGTACTATGGAGACAAAAAGATAAATATTTGAAACCAGGCAAGTGTTAGAAAATCCCTAATCTATGTCAGCCATACTATCTTGTCCATATAAATAAATTGCTATGCGAATTCAGAGGAAAAGTTATTAATTGATTTTGGAGATGTCAGGGAAAGTTTTACAGAAGAGATGACAACGGGGCAAAGCCTTAGGATAAGCGGACTTCAATAGGCAGGGAAAATAGGAAGTACATTCCAGAACAGGGAACATGGATACAGAAAAGTATGTGGCAAGGAGTTAAGGAGTGGATACTACCTTCTATTCTATGTGCCTAGAACCCGCAGAGCACATGGAATGTTGAAAGGGTAGCTTTGGCTTACATTATGAAGGGAACAGGATTGGGAATTTCAATTTTGTTCCAGAAAGCAATGATAAGCTACCAGTGTATTTTCCCTCTTGAGCTATAATTTTCACTGGAAAAAATAATTGTGAAGTGAAGTATACAAATCAAAAATGGACAGTTCTCATTTCTATGTAGTTATGCCCATGCAATCATTACCCAGATCAAGATGCAGAACATGATCAGCTTCCTAACTCCCTGTCCCTGCTCTTAGACACTCCCTCCAAAGGTGACTACTATTCTGACTTCTGTTACCTTAGGTTAATGTTGCCTGTTCTTGAGCATCACACAAGTGGACTTATTCAGCATGTACTCTTTTGTGTCTGACTTTTTCCTCAGTGATATGTTTTTGAGATTCACTGTGATTTTGTATGTAGTTATGACTCGTTTCATTTCATTGCTGAATGTTATTCTAATATGTGAATATTACACAATTCACTTATCATTCCTCTGTTGATGGACATCTGGGTTGAGTAGCTTCTCATTTTTCCCCAAGGAGGTACAACTAATTTAATGGGCTTTATCACCAAAGTCCAAGAGCTATTGTATATTAGTTGTATATTAAGACACATACAGTATCTTTGTGTGATGGTAACAAGTGTACAACTACAGACATAGCAACTTTAATAAAGAACACTCATCAGTGCTCTCTACTTTTCTGTCTTTTAATCTCACCTGTTAAGTCCTTTTAAATGATTTGCCATTAAAACTGCCTCTCAGAAACCACAGAGTGCCAAAAGCATGTTTCACAGACTACTACAATGAAGAACAGTATTTCTCCAGGTGTTAATACTGGTATATGCCCTGGGGAGAAGGAATCCCTTTTTTCATGATGCTGGACTAAACAACATTAAATATAGGTTCTCATAGTTTTTATTATACTCATTGGTATTTTGGGTCTCTGAGAGTGGAATATAGAATATATGTAGCATTTCTCATCTTTGGGAAACCAAATATCTTCTTTTCCCCTCAGGAAACTTACTGCCATCTCCCAGAAGTAATGTTTCCCAAAACGCAACATAAAACTATATATTATGCCAAGCAAAATCAGCCAGAGAAAGACAAGTATCACATGATCTCACTTATATGTGGAACATATGAACAAAATAAACTGATGAACAAAATAGATCCAGAGACATAGAAGCATGGAACAGACAGACTGTCAAACCTCAGAGGGAATGTGGAGGTGGGTGGGTGGGTGAGAAGAGATTAACCTAAGAATTTGTATGCATATATGCACAACCCATGGACACAGACAATAGGGTAGTGAAGGCAGATGGGGGGTGGGGGAGTGGGGATGGCTGAAGGGGTCAAAGGGGGGGAAGGAGGACATAAGTTATAATTTCAACACTAAAGCTTTATGAACTTAATTATGAATCATATCCTCCTCCCAAGTTCATGTTAAAGCCCCAACCCACAATGTGACTGTATTTGGAGATAGAGCCACTAAGAAGGTAATTAAGACTAAATAAGGTTGGAAGGGTGAAGTCCTTGTCCAATAGGACAGGTTTCCTCATAAGAAGAGGAAAGGACAACAGTGTGTGCACAGAGGAAGGAGAGAAAGGGGAAGGTGTCTGTCCAGCCAAGGAGAGAGGCCTTACTAGACACCAACCTTGCTGGCATCCTGATCTTGGATTTCCAGCCTTCAGAACTGTGAAAAAGTGAAGGCCTATTGTTTAAGCCACACAGTTCATGATAACCTGTTATGGCAGCCCAAGCAGACTACAGCCTCCAAGTGACATTAAAAGCAGTCATCAAAATTGTGTGCACCTCAAGGAAATAAAATGACCAAATCCTCCCAGGCTTGTTTGTATCACTTTCCTTTTCCATTTTCAGATTAGTTATAACCTGGACACTGCCCAATCAGAACAATGTGGCAATTAATTTCCCCTTCTGGATTCTCACAAGAGCCAAATGAATCCACATCAACAAGGCACTCATAGTTATTTTCTCTCCATAGAACTGCTGCTAAATTAGGTTTTGCATTGTTCAGTATGTGCATAGCTCCACAAGTTCAGGCTACTCACTCCTTTTTTGATGGTATTTGCTCTCCCTCAATTAACAGTGATGGATTTTATCACCTTTCTTCTGAGGGGAGGATTTATATGCCTTTTAATTGGCATAAGTTGGACTGCCTCATAAATGGTTCACCCTCTAAATTACACAGTAAGCTTGCCAATAAAGATGACCTTGTTTATTAAAATCTAATTAACTGAAGTTTTAGAATATCCCTATGAGGGTTACTGAATTTCTGCAAACATCTAAGACCCAGCTGGCTAGAGTTAACCACAAAGCTTGAACTTCACTGTGAAATTATCTAGTTGGTTCTTTTTTTAGTCATTTTCTCCAGGAATGCAAGCCCAAGAATCTTTTTTCAAAATGTGTTGGCTATCATAATGCAGAAAGGCCAGATGTACCTCGCTTGATTAGTTATGATTTGAAGAGACCCAGGTGCTCTTTGTTCACTGAATGGGAAATAAGAGGATGCTGAACTTGCTATTTAGATTTCCCAGCAATGTCAGAAAGTCCCAATTACATGCAACTTTAAATCATAATCTGGATAAAATTATATGCTGTTTCTATGCTATCTGTATACATAAGGCATTCATGAGTTTTGCTTCCAAGCTTGGGAAATAATGTTGGCAAATCTATTGCAGACATAAGTGATAAACGGTAATTGATTGATTCAGCTCCCAGTCGACAAACCAAATCTCCTAATGCTGCAAACTGCTCTAGCTTCTGTCCTATTGTTTCTTCCATTTCTCAATTCTCATTCCAACTTTAAAACAAGAGTTTAGGGTTGGTCTCTACTCTCTCATTTCCCATTTGATGATCAATTTTTGAAAAATTTTTTCATTACTTTTCTGGGAGACTTTGAGATGTATCTACCAATGATCTCCTTGTTCCTATACATGATGTGCATGCTTTAATTTTTAATGCTAGAGATTTTTGCAGTATTTAATATAATTGGCCACTTTTTTCTCCCTGAAGCTTTCTCTTCCCTGGGCTTATCTTATATGTAAACTTTTGGCTTTCCCCCAATTTTAAAATCAGTCATCTTCAATTTCATTGGTCATCTTTCTTCCTTCAGGGTTGAGTCCGACAGTAATCATAAGGCTCTTTCCATGGCTGCCTCTGAAAGATGTTTTGGAGTTTTATTTGTTGCAGAGGCCTTTTTCACATGTTAACATCCCACAGCATCATCGAGATATTAATAAAATAAAAACAAATATTGATCACCTAAAGGTTCCTGCAGAGTTCTGAGACAGGTAAAGAAAACCACTTCTACATTCAAACAAGTCTTTGTGTCCACTAGAGGAACACAGTGACCTGCTGTGGTAAAGTGGGAATGACAAAGTGTGTCAAAGACCATGTGATATTTGTAGAGAAAAGATTGTGGCAGTAATCAATGGAAGAATAATTTTTATGGATTTGTATTACCTGGAAGGGGCTTTAGAAAAGGCAATGGGAAGAAAAAGCAGTGCTTTTTAGTTCAAAGAAAAATGATTGTATCATTGAAAAATAGCATCTTTTAGGATGGTCAACTCCATAAAATAAAAACAATTCAAGGTATGTTGAACTTGCTTCTGAAGCTAAATTTTTCAGAACTAATGCTCTTTTGGGTAGACCAATCTATTTAAGTGACAATTTAGGAGGTAGAAGATCCAATTATCTATAATAATAAAAATGTAATATGCTAATTAGATCGGACGTCCTTCGGGATGAAGCCGGGGCTGTGAGGGAAGCCCGAATCCCAGATTCTGGGTGCCTGCCAGCAGGCCAGAGGGAAGTCCAAGTCCCAGGTGCCAGAGGGAAGCCATGTCGCCTCTAGTTGTCTTATAATGTTTGTGGAGATCTGTGGGGACAGTGAAGAAATGCTTTATACAGAGGTTAAATTAGATAAAAATTTGATGTTATAAAAATTGTCTAGGTTTAGAATTATTTTCATATCCAAGGAGGGCATCATAAATTAGGTTTCTTCTTTTGTCTTGGATTTTCAGCATTGGCTCCAAGGCCATGAACTAGACTAAAGAATCAAGCACTCCCACATTCTAATTATATGTGTTGCATAATTATCTCAGTTGACAAAAGAGAAGCCTAAATATTCCTGGAGACGTGTAAGAGGTCAGCAGGAAAGATTTCATTACAGAGTTGTCTGCATATTCAGCATACTCCCAACCATCACCACCATTATGAGAGTGGGAAGGGGGAACTTCAAGAGAGTGAATCAGAGAGCTTAACCATGACTTCTGGAGTTAGCACAGAGATACACCAGCCTGAAGTATCCCTGCCTACCTTCACTTGGAGGGCGTGGGTGTGTTACCAGTGGCCCCCCCTTTCAGAGTTCAGTGAGGCAAGAATGCCTATGGGCCGGATGTAGAACCTGTGGTATGAGTCCAACCATGAGCAACCTGAGAGGAATTCACCCAATGGCCATCGAGCCAGGAATAAGACTGGAGATGAGCCCTGTAAAAGCAAAGGGGGTTATAAGAAACCAGATGTGTATCGCATTCTAATATTTGCATTTGTCTATTGGCTAGATAAAGCTTCAGGAACACTGAGTGTACCAAAACCACCCTAAATACCTGTTTTTTTTAAGATATGTGGGGCCAGTATAAGTGAAGATTTCCTCATTGACTATTTTGGAGATGTCAGGAGTTGGTCATTAATTGCTAAAGATGAAAATAAATGAAAATGGCAAGAAGGCTATACCCGTCTTTGCTTCAAGGAACACTTGCTTGGAGAAAATGTAAGTGTAGATAGACAAAGTAAACTGTAAACAGCTCATACTAGTCTCAGTCCAGTGAAGCAACTTCCCTATATGATAAGAAAATAGATTTGGATATCATGTAAATGAAAATAATAGAAATTATATTAACAGAATTTGAGAAATGTAAACATGCATTTTTTAAAATTGTGGAGCAGTGGAGATTGGTCTGCTTTTCCTAGTTCAGCTACTAATTAGTTGGGTACCCTACATCAGGCTTAGTTTTATTCCAGATCTGCTACCTCATCTGAAAATTTGGGTAATAACTAGATAATCTCTCAAAATATATGCTGGATACTGTACTAATAGCTTTTGAGGAAATTACATAGAACCACAAAGTCCTGTCCTCAAAGGCCATGACCCAAGCCCATGAAAAATAGACCTAACATTTTTTTAATTGATGAGAGAGAGAGAGATCAACTTATTGTTCCACTTATTTATGTATTCATTGGTAAATTCTTGTGTGTGCCCTGACTGAGGATCAAACCCACAAGCTTGGCGTATCAGGATGACACTCTAACCAACCCGACCAGGGAACATTTTTTATTCCACACATTTACTTAAGTATGTCAAATTTGTTCAAATGATTAATTACTACTTGTTCTAGAACTACCAAACACAAGGAAGCAAAGAAAAAAAGAAAAATAAGTAGAATCAAAGGACTATGGGGAAGGAAGAAGATATTTTCCTCTACCCAACTTAAGTTCTTCAGTTGAAGTTCTCTAAATTAGACTGGCCAAAGACACGCCAGCAATAGAAAAATAAACAAGTTGACTACCATGTGCATTATGCATGTACAGTAGGGAGCGATGAATAACCCAAAGGGATGGTTAGAACTTGGGCTTATGTACCATCCTAAGCCAAAGGACAGGGATTTGGAGCTGGTGGGTGGGAGAGGCAAGTTATGAGAAGTTTATCAGGAAAAGTATAATTTGTTATGCAGGTTTAAGTCAGGAACTTCTTCATTGACAGGAGTTATTCAGAATCCTCCTCTTGCTGACAAAGAAGAGGGAGAGATCTCTGCAAATGGAAATTTCCTTTACAAGATGAAAATTTCTCCCTTGTTTTTAGCACTTTTCCTGTGTCTGCTGATCTCACTGGCTTTTAGTTTAAAATAATCTATATGCCAAAGGGGCGTATTTTGAGTTGCATATGTCCATGCCCTTCAGAACCAAAACACACCATAACTTATCTATGTAAGAAAACAATGGCCCAGATAAACTTAGCAACTTACTTTTACATAGCCACATAGTTGAATCAGGACTCTAGTCTTTAAGATCTAATTGTTGTGCCCTTTCTACTGTATTAATTACATTAATTATATATGAGGCTTCTAATTGAATACTACTTTCTAAACAAAATATAAAGCTTCAATTACAGAAAGGGAATAATAAAAGTGTTTCAAGAGCCTTCAAGGATCTCTAATTGCAAGAAAGGTTTTCTTACTCATAGCTCACAATTGATAGTAAGCACATACTGATTACTATTTTAGGATTGTGTCCAGTTAACATCTATATAAATATATGCATATATTTATTCAGTCATGAAAAACATATGGAGTAAGGCACTTTTAGATGGCTACTCGTATTTGGTTTATAAAACTGCATAAGACAATATTTCTGACCCCAGGGAACTTGCATTCCAGAAGGAAAGTCAAAAACAGAACGCTTTGCATAGAATCCAGAAATGGTTACAAAGGGCTTTCTAAGAGATTCTAAAATGAACAGATAATTATCTTGCATTTATAAAAGGCCTAAGCTATTCCCACTGAAAAGGAGTAATTGAATCTGTAATTACTTTCATTTCATAGGGGATGGAGACATGGATTCTAAAGATCTAATTGTAATGGTTGTTTTCTTAATTACTCTAATTACTTTGTAGAGAACACTGCCTTACATCCATCGAGGAAAGCTCAATAGTCAATGGTGACTGAGGACACCATTAGGAGTATTTTAAAAGTTCTACTTTACTGGTATTAGACAGTTCTGATGTTTATTTTAGCTCCCGATGATCCAGCTGTGCTGAGATAGCCCCTATGTGTACTATGAGCAAAGACATTGTCTTCTGATCATGACTTCCATGAATGAACATGGAGGAACTGGCAAACCTGTTCCATGGTGATAGTAGGGCTGCTCTTTAAAGAACATCTAGTCACCTCCCTGTTGTCATTTCAGTGATGACAGGAACATTCCTCCCTCTCCCCAATCCAGCCGCCACCGTTCATAGAGGTCTGGGTTGCAGGAGTAGCCTTTTTTCTCATTAAGGCATTGCTTCTTTTAACAATGAATAGGGGGAAGATGTTTTGTCATGTTATTCTCCAAAAGTGAGTTGTTGTTTTTTAAATATATTTTATTTATTTTTTTACAGAGAGGAAGGAAGAGGGATAGAGAGTTAGAAACATTGATGAGAGAGAAACATCAATCAGCTGCCTCCTGCACACCCCCTACTGGGTATATGCCCACAACCAAGGTACATGCCCTTGACTGGAATCAAACCTGGGACCCTTGAGTCCTCAGGCCGATGCTCTATCCACTGAGCCAAACTGGTTAGGGCCAAAAGTGAGTTTTAACAGGGGCCAGGACAGGAAGAATGGGAGCATTAACTTCCTGTTATGGGAAAGGCAATTGGGGTACATCCCTAGGCAGAGAAGATGTAGAAGATGGAGTTGAGGAGCAAAAAAAGCAAAAGACAAAGAATAAAAATTCTCACTTCAAAAAAAATGTTTTCACTAGAGGTGGCCTTGACTTGAATTTATAGACCTTTTTGTGGACATTAGGTATGAACTAGTGAACAATTAGGTAGCATTTGGTATTATACCCTGAAGATGCATCTCATTCCTGGGTAGAGTCTGTCTCACTTTGTGTAGTAGATCTGTTCCTGAATTGTTATTTGGGAATCAACACTTGTCAGGTTCAACTGTGTATCTCTATTTCCTTGTACCTCCAAAGTTACGAGGACCAAAGGAGATCATCCATGAGAAAGCACTGTGAATATTTTGAAACTTTACACAACTCTAAGTTATTTATGTGCTTTTTTATTTAAGAGATGAAAGAAACAAGAACAATGCAAAGATTAAAATTAATTAAAATTACTATTAATTAAATTAATTAAAATTCCTTTAATTAAAATTACTATTAATGAATATAACATTTTTACTGTAAGTTATTAATAGAATAATAACTTTCCAAGAAAATTCTTGTAGGTGTTTACCTTTTGACCTACTTTTTCTACTTGCTATAGAAAAAGTACAATGTGTCTGGGGATAGCTATTAGAAGAGAGAAAGGATTGAGAGAAAAGGTACAAAAACTTTAAGATAATGTGGACATATTGTTTGAACAAAAATAAAAACACACAAAATATTCCAAAAAATTTAGAAATGGTCCTTGAGATGAAGATTTTATGCTAACAAGTATTGGCATTTTCAGGATATTACAGTTGGAAATGGTGATAGTTGAACAGAATTTTATTGTTAGGCATGTTCTGCAAAACCAAGGATGTTTGGTTTTTGATGAATGAGGTAGTTTGTATTTTGAAGATAGTTTGGGAAGGTGATAGGTATAGCTGGTTGGGGTAAAGGATGTAAATTCTGAACAAAGAATAAGGATGAGACTAGAACATGGGAGAAGTTGGAAAATGTGCAATTTTTTTTATTTATTTATTTATTTATTTTATTTATTTATTTATTTATTTATTTATATTGATTTGAGAGAGGAAGGGAGAGGGAGATAGAAACAACGATGAGAGAGAATCATTGATCGGCTGCCTCCTGCATGCCCCCTACTGGGAATTGAGCCCAAAACCTGGGGATGTGCCCTGACTAGGAATTGAAATGTGACCTCCTGGTTCATAGGGTGACGCTCAACCACAGAGCCACACCCGCCGGGCTGCTCTGTGCCATTTTAAAATCTGGACTCATGTTAAATAATTTTTATAGAGCTCAAGAGTGAGGAGAGCCGAAACCGGTTTGGCTCAGTGGATAGAGCGTCGGCCTGCGGACTGAAAGGTCCCAGGTTCGATTCCGGTCAAGGGCATGTACCTGGGTTGCGGGCACATCCCCGGTGGGAGATGTGCAGGAGGCGGCTGATCGATGTTTCTCTCTCATCGATGTTTCTAACTCTCTATCTCTCTCCCTTCCTCTCTGTAAAAAATCAATAAAATATATTTAAAAAAAAAAAGAGTGAGGAGAGAAGACTAAAAGGATGTATCCTGGGAAGGGTATTCTCAGATCCTATACAGAAAGCAAAAGTAATGGAATCTATATATATAAAAGCCAAGGGGCCTGAATGACCAGAAGGACTGGTCACTATGATGCACACTCTGGCTAGCCAACCGGCCTGATCCGGGGCATGGCCAGCCAGCCAACCTCCCACAGCCCCTCCGCTTGGCCTGCTCCAGCCCTAATTGGCTCCACCCCCCAATCAGGGGCAGGGCTGGCAGCCAACGTCCCACGGTGGCTCTCCCCCACCCCCCATCAGGGCAGGCTGACCGGACCTCAACCATGCACGAATTCGTGCACTGGGCCTCTAGTATGTAAATATTGATCGAAACTTTAACAGCTGGGTAAAGCCCCTGCAAAAAGGAGTCAATAAAGATCTTTAGTCCCCAGGTCCATAGTCACAAAATGGAAGAAGACTCTGAAACCAGAAAATGTGCCATTTTCTGATTCCATATACCAGGGCTTACAGTGAGATGTGTGGTTAGAAAATGTTTTTTCCTGTTGCCAATTGGTATTTACAATTATCTCCAGTTCTTATTAAGAATTACTTTGCTGAAGTGTAATTTACATACCATAACATCCACCCATTTTAAGTATACAATTCAAGGACTTTTAGCAAATTCACTGGGTTGTAATAAATCACCACAACCCCTATAAGATTTCTGTTTATCATTAATCTTTGTTTCCATTCCTAGCCTCAGGCAACCACTTTCTCTCTATTTTCTGTCTCTATAGATTTGCCTTTTCTGGATATTTTATTTAAATATAAATATAGAATATATGGTCTTCTGTATTCTTTTCACTTAGCATAATGGTTTTGAGGTTTGTTCATTTTGTATTTTGCACCTATATTTTATTTATTTTATTGCTGAATAATGTCCTTTGTATGATATACTACAGTTTGTTTATCCATTCATTAGTTGAAGGACACTTGGGTTGTTTCTACTTTGAGGCTATTGTAAATAAAGGTGCTATGAACATCTACCTAAAAGTCTTTGTATGGAAGAATGCTTTCATTTCTCTTGAGTAGATAGATATCCACGATTAGAATTCGTGGGTCATAGGATAAATCTGGGTTTCAGTTTTAAGAAACTGCCAAACTGTTTTCAAAAGTGACTATACAACCCCACTAGCAATGCATATGATTCCAGTTTCCCCAAATCTTGTCAACTCATGTACTTCTCTGTCTTTTTTATACAGTAATTTCTGTTATTTTATGTCTTTTTTATTATAGCTTCTGTGGTGGGAGTCAAGTGCCATCTCAGTGTAGTTTTGTTGCATTTCTCTGATGACTAATAATATTAAGCATATTTTCATGTGTCTGTTTCCCATTTCTACATCTCTTTCTTATGCCTCTATAGCTAAAACTTTGACTTTCTGGATTCTTCCAGAAACTTATAGCTTTGGTGATTCTGTGATGGAAATGCATGAAAGCTCACTAACTATAATTGATTGTTTTCTTAAATAACCAAGTACTTCTAGAATCTTACAAAGGAGAAGTCTTCTCTGCTGGAATTATAGAGTAGATTCAGAGAGTGCCCCCTTTCATAACATCTGGTAGAAAAGCAGGCTCACAATTACAGAAGCCAATTGGGATTTTATTTTTAGATTTTTTTCCACTGAGCTAAGGGCAAGACCCAACTGCCTAGAGGCTGTTTGTTTCTCAGTATGATAGAAGGAGGGGGGGGGGGGAAGAGGAGGCAGCAGCAAGGGAGCAAGGGAAGAACGGCCCTTGTAAAACAGAATTCCTCAGGAAAATGGTACTGAAGCAAAGTAATAGTAATACCAGGTTAGAGAGACAAAACCCATAGAATCAAGTTTTACTATAATAACAATTCTGATAGATTATACAAGATTCAGAATTCAGGAACTCTTTGAAATGGACAATAGAATATTTCTAATGTACAGGCCCACTAACAGATGTAATTAGGTTATGGTAACATGACAAATACAGGCTGTCCCAAAATAATGTATACACACTTTGAATGATTATTAAGTTAGTGTTATTAACGTACAGTTCATTTCCAATATTTAAAAGAATCTATAGAAATGAATACTTTTTTTTGTCAATTCCTGTTTTCAAACTGATGACCATTCTGGTCCAGGCACTGCTGATAATGCAAAGCAAAGGAAACGCCAAGATCAAGAATCATTTCATTCATTATTTGTGCACCCTCAATTCATTAACTGTTGCTGGTTTTGAACAATAAACTTTATCTTTTATGTATTCCCATAAAAAAGTCTTGTGGATAAATTTTCTTTGTTCACAGCTTAGTCTGGCTTCACCCAGTATTTCAAATCAGTAAATCTGAAAAGGAGTGAAAATCTAGTTATCAACTGTTAAAGAATCTATATGTTTTTGGGACACCCTGTGTTCCCCCCAAAATGTATATACACTTTGAGTAATTATAAAGATAGTGTTTGTACTTCAACTGTTTTCAAACCTCCAGTAGCGTTTTAGAATGAATTTCCTTTGTTCAAAGCTTAGTCTGGGTGAAAATAAAGAAACATCAATTGAGCTATCAGTTGTTAAAGTGTGTATACATGTTTTTGAGACTTCCTGTAGTTACTGATTATCTCCCTAAATTAGATTGACCTCAATTTATAAAGATCATAACTTTCAAGGAAGGCTTGTATTGCTAGCTAAATACTTTTTGCACAGGTGCTAAGATGGAGGTCTTACATGTGTGGTGAAGGGTCCCTCTCTAGATCTCAGTTTATTTACATCATTTTTTAGAAGTGGGTGGTGGGTTCTGCTGTAGCATCACATCAGAAACTTTGTTCTAGTTCAACCACTTTATTGCCATCCATGAATTTGTTTCCACAACCTATTTGTTTCCAGCACAGTCCACTGCTGTGTGAGTTTCACACACTATTGTTTATGACTTTAAAATCTCTGGAGCACTATTTAGATCTCTCATCAAAAATGACTGCAGTGGTAACTTCATCTTTTTTTTCTCAGCTGATAATTATTTTTTCTGTTTTCTTGGTTTGGTTGGAAATACCTAAGTGTTATAACTCCTAGCTGACCTGCAAACTTCTATAAACTTTAATATATTATTAAAATCAGTGGTTAATTTGGAGATGAGGTTGTTCTAGGCCTTTTTTACAGAAAGCAAAAGTTAATGAAGTAAGGGATTTGTGTGAGTAAAAACCCTTACAGATATCTTTAAATTTACTACCTACAAATAAATAACCTGGACATTTCAGGAAGATAAGTATATCTAAAAAGATATATTTTCACCTCATCGTAAATTGAAATTAAAAGACAAATGCTTTTAACTGACATTGTGGTTTTTCAGTTTTTTGTTTTGCCCCCCCCCTTTTGTGTGTGTGTGTTTGTTTGTGTGTGTGTGTGTGTGTGTGTGTGTGTGTGCGTGTGTGTGTGTGTGTAAAATCCTCATTTGGGATCCAGATAATCTAGATCTGAATCCACACTCTACACTTATGAGCAGATGACCTTGGTCAAGATAACTTTTCTGAGTCTCATCCTTCTCATCAATAAAATGAAGATAGGGATGCCTATAAGCAAGAATTGATTTCGGATTAGATGTTATATACAAGAAGTAGTCCAATATGTGTAGGTTCTCAATGATTGATGGCCTATTATTATTATTTTACGTGAGTTAAGTACTATTCTTTATTTTTTTTTATCTTTACCCTATCCTTAAAATTTTTTCAAGCACACAAAAATAAGTATAAAGATAATATATCAGTTCACATTTTTTAAAATAACAAAGTTGAAATCAATATTTTCTCTAAAATATTAATAGAAATTATGCATGCATTTTACTCTAATTTTTAGTAACTGCAGAGTGATTGAGTACACATTATTTTACATAACTTGGATTACCGATTTGAATATCTACCTCTCTGTTTTGTTCATTTTGATACTTAATTTTATTGGCTATCAGAGTTAACATTCAAAAGTGTTAACTAAAGGTAATTATCACACTAAATAAAAGTACATTATTGAGTCCACCTAATGAATCATGTTAATTTTTCAGTTTCATTGATCAGAAATGCAAAGGTTTTGATAAATTGTGCCTTGTAAATTTCTATCATCTCTGATGTTAATCAGTTCAGTTTGCAAAATAATTGAATAGTGACCAATTTTTCTATTAAAAAACAAGTCCAGCCCTGGCCAGTTTTCCTCAATAGTTAGAGCATTGGCCTGTGGACTGACAGGCCTCAAGTTCAATTCCCAGTCAAGGGCATGTACCTTGGTTGCAGGCTCCCCAGCCCTGGTAGGGGAGCATGCAGGAGGCAACCATTCCATGTGTCTATCTCACGTGGATATTTCTCTCTCTCCCCCTCCTCCCTCTCTTCCACTTCTCTAGAAATCATTAGAACAAATATCCTCTGGTGAAGATTTAAAAAATAAAAAACAATCCAAAGTCCACTGGAACTCTACATTTATAAGATGATTATAAAGATTTTAAAATTACATATATAAGTTATGGAAGTGTGTAGATATGCAAATTTTATAAAACTGTGTACATATCAATTTTGGCAATACAGTTTCATAATGATTGGAATATATAATTCCAACATTTATTTTCAAATGTTCTTTAATTAGCACAAGTTTTGATATAAAGTAATTACTTGCTCACTCATCATAAATGAACCGAGATCTGAATTCTCATACACTGCTGGTGGAAATATCAGTTGATACAAGCTCTTGGGAAAATTGTTTGAAAGTATCTACTAAGGCTAAACATATGTGTAAATGAAAGTATATACTAGAGCTAATTATATGACCTAGTATTTCTGCTTTGGGATTAATGCCCAACATAAATGCGCCCTTACAAGTAACACATTAATAAGAATGTTTAGAACAGCCATGTTCACAATAGCCAAACACTGGAACCAACCCAAAAGACACCAGGAGAATATTCATTCTCATTATACTGTAGTATTACACTTTTATAAAAATAAAATACTATAATTTTTGCCCTGGGACAATGTAACTCAGTTAGTTAAGTATCATCCCATGCACTGAGAGGTTGCTGGTTCAATTCCCCGTCAGGGCACATGCCTGGGTTGTGGGCTCAGGGGGGCGTGCAGGAGGCAGCCAATTGATGTTTCTCACTCTCCCTATTCCTTTCTTCCTTTCTCTCTCTCTCTCTCTCTCTCTCCCTCTCTCTCTCTCTGTCTCAAATCATTCAAAACATATTTGTTTTAAAAAGCACAATTTTAATGTAAAATATTTTTTGAATAAATAGCATGGAAGAATCTCACAGATGTAAGGTCAAGTAAAAGGAGTCAGGCACAAAAGAATACATACTGATTCTATGTGTATTACAGAATATCATGGAGAGTCTCCAATTCAAAGATCTTTTATAAAATTAGCCATACCATTGCCATGGCCAGGTAACTCAGTTAATTGGAGTGTCATTCCATACACCAAAATGTTGCTTGTGAGTTCAATTCCTGGTCAGGCACATACCTAGGTTGTGGGTTTGATCACTAGTCGGGATGCATACCAGAGGAAGCCAATCAGTGTTTCCGTCTTTCTCCCTCTCTCCTTTCTAAAATCTGTCTCTAAAATCAATAAACATATCCTCGGATAAGAATTAAAAAATTCGCCATACCATCTTTTTTTTAAATTACAGTTTACGTTCATTGTTATCTGTACTAGTGGCCCAGTACACGAATTTGTGCACATTGAAAGGAAATTAATTAGAAGAAATATTTTAATATAGCTATTCGCCCTTTCTCTGTAATAGAAGTGTCAACCAAATTCATGATCGACAATGACAGATTGAAACACACATGTGCCATTGGCACTAGCAAGAGCTTTATATATATCGCGCATGCACGAGTCAACTTAGCCTTTTGTAGATATAGAATAAAGTTGCTTAATTAGACCTGCTTTCTGATTTAGCTAAACCTTTTCCAGCCCTGTGAAGCACCTCAACTCCTCTTTCAGGTAATTGTCAGCAACACAGCAGTAAATATCAACATGAAGCAGATTATTGTAGATCACGCAGGGAGAACAAAGGGTAAAATATTTAACTGCAGCAGGGTTTGACTATATTCTGTGCAGTGAAAAAACCTGAAGTCATTTTCAAGGTCCACCATTTCTTCTTTTCATTCGGGTCAAGTTTCTAAATCTCCATTTTCCGGCTAATGAAAAGAAAATAGGATTCTACCGAGTCTCCTATCTAGCTGCTCCAGGACTTCTGTGAGGATCAAATGAGATGAGGCATGGGAAAACGTTTCACAGACATTTGGTTATAGTGTAAAATGTTTCCACCTGGCTATAAAGCAAGTCATGTTCCTGGGCTGAAGAAACTACAAGACTAGTCACTAGGGATAGGAAGCAAGGCCTTGCTACCTGGCACCCACAGCCACCGTTGCTGGGCTGGGCTGTGGGCCATAGTTTGTGCCATGGGGTCTCAGCAGCATCAGCAGCGATTTGGTGGGGTGTTGCTCCTGGGTGGTGGTGGGGCCTGTGTCCCACTTGGGGGAAGCTGAGTGTTGCTTTGTGGGCGCCAGGTCCATGGTGCCATTTCTCTGTAAATAGCCAGTGCATGTCACAGCAGCTCCTGCATTGAGCGTCTGCCCCCTAGTGGTTATTGTGCATCATAGTGACTGGTTGGACACTTAGCATATTAGCCTTTTATGTACATAGAAGATTAGTATAGCCATACTATCATCTAGTTCCTAGGACAGCTAAATAATGAGAATCTTCTGAAGGCAGGCTGTAGAGCACCCAGTTTTCTTTCAGAATAGACATGTGTTGTACCAAAAGTGACATGTGGCTGCCTGCCACAGAGTACAAAACCAATAGAAAAGTTACTTATTAATAAGCTTAAGTTATTTCTCAGTGTTGGATTAAATAAATGTGGTTTAAATGGTTTCTTTCCCCACCTCAGAGATATTCTGGTGTCTCTAATATGACAGTTTCCTACCACGATAGTTAGTGGAATATTTGTGTAATATTTGCTCAATAAATCCCCAAAGGAATGAGATGGAGAGTGGTTATTTAGAGCAGGAGTTGACAACCTTTTTAGATAAAGGACCAGATAATAAACATTTTAGGCTTTGAGAGCCATATAAACTGTGTCACAAGTACTCAACAGGAGGCATGTTGACGATGTATGTTGTGGCTATATTTCATTAAAACATTTTTATGGGCACTGACTTTCAATTTCATGCAATTTTCACATGACAAAATATTAGTCTGCTTTTGATTTTTTTCAACCTTTTAAAATGTAAAAATCATGCTTAGCTCATGGGTCATAAGAGTAGGGGCAACAAGATAAATGGTTCTCGCGACTTTGTGAAACCATGGTTTAGAGTCATGTAAATCTTAGTGATAATGAACTTGTAGAGAATCTCAGCCTGAAGTTCCATAGGAGTGAATACACAACATCATTTCTAGTCGGTTGTCAGATTATAGTATGTTGTTAAAGGGTATGTTCATTTGTTTTGTTCCTTCAAGAAGCATTAAGTATCATATTTAAAGTCAAAGGTTTTGTTCCTTCTCTGACATGATTTTAATTGATGGAAGTTTAAATAAAGGAAGTTGGGTTTGCAAAAGATTCCACTGAGATATTTGAGGTCTGGTCATTTTAGCTACAGTGTCAGTAAGAATCACAGTGCTTTCTGGGTGGTCTTACTTATGATTTGATATACAATTTTTTAACGAGTTTTTTTGTTTGTTTGCTTTGTGTTTGTGTTTTTTTAGAGAGCGATAGGAAGGGAGAGAAAGATCAATGTGAGAGATTGACATTGATAGGTTGCCTCCCAGGGATCAAACCCACAACCTAGGTATGTGCCCTGACCAGGAATTGAACCTACCACCTCTTGATGTATGAGACAATGTGCCAACCAACTGAGCCACAGTTAGGGCTGATAAACAATTTTTTAAAATAGCCTTTATTTTGGAAATTTGAAAGCAATGAAATACTTAAGGCACTGTAAAATACTTTTGTTTGAGTCCCACTGGCTAAATTCTGTGACTCTTTCCTGGGTTTCTATGTGTACTGATACATGAGGGAGCGTGTGTTCTCTGACATTCTAGAAGGTCAGAGGGATAAATAACAGCTTCTAACAGCATAGCATTTAAAGGGCAGGCTTCCAAGTTGGTTCACCGCAATTCTCTGCATTATTTACCAAGAAATGTAAATAGTGAATATCTAACCTAATTATTAAGCTATCTTTCATTTTACTGTGATCAGCTGTATGTACAATTTCAAAATCGTTATTTACATGCAGACTGAACAGTGCAATAAAGCATGTGAAAAGGTAAATTTTTGGAATGACTTTATACTAATTTGTACCTACCATCCATCCAGCCTTAAATGAGGGGATCCCTCAATCTCAGCAGCACCATAGAGGATGTAGGGGCAGGGATTTCCTAGTAAGGTGAATGAAATCTGTGCTGTACATTAATTTACCTGGGGTCCATTCCCAAGAATGTCTCCTGGATGTCTGTGTTCCATCCCAGAATCAGTAATGCAACTAGCCTTGTTCTCTTCCCTAATTTATGGAAGTTATGGGGTAGAGTTAGGAGACCTGAAACAAGGTAAGTATATAGTAAACAGGAGAAGGAATCTAAGAGGAAAACCAAACTGAAGCTCCACTCCTCATTATATTGGAAATAGATACTTAGTGGGCACCAGCTCTGTGTTGGAAACTTCCCATAAACTCAGTTGTTAAAATAAACAACAAGAGATAAAGGGACAAAAAAAAACGTGTCCCTTATTTAGCTAATGCACAGCAGGAAAGAAAGCATGGGAAGCAACTACTTCAAAGCAATTAAGTGGACCAAGCGGTGCTTTGTTTTAAATGGATTTTTGTTTTATGTATTATGTAAGAGATAAGGTTGACTTTGTTGAACTTTTGATTCCATGGCAACAGCAAACTCTGCCTGTATGCTCAGCACTTGATGTGTATTCTTCAAGCAGCATGGTCGTCTGCTCTCGACCCAGAATAACATGCAGCATATTGGTTGTGACTCTGGAAACTGGGGTGTCACTTCTCTTTTCCAGAAGGTGAAAATGTCACAGTTGCTTCTGAGCAGTGCACTGCGACATCACCAGATGGAAGAGAGAAAACAACTCTCTTACTGTGGTTCTACTTAGTGAACTTCTGAACATTTATCGAAATGTGGTCAATTATTAGACAACCTATGCGATGATCAGAAAATACATGTTTCTGACTCAGCCTCCTGATCCTTTTCTCTTTCCATGTGATTCAGGAGGAAGGATGCTGGTTTCTTATCCTACAAAGATCACCTGCCGGTGAACCAGGTGGTGGTTGGAGACACCAACCGGCAAGGCTCAGAAGCAAAACTGAGTGTGGGCCCCCTGCGCTGCCAAGGAGACAGTAAGTTTGCCCAGCAGCTGGGGCTTTCACTTTCTTGGCAATTTTATATAGTGTTTCTCAAAAAATCAGAGCATGGCAGAAAACAGACTGCTCTTCTCTAACTCCTACAGAAACATCCGACAATGCAAACAGTCCAGTGGAGAGCTAGATAGAACGTAACACATAGAAGAGGAGACAGCATAAAGTCTTCAGTCCAAGGAGCCTAGATCAGGGCATAAAATGTGGATATCCATCTTCCTTGTACATTCATATCTAACAACTTTGACTACCTAAGTTTATGGTGATATGTAAATAGCAATGATGCTAATAGCATAAAAGCAGCACTCAACAGCTGTGATTCCACTGAGTGCTGCTGTTAATGCCATTAGCAGGACTATTGATAGCACCATAAACTGGGTTGATGGTGATATAAATAGTAGCATTATGGTTTCATGTATCACTGTAAACTTGGATTATGGTCATGTAAAGCTTGACATTATTGCTATCAAATTTCATCATCATCAAAGCTTGATAGTCCCTTGTAAGCCAAAGATGTTTTCTGTCACTATGTCTAGCTTTCCGGATTTGGCACCACAGAGAGGAATTGGGGGCTGCTGGCTTCGACTGTGGGAGGCTGGGAGTTAGAATGATGATCCCACCTAATTAGGGCACCATTAGGATTTTATGTTGTCTTATACCCTTCAGTGTGTTTCACGTGCCGTCAGAGGAAAAGGGTGACATTTTGCTGTGGGGATTCTGCAAGGAGCATCCTGCATGTCATTTCCCCTCTTCTTGTCTGTCCCCTGGGAGTTCTATGTGTTTGTGATTGTGTGTGAGGAATCAGGAGACCTAGATCTGTTCCCTGAATAACTGACTTGCCAGGACACTTCAGGCAAACTCCCCATTTGCTTGGCTGTGGCAATGAAAATACCACCTGCGTCCCAGCTCTTCCTGGGGAGGCCATAAAGATTTCAGTGCCTGCATCTGGATCCCTCCTAGCAAAGCATTCTGTGAGATGGAATATTATCACCACGTCCATAAATCAAGGGAGAATCAGACCTACTCGATGCAATAAACTATTGCGGCCACTCAGAGAGGTGTCCTAAGGATTGTAATGATTCATGTTAACTGTTTACTACTTAGTAAATCAAGGCTGTCCGCAATTAAACAAGGCAGTGTTCCTGATACAAAAGAGAGATGGAGTTGGAAATGATTTTTCTCTTCTTACCTGGAGAAAATGAAAGAACTACATATAAAATGGGGACTGGTCAAAAGAGCTTTATCATGCATTTATTAAGCAACAATATTTCACTTGTCTAGTCTGGCTTAGTAGAACTGTGCAATAAGGAATTTAGTTTCAACTGTTTAAGAAAAAGTATTGACATAAAATAATAATAAATGTGCATTTTTAAACAGAAATTTTGAGAGATGGAGTATAGTTTCACTCTCAGCCCTGTTTGTCTTTCTCTGACTAATTTATTTCACTTAGCATCATATCTTCTAGGTCCATCCATGCTGTCAGGGTAGGGCAGTTGGAGGACTGGGTGAAAAAGGTGACGGGATTGAGAAGTACAAATTGGTAGTTACAAAATAGTCACACTATAGTACTTTACATGTATGGTACCAGGTGGGTACTGGAAATTCCAGGGGGAACATTTTGTAAAGTATATAATTGCCTAACCACTATGCCATACACCTAAAACTAGTACAAAATAATATTGAGTGTTAAAAGAAATTAATAAAAAATAAAATTTAAAAAATTTTCTGCTAAAAAGAAAAGAGAAAGAAGTTCAAACCACATTTTAAGAAATATACATGAAAAAATATTGGAAAACACGAAATGTTTTATGATTTAATATTAGATTTTGCAATGTAAAATTATCGCAATTGATACTCAAGAAAGAAGTGATAACCAGTATATTTCAGGTAGACTTTATATTTAAAAAGAGAGGACAGGTAAAGTATGATGGGCAGTACATTTGCATTTCTTTCCCAAGGCTTTTGTTCTTATAGGCATTTTGAGGACAGTTGATAAGACAAAGAGCTATCTGATTCATCGGCACTACACCGTTTCAGTATTCTCATAGTGCTCAGCTTCAGAGATTTGATCTGTGTTTTACCTGATACTCTGTGAAAATAAAAGCACAGCCAATATTTAATTGTAATTGGTAGAATACTTTTGTGTCTGAGAGAGAGAGAGAGAGAGAGAGAGAGAGAGACTTTCTTTTCTGCAGACAGCTGAGAATGTTATACCTCGTACCTGAATTGCCAAGTAGCAGTCAGCAGTTTTAATGCCCACCTTCACTTTACAGATGCTCTAACATGGATACACATATGATGAGTGCTCCACATCATAGCATTTTCCAGTATTTACAAATGTATGATTTCCTTGGATAGAGAACATCCCACCCCTGAGGTGCATAAGGTAAATATTAGCCTCTCTGTTTACAAATGAACAAAGTATTTCTTTTAAAATGTCATTTACACAACAAATTTCTACACACCCTTGCAGCCTCCAGAAGGCTCCAGGAGGGATGACTGCAGAGAGTATAAGCGGCTCTCTCCACACAGGGCAGGGTTGTTTCCCTGATTCCACTGTCTTCCAGGAGTCAATTGCTGATCAGATTGGTTTAAAAAAATGTCACTTGGGTTTTATGCCAGCACCCCTCACACCCACTCACGTCCATTTATCTATACAGCATGAATGTTGTGGGGAATAAAGTCCAGTTTTTATCCTTTAAAAAGTGGTATAGTGCATTTATCTGTTGTTTGTAGAAATTAGCTTACTGTCATTTACTGAAGTCTATGCAAAGCTACAGTTTAAAAACCTAAATCCATTATTGAAAAATGTCTCTCTCTGTTTGAGCTGTTGAGTGATGACAGCCCCGGAAGCTGTCTCTTGAATTAGGTCCCGGTACTATCCCCCAGTCTCAGAGAATGAAACAATTTTTGTGGGCTCCGACCAAGCGTTTCGGTGGTTTCGGTTCATTTCATCATGCCTGCTGACTTTCATTTTTACTTTGATTCATCTGAACTCGTAGGCCTATATAATCAAAATGCTAAAGAAAATCATTGAGTTCCACTCAAGTCTGCTGCATTTCCTACATAGTGCTGTGAAATGCCTTTTTTTTTTTTCAAATACTTTCAAATGGAAAACATCCATTCTAAATGAAGCTAAAAGTGTGACTGGTGATGGATGGTTAACTATGATTGAAAAAAATGCAGTAAAATTACAAATCCCCTCTTAAATCACGTGTCCACACCTAGAAAGAAACAAAAGAACTATTTAGAGCAGGGATCCTCAAACTACGGCCTGTGGGCCACATGCAAATATAAATATTGTATTTGTTCCCGTTTTGTTTTTTTACTTCAAAATAAGATATGTGCAGTGTGCATAGGAATTTGTTCATAGTTTTTTTTAAAACTATAGTCCGGCCCTCCAATGGTCTGAGGGACAGTGAACTGGCCCCCTGTTTAAAAAGTTTGAGGACCCCTGATTTAGAGGTTCAAAATCACTGATAGAGTAGAATCTATTTTAAAATTTAAATATATAATCATTCTTGGAAGGGGTGGCTCAACTTTTATGGAATTAGTTCACAAAAGACATATTTTGGGTTTTGGAGGTAGAAGTCTTATTCAGACTATATATGGTGTGTATAATTAATTATAGAAGTAAAATATTTGCTAGATAATTGCTCTATTCTTAAGCCATATGAGGTAAAGATTTCCCATATCTCCTGTAGGGATACAGGGACTTGAAGCAATTAGTTAGGAGCAAGTTCACTATGAAAGCATGTGTTTGCCATACACCTGGGTAGAAATCATTCAGAAAAAATGTGTTACTCAAGGATTTCTGAGTCCCTGCCAGCAACCTGCCCTGGCTGTCCAGGCAGAAGGCAGAGCATGTGAGCCATGCTGGAGGTTTCGATGCCAATTCAGTCTCTTAGAGCTGCAGGGCTGACTCTGAGAGGCCCAGAGAGAAAGTGAAGCAGATAACACATTCAGTTCAGGAACCTTCAGCAGAGGCAAAGCCAGGCATAGAAAAGTAGAGATGGAATGGCGTTTTATCCAATGAAAGTGGACACTGGTTCTTTGGGAATATAATCTTAGGTGCTAGGGTAATATAAAGGCCATGTTGTCTTTACTGCAAGACTTTACAAACCAGGACCATAACAAGCAGTTCCCTTACCAAGAAAGACAGGCCATGATTGTATCCACACGGCATTTCTTCACAGAGAAGACATTCCCAGAGGGCTGCAAATGACTATCCTCCTCCAGAGGATGTACCCAGCGGCACACAGAGGCCACACCGTCTTCCCGAGAGCGTCTGTGTGAAGCACAGTCAGTGCGGCCAGCAAGGACGGGATCAGGACAGAGGGGCGGCCACCCACCTGGGCTCAGGAATGATTTTGATTGTGGAGAAGAGGACATTCCCTGGGCTCCAGAGAAGGGCAGATAGTTGGCTTGTCAAAAGGGAAAGGGCCCAGCACTTTATGTACAGCTGCATGCGGTGACCTCTTTGACTCGAGTGTACCAATGCAAAAGTAGAAACAGGATTACTAGGTGGTTTGCCCATCAGTTTCAGAGGTGGGGCCAGAAGGCCTGTGTGGTTGCAGAGCCAGTCCTGGAATGGATAAAATTTCATCATCCTCAGTAATAATTTCTTTTCCTTTCCCCGTTCCTTCCCACAAAATGTAGCCGTGCCTACTTGCCTCAAGTATAGCAGGAACAGAGAATCACAATGTCCTAAAGCCATAGAGATCAAGCAGTTCAGACTTCTCACTTCACAGGCAGGGAACTTGGGTCTGTGCAGGTTAAGTGACCAGGCAGGATCTCCCAGATGGTTTATGGCAGAGCACATGGAGAGAGAGTTCATATGAGCCTCATCTTTAGTGGCCAAATGAATGTTGAGACCTAAAATGGGAGATTTGACCTGGAACTCTGACCTGGGTCCCTGCCTATCAACAGCTGAGCAATGCAGTAATGAGGTCTTCATCTAACCCCACGGTGAGAGCGACCATCTGGAAACCCTGATAGAAAGCCTGCAACTGTATGATGAGGGGCCAATGGCAGAAAGTTGGTGGCTTCTGTTTTTGTGTGTGTCTACTTTGTTTTGTTTTTACTTATACTTATAGACACTTTTTATTGGTTGATAGTAGAAGACAGGAAAAAAATAGGATGGTGTGTAGAAACCATTAACTGCTATTTTTTTCTTAATGTCCCAGTGTCTGCTGCTATTGCCGTGGGCTACTACTGACTGAAAAGCAGGAATAGCTTTGAGAATAAGCAGAAATAGTGAAATTTTCAGGATCAAAACCTAGGCTGATTTCCATTAAAGGATGGAGCCTCTGGGCACATCTGAGGGCAGTTGCAATCTCAAAGGCAGCAGAGGTGAGAGGAGGGAGCCTTTCTTTGGTCTCCCAGGCCCCAGAGTGCCTTTATTTTTTATTTATTTTTATTTTTTTAATATATTTTATTGATTTTTTACAGAGAGAAAGGGAGAAGGATAGAGAGTCAGAAACATCGATGAGAGAGAAGCATCAATCAGCTGCCTCCTGCACACCCCCTACTGGGGATGTGCCTGCAACCAAGGTACATGCCCTTGACCGGAATCGAACCTGGGACTCCTTAGTCCCAAGGCCGACACTCTATCCACTGAGCCAAACCGGCTAGGGCCCAGAGTGCCTTTAGACAATTAGGAGAAATGGACAACTCCCAGGAAGAATCCGCTCTTTTGGATAACTTGGCCATGCAACTCTGGTTGAAAATTCACTGTGGAAATGGGAAGTAAATTAGTTACAGTTTAGGGGGAAAAGGTGCTTCTCTCTTACCATAGATCTGACATTTGTGTGCGTGTGACTGACTTCCTCACCTTGTATGCAGGGGAACCATCGCATCCCTCAGAGGACATCTGTCTAGCTGAGTGAGCCTTGCCTCCTCTTTGTTCCCTCCCTGGGTGCCTGACCCTTCCCTGAACTTGGCACTCTGCAGAAGTGACAGGATCCCAGATACAGGAGGGACTTTCTTCTGTAAATTGAATCCCCATAATTGGGGTTCTCACTGAATTTTCCAAGGGATTGCTCTGAATTCTTTGCAAAAGAGAGTGTGGCTTGTTCTGTTGGTTCTAAGAGTTCCTGGTGTGGAGCACACTTGGAACCAAGAAGAATACTGGGTGAAACAGATTCTAACCTATTTCAGAATCAGCTCCAGGAATCTAATTCAACCTACCAGCCTTCACAGAGAAAACCGGGACATGGCCCCCATCCTGGATCAGTTTCCATCTTCTTAAAAGTGAAAATGTCAACCAAGTGGAGTAGGAGATTACCTGGGGACCTTCATAAAGTGCAGAAGGAAGTCTAGGCCAGGACTTAGATGCTGCCGCTGCTGCTGCAAGCCAGTGGACCATAGTTGAGGGGCAAAGTTAGAGAGCAGCATAGACTTTGGAGTCACACTCACCTCGGTCCGAAACCCAAACTCCCTCGCTAACCACATGCCTTTGGACAAGTTCCTTAAGCTCTCTGGGCTTCCACTTCCACCCACAACCTTCCCTCAGCTGCAAAGGAGAATAATCATAACTATATCACTGAGTTTGTTCTTGTAAAGACTGATTTCCCACATTCCTTACACATGGTCAGGGCTCTGTCAGTTGTATGCAGTCTGTTATACTTACAAATGAAGCCAAATCTCAATTTAAACAAAAGATTATTGCTGAATTGGTAAAATTGTGTGTCCTCAGGTCATGATTCTGAGCATTGATAATAACGCCACAGCATGACAGATACAGCAGATGTAGAAAGTTGTACTGCATTGACTGTCCACTTGGCCAGGGTCTCCCAGAACATAGGGAGCCTGGGAATACTTAGAATATGAACTCCCTTCTCTGCACACCTATTAGTTTTGTCAGCCTGGGGAGCGGACTTCAGGCTGGATCTAACCCCCACTCCTGCTTTCTCAAGTCAACCTGCATAACCATAGCCTATGATAGTGATGGCGAACCTTTTGAGCTGGGCGTGTCAGCATTTTGAAAAACCCTAACTTAACTCTGGTGCCGTGTCACATATAGAAATTTTTTGATATTTGCAACCATAGTAAAACAAAGACTTATATTTTTGATATTTACTTTATATATTTAAATGCCATTTAACAAAGAAAAATCAACCAAAAAAATGAGTTCACGTGTCACCTCTGACACGCGTGTCATAGGTTCGCCATCACTGGCCTATAACAAGCTGTCAGAACAAGTCCCCGATTTACCTTTTTTGTGTATAAAAGCTACTGTGAGATACAAGTAGATTATTAAGCTTCCTGAAAAAAAAAAACAACAGATTTTCAGAATTCAAGTTTGGTTCTGATGCTGCTAAGAGCAGAACAGGGAAATTATATAAAGCCAAGGAGTGATACAGGTTTGCAGTTCAGAGTATGCTAATGGATGAAGGCGAGGTGACAGACACATGCAGTTATAATCACCAACACTGACTGCAAGACTGTGGTCAGAGACAGTTACATTGGTGGCATAATTGCTGTAACTTTTCACAGACAAATGCAGTCTCTCTTGTATCACCTGAGACCAGGAGAAACTATGCTTAGGTAGGAAAGAGTTGCCCCAGGTGAAATCAACTATCAACACACAAGTAAAAACAAATGTAAAAATCCCCAAACAGCAGGATTCAAACTGTGTGCATTCTTTCTCCGTGCATACTTATATTTCAGCCTAGATGTACGGTGTATAGTACCTTCTCTGTGTATGCTCAACATTGATCTGAGGCCCCGTGTGACTATAAATAAGCACAAACTACATTTGCTGCCCTCAGGGAGCCTACAGGAAAGGTGGCAATTAAGGCATAAAGACTTCAGACTAAACTCCATGTTCACCATTTTAATTGTTTTCCACCTAGTATCCAAAGTGACTTCAAAACTATCAATGAGAATACAGCACTTTTGACTTATAACCGTCCAATAGCTTTCCATATGCTGAAAATGCAAACTCCTTACCACATGCTATAAGACTGCATATGATCTTTCCCACCCACCAGTCATCGCTAGCTTTTTCAGCCCAGCCTCACCCCCACGGGTCTCATGTCTCCAACATGCTATTGTTGTCACCTTATGAACTTCTGGTTGTGGTTTCTTCTGCCTGGAACTTTCTCCCCTGAGCCTCACCTGGGCTTCAGGTGTCAGCTTCAATGTTAATTCTTCTAAGAAGCCTTCCTTGCCCACTTAGCTAACATAGCCACCCATGCCTGACCACTGCTCTTTTTACTTTTTTCATAGAACTTATGGCTAGCTGAAATTATCTCTGCAATGCTGACATTGACTGCCCAGAGTCAGCACAGATTTCACAGTCCCTAATAAGACTGTCTTCACTTTAGACACAGTCCACAAGTTTGAGTGGGGCAGGGGTCCCTAGGCCACCTGCTTCTCTGATCAAGTGTTACAAATTTGCAAGTTCCCATTATCTCTTCAGGATCAATAATTCACTAGAATGACCCGTCGAACTCAGGAAAACGCAATACTTAAGATTAAAGTTTTAAAGGATGCAAATCAGGACTAGATGAATGCAAAGAGGCAAAGGGTGAGGACACGGAGTTTCCATGTCACCCTCCCAGCACGTCAATGGGTGTCACTAACCAGAGAAGCTCACCCGAGCTTTTGTGTCCAGAGTTTTTATTGGGGTTTTATTATTAGCCATGTTTGAATAAATCATTGACCCTGTGATTGAATTCAATCTCTATCCTTTCTTCTTTCTCCTCCCTGGAGATCAGGCTGATGTCTGGAGGTTCAAAGCCCCAACCCTCTAATCCATGGTTGGTTTTTCTGGCAGGGCCAACCCCCAACTTGAGAGTAACTAGGAGTCCACCAGAAGTCACCTCATTAGTATGAATTTAGGTTTGGGATTTAGGGGCCCACCGTGAATAACAAAAACACTCCTATCACTCAGGAAATTTCCAGGGTCTAGAACAGCCACGGGCAAACTACGGCCCTCGGGCCAGATCCCGCCCGTTTGAAATGAATAAAACTAAAAAACAAAAAAGACCGTACACTTTTATGTAATGATGTTTACTTTGAATTTATATTAGTTCACACAAACACTCCATCCATGCTTTTGTTCCGGCCCTCTGGTCCAGTTTAAGAACCCATTGTGGCCCTCGAGTCAAAAAGTTTGCCCACCCCTGGTCTAGAAGCTCCATCCCAGAAACTTGGGACTAAGACCAGATAAATGATATATTACACAACAACCTGTTTTTTTATTGGTTTGCATTATTTTTGCCCTCACCCCTCAGCAGTAAATGGGAACTCAAGTAATCCTAGTTCCAAGAGCAAGGCATGCCACACTGAGACACCCAAATGTGAGTTCATTAATTGAATAAGAATGGTTAAATAACCACAAAAGACTTAAATAAGCATTTCAGACTAACAATGGGGGCAGTACCACAAGGCTCTTCATGATAAATTGCAGAAAACTTGCACAGACAATAATTGCTATCAGAGTCCAAGAAAGGAGCTACCACTTGATTTATATGCACAACTATTTTTAACCTCAAAGTTTTTGCACATTTAGTCATCTGAATCAAATGAAAACTTTTATTCCTTTATACCTTGCAAATCCCTTGAATCCGATGATTATCTTCATATTAAGGATTCAAAAAAGACCTCTTTTTCTGAGGTTTTATATTTTCTCTGGCATTTCTAAATTAAGATGCACTCAAAGTATTAAATTTATAGAATTCATTGTTTAATCTAAATTACATTAACCCCCTCCCTGGCCCTTCAGAGATCCAAGCAGACAGATGCACATTCTGTTTACCCATGGCTCAAGGTCATTACTGACAAAATTACAATTAGTCCGTACTTCAAACCTATTGTTAGGGTGCTGAGTTGTGAGCTGTAAACTGCCTCACTCTGGCATAATTAAAACCGTGTTCCAGTTCACCTATTTTATGATACCTACTTGGCTTTTCATAAACCTTCTTTTCACAATCCTAACTACATGCAGGCCTTGGAAACACAGGAACTTTGTAGGAGAAAACTTTAAAGATAGCTTCTTCTTGAGGTTTTCTGACAGTGGCAATTTTACTACAGTCATTCAGATAAAAGACAAATTGTACTAAACTATTGCAAATGTTATGTAAGATTTGTGTTACTATCATTAAAACAAATCCTAATTCAAGACTCACCAGGTATGTGCATAGAAAGCAGTGCATTTGAATTTGTATCCACCCATTGGCATGGGAAACTGCTCCTTGGAGCTAGATGGAAAGACAAAAATTTTTTTAAAGTGGGGGGACTC
The DNA here is from genome assembly GCF_000412655.1 of Myotis brandtii. Taxonomy (NCBI): domain Eukaryota; kingdom Metazoa; phylum Chordata; class Mammalia; order Chiroptera; family Vespertilionidae; genus Myotis; species Myotis brandtii. The sequence continues at coordinate 3,752,614 of NW_005356173.1, forward strand.
CCTTCTCCTATTCTTATATTTTGTCTTTAAACCAATCTAAGAGTCAATAGTCTTAAAGTAAATGAATAGCTTCAAGCTGCCTGTTAGGGGGGAAATGCCAGTTGCTAGGCCAGTATTTAATCAAGAATCTCTCAATCCTTAAGTATGGATAGAAAAATCAGACTCAGCAAGGATACCTTGGTCTTTTGAAGGAGATAGCCTTTGCTCATTAAGAGTCTATGTGTTCCTCTTCTGTTCAGAGTTTTTCTCGACATACTCAAGCTTCAGATAATGGAATGGCTCAATCTCTGTGATTTCTATGCCTGATGCTCTCAGTGTTCCTTAATTCAATTCTAGTAGATTATCCCAATCTGAAGGTATTTAGACCTTCAGAATTTAATTCAATTATACTGAATAGGAGGCAAATTAGGACTTGAATTTATAATACGGCCTGTTACTTAACAGAAATGTTTCACTGGTTTTCACCACACTTGTGACCAGACGTATGTCTCAAATATTCCACTCTGGTTTTCTTTCCCATTGTCATGCCTAAAATGATATGTAACTGACTCAAAAAGTTAAGATCACTGTGAGATAACCTCCTTTTCATTGGGTACTTGGTTTACTCTTATGGTTTGACCAAAGATACTAAGTTAGCCCTGACTGCCTCATTATTTTAAAAATATATTCTTATTGATTTCAGAGAGGAAAAGAGAGGGAGAGAGAGAGAGAGAAACATTGGAAACATCAATGATGAGAGAGAATCACTGATCGGCTGCCTCCTGCACGCCTACTGCTGGGGATTGAACCTGCAACCCGGACATGTGCCCTTGACCGGAATTGAACCCGGAACTCTTCAGTCCGCAGGCCAATGCTCTATCCACTGAGCCAAATCAGGTGGGCGCCTCATTTTCTCCATACAAAAAAAGAAAAAACGCCAGAAAGCAAAAAGTTAGCACTTTTTTATTTAAAAATAAATAAATTTTTATTAAATAACCTTGAATTTGTGAAAAGAGAACATGACTCAAGAATTAGAGCTAAGAAGATACTCTGATTTATTTTATTTCTTGACTTACATGTTTTTATTCATAAATTTATACACAGAAAAGTACATGTATTATTGTTTAAGTATGATGATAGTTTGATGTACCAGAATTAAGTTTGGGTATTTCTTTGCCTAGAGAACTGACAATTTTTCTGGCTTATGCTGATGAAAGCAATAAGAAGTTGCTTGGGTCTTGAACATCTGTAGGAAATAAGACCATAGTTCAGGGTAGCATCTGTAATGAAGAAAACTTTACAGCTACTCTTGGGGGCTGAGTAAAGAGAATGAGCTATTGATCCCATCCTGGGCCTTAGGTGGCCATCTCACATCTGAAAACGGTTATATTTTAGTGGGCAGTGTTAAACCCAGACTTATGACTCTACAAATCAGTGAATTACCAGTTTGGTTGATACAATAAGGAAAGCCAACAAAAGTGTCTCAGTTTGAAACATCAATTCTTAGGACTTTCTATTTCTGAGAAAACTCCTAAACTATTTTAACTCTTCTGGCTTATTTAACTCCAATGTTGGGGAAGGATAATTTCCTCTACCCAATAAGGCCTTCTGGCCAGACTAATAATCAAATTGACATGGGGCAGATTAGCAGGAGAAAAATAAATTAAAGTTTAAAAACATGTATACCATTTTGACAAGTCACTCAGTGTATCTGGGTCTCGTACAAAAGAGTAACTTCTGCTATTTCTTAAAAATAATCAGCCCAAATAAGTAAGGCATATTTTAGAGTGGCAAATTCCACTTCCCCTTCAAAACATTGATGATGAACTAATCCTCAATTCAGAACAAGTCTATATATATGTAGTAAGAGAGTCCAGTAATAAATTTGAGAATGTGGCCTTTTGTGCTGGTGTTTTCAGAATCTTTTCATGTTTTTTCACCCAAAAAGCCACAAATAACTTAGGACAGACCCGTCCTCTCTGCTAGCACCTCTCCTCTGGGGAAGAACCAGAGCACGAGGAGCCAGAACTCTGCATTCCACTGTTGTTTCATTGGTTGTCATTCTAGAGTAGCACCACCCAAATTCCAGACTCCCAGAAGAAAAGCACAAATCGCATGTGTGTACCAACAGTTTAGGTACAGTGAGGCACTCTTACTAGTTATTCCATTTACCTTGCTAGATTCTGAGTTTCCCAATGCCAGGCCCTGGCCAGCCTCAAAAATGGGCCTCTCCAGGATAAGCAGTGAGGTCTGCTACGTTAACTCTTTCCTCCCCTTTTTTCTCCACCCATGGACACCAAGCAGCACTTCTCCAGCATAGCAAAACCACCCCCAAGTTTCTCCTCTGGTTCTCCCCTTGTATCTTGCGGGCTGGAGTTTCTGCTGTGTCAAGTTCCTGAGCAGGGCCGGCTACATACTGTGCAAAGCCTGGTACAAAATGAAAATTCAGGACCCCTGGTTATGAAAGTATAAAGAACTTCAAACTGGGTACAGTAGAGCATTAAACCAAGGGTGGGTCCTTCTAAAGCAGTGGTTCTCAACCTTCCTAATGCCGCGCCCCTTTAATACAGTTCCTCATGTTGTGGTGACCCCCAACCATAAAATGATTTTCGTTGCTACTTTATAACTGTAATTTTGCTACTGTTATGAATCGTAATGTAAATATCTGATATGCAGGATGTATTTTCATTGTTACAAATTGAACATAATTAAAGCATAGTGATTAATCACAAAAACAATATGTAATTATATATGTGTTTTCTAATGGTCTTAGGTGACCCCTGTGAAAGGGTCATTTGACCCCCAAGGGGTCGCGACCCACAGGTTGAGAACCGCTGTTCTAAAGTATCAGAAGCCACACACCCATGTTCCTGAGGCCCTGGCAAGTGCAAGGTCAATCCTAGACCCTAGGTATCTTTTTGGTGTGCAGGCCAGAGGGAACTGGGTCTGTGAGCATTGTTCAGAAGTCACACACCCATGTTCCTGAGGCCATGGCAAGTGCAAGGTCAATCCTAGGTATCTTTGTGATGTGCAGGCCAGAGGGAACTGGGTCTGTGAGCATTGTTTCTCTTGTAGGTTTGAATCTCAAGGACCATTTATGTGATGACAATCAAACTATATATGGCAAAGAATTCAACACAGGGACTTCTTATGAGTATTGGTAAGACATATCATATTGCTGAGTGTTTCCTAAATTTGTTTGATCATAGAAATCCCCTAGGGTGCTTTTCAAAGTGCAGATTCCCAGCCTCCTCCCCCAGAGATGTTGATTCCGAATCTGTAGAGTGGAGGCTAAGACTCTGTTTTTAAGTTGTCTACAAGATTTGTATGATGGGAGAATTATGGAAACTCTGGCTAAGAACACAACAATTGGGGGCAGACAGACCTAGGCTCCTATTCTCCATTTACCAGCAAGCATGACATTGGAAAAGTTAATTTCACTAAGCTTCAATTTCCTCATCTGTAAAATAGAGATAATTATGCTTAGTACAAAAGGTTACTATGGCAATAAAATGAGACAAATATATTTAAAGAGCTTAAAAACAGCAACGAGGGCACTAAGTTCTCAATAACGGTAGTTCTCAATATTATACAAAAAGAATAAAACTTCTGTAAGCCCTTCAGTTTGGTAAGACTAATATGAACTAAGCTTAGATGCAGATTACTAAATGCAATCATTATTTTTCCTGCCAAATTATAGTCCTTCAGAAATAATGAATTGTAATCTGAGGTGAACCAAAGAGTTAATGATCGATGGTAAATATATTTTGAGCACTAGCTGTATACAAGACACGGTGACAGGCTGCAGTCACAGAGGCATGACTGATGGTTTTTGCAATTTATAAATTGATAACCTAGTTAAGAATAAGATTGAGGGATGGAAGCACATGAAGGTAAAAGCAGAAGGTGCAGCCATTGCCTTAAGCAGGAACGTGAAGGAAGGGTAGAGAGGATGAGTAGAAGGCAGTGGAGAGAAAGCTTGAGCTGAAATTGTAAGAAAATAATTAGCCTAAACTGGTAGAAGCAAATGTTTCTGTAAAAAATACGTACATGACACATAGTAAGCATTTGGATACATACTTAAATGAGAAAATGAGGTCTGACCAGGAAGTCCTGTGAGTGCTAGGCCAACAGCTGAATATATTCTGTGGGCAGCAGGCATGTGTGAAACAGAAATAGGAGGGAGAAGCAATCTTTAGAATCTTCAATTTAATTAACATATTGAACTCTGTCTGTATCTTCAAAGATCTGTGCTCATACAGTTTATCTTTCCCCTCTATATATTTTAAAAAATAAAAGGGATAAAGCTAATAAAGAAAATGAGATAATTTAGTGAAGGGGTAACCATAGGTCTGTATCCAATGATGATATAACATAAACACACATTTAAAACTCATTGTCGGAGTCTCATCGTAGAAATCTCTCCTTGGAAGACTTTTTAAAGCTACTAATTTTAAACAAGCCTTTCTTAGTTGTGTGAAAACTCTCCAGGAAAGATAATATTTTTAACAAATCTGTGAAATTGTTGGTGACTTGTTGCTGGATTTTCTGTTTTGCTTCATTTAGACGTAGTGACAGTTGTGGGTTGAATTATGTCCCCCAAAAAGATATGTTTAGCACTGGCCTGCTGTGTTTCCCAGTGGTTAGTGCATCGGCCCGCAGGTTCGATTCCTGGCCAAGAGCACATACCTGGGTTGACTGACCCTGGTCAGGGTGTGTTCAGGGGGCAACCAATGTGTGTCTCTCACCTCAATGTGTGTATCTCTCTCTCTCCCTCCTTTCCTCCCTTACACTCTCTCTAAAACGTCAATGGAAAAAATATTCTCAAGTGAGGACTAACAAAATACATATGTTGTGTGATGTTATTTGGAAACAGGATCTTTGCAGATGTTTGTTTGCAGATGTTCGCGTTTCTAGTCCTATATGACTGGTGTCCTTATAAGAAATTGGAGACACAGACACAGGCAGGGAAGAAGGTCATGTGGCCATGGAGGGAGAGACAGGAGCTGCCTTGTCACAAGCTCAGGCATGTGAGCACTTGCGGGCAGCCATCAGAATCTAAGACAGGTGTGCAACAGATTCTGCCTCAGAACCTTAGAACCTCCCTTCTGACAGTCTGGAGGCAGACTCCAGCCTCCAGAGTTGTGAGAGTATACATTTCTGCTGTTCTTAGCACCCAGTTTGTGGTAGTTGGTTATCACAGCCCTGGAAACCTAAAATAGTCACTCACCACCTGATCAGAAAAAACAGACATACTTCAGGTGGCCTTTAGCTCTGAGGGCAGGCTGTGCTCATTACGTCAGGGACAGCTGAGAACTGTTGCAAGGACAAAGGTAAAGATGGTCTCGTTGAATGCAGTCTCCACCCTGCAGAGCAGCAAGTTCTCTTCACAGGAAAACCTTGCTCATTTCCTGGTGCTCTTCAGTGCATGAGCATGGCTCAACTTGTATCCTGCCAACATGAGGAGGCCTTTGTGGTGAAACCCAGGAATGATAGCAGTTATCACACAATAATAATATTGTAGTAATGATCATAGATAACAGTTATGGACAATATACCAAGTGTCAGGTATAATTTAGACCAGTGGTCAGCAAACTCATTAGTCAACAGAGCCAAATATCAACAGTACAACGATTGAAATTTCTTTTGAGAGCCAAATTTTTTAAACTTAAACTATATAGGTAGGTACATTGTTATTAACTTAATTAGGGTACTCCTAAGGTTTAGGAAGAGCCACACTCAAGGGGCCAAAGAGCCGCATGTGGCTCACGAGCCGCAGTTTGCCGACCACAGATTTAGACATTTCAAAGATTAACTCACATAATCCTCACAAGGATTCTATGAAGAAGGTAATATCATTATCTCTATTGTACAGATGGGAAAACTGAGACCTAGAGAGACTCAGTGATTCGCTTCGAGTCACATTATAAATAACAGAACTGGAATCGAACCCAGGCAGACTGGCTCCAGAGCCCATCCTCTTAGCCTTTACAGTTTTACAAGGTTGTGCCAGACTCGGGCCAGGAAAACCTAGTCCTTTTGTGTGTTGAGAGGAGATTCCCTGGCTCCAGGCTAGCAGACTCTGGGTTCTGGAGCACTGTGGAAAGCTGAGGACTTGCACACGAATGGAGGAGATAATAGTGGTATCTGATTCCTAGAGCTGCCTCAAAAGTGACCACAAACCCTGTGGCTTAAACAATAGTCTCTCTCGCAGTTCTGCAGGCTGGAAGTCCAAATTCAAGGTGTCAACTAGGCCACACTCCCTCCAAAGCCTCTAGCGGGGGTCTCTCCTTGTCTTTTGTAGCTTCTGGTGGCTCCTTTCCCTCATCCTCCCCCCAACACCCTCCTTTTCAAAGCTGTAGAAAGCAATGGAAAAACTATCCTCTGGACATGTAGGAGTCAGGACTCCTCTTCCTTGAGGTGGAGGTGCTATTTATGTGAAGCTAAATTGAGACTTATATACTTGGGTTGTAGAAAAGCTAAACATTAATGTGTGTCTGAATCCATGAGGACTTGTTCTCTTTTGATAAGCACTGTATCTACTAAGCCATCTAGGTACCGGTTGTGAGAAAGATTTTTATAATAAAGTGCTTTAATCAGAGCATGTAGAAGAGTTACAAAGTACTTCTGTAATATTCTCTGATCTTTTTTAATTGGTATTTTTTAATAGTTCTGCTCTTAAGTAAGGTTCATCTTTTAGCTTACCAGTATGTTCAGAAATAAGCTTAATTCTTCATCAATTCACACCCTTATGTTCATGGTTTTCCAAATGGGTGGCATTGTCTATGTCTGTACATTTTTACTAAATCTACATTATTTTATGCCCATAAAAGTCTATTCTTGAAAAAAAATGATTTTGCTACTAAAAATAGAGCATTAAGTTCACAGATTCTCTCCCTATGGCTTGATGCTGTCTTTCTGCACTACAACAACCTGTTCGTTAATTATGATAAGAGCAGAGCATCTCCAAATTCCTACAAGATACTTACATTGTAGTAGTTTAACTATGTTTTCTCCTTCAGTTCCCACATCTACCCCCTAGTGCATATGTCTTTTCACAGTGGGAAGATGATAAGCATACACTTTTTCAAAATGACAACAAAATGTTCATTAAGAACTTCATAAAGGTTTGACGGACTGCATATGTATTTAGAGCAAGCATGTCAATAGGTCTTTAGCTTTTTTTCAAATTAAGAATCTCCTTTTTTAAAAAATATATATTTTATTGACTTTTTACAGAGAGGAAGGGAGAGGAATAGAGAGTCAGAAACATCCATGAGAGAGAAACATCGATTAGCTGCCTCCTGCACACTCCCTACTGCGGATGTGCCCGCAACTAAGGTACATGCCCTTGACCGGAATCGAACCTGGGACCCTTGAGTCCACAGGCTGATGCTCTATCCACTGAGCCAAACCGGTTAGGGCAAGAATCTCCTTTTCTATGATCTCCATTGCTAAAAAAAAATGCACATTTTCATACACCTCCAAAATTTTGCATATCATTTCAGAGAGACTTGAAATGCTTTGAAGATCAAATGCTTTGAAGGTCCCCTGACTAAGAATGCCTGCTTTGAAAACAAATATGTGTGTTTTTTAAATCCATTTATTGTGATAATTAACCATTTCTCTTAGAAAAATAGCCAGTAAGATTCATTTAAATGACACACTTCGGTCAGAAATCTTTAATGTTTTTAGGGGGAAATAATTTTAAAAATCAATATTGCAGTTCAGGATTTTCAGATTCGCATACTGAGTTCACCACCTTGGTTCCCCCTGTCTGACTTTAGCTCCTCCACTGCAATACAAGTGTGTTTGAATCCAGGAACCACTCCTGTTCTTCACTCTATCTGCTGCAGAGCCTCACACAATGGTTTACACATGGAGGGAGCTCCAATACTGTTATTTTATTTTTAAAATTTGGAAGGGTTACCATGTACATATATAAAAATTTAAGTACATACTACCAAAAGAGTCATTTGTGTTTAAACAGATATGGCACAGTGGAGGAAAAGTATGAAAGATATATTTGAATTAAAGATGGGGGAGATGTCAGGGGCCTGCCTTTGCTCATACAAGAAAAGCAGAGAAGGCAGGTAGAAAACCTTTGCATTGATAGGGCACATTCTAAATTATGAAAGGTGAGGGTAGAGGGCACAATGCTCAGTAGGCTGTAGGATGGGTTCTCCAGGGTGTCAGCCTCCACTTATATTTCCCAAGGGAGCCAGCAGACACCAGCCTAGAGGAGTACAGTGTCCAGTGCCAAGGACCTGCCAACCTTTTTTCATCCCAGGCACCCTGAAGGGATGAGATCAGAACTACTAAGAACTGGGCTTGATGAGCAGGACAAAAATGCTTCCAGGGCACTTCAACCATTAATACTTCCTCTCTGCTTGCTCATGTCTGAAATCTCTCTAACATATAAAAAAGGTTTTTTCCCAGCTGGCAAAGCTTAATGGATTGAGCATCGTCCCATGCACCATAGACGTCATTGGCTTGATTCTGGGTCAGGGCATATGCCCAGGTTTCGGGTTTGATCCCCAGTAAGAGGTATGCAGGAGGCAGCCAATCTATGTTTCTCTGCCATCGATGTTTCTATCTTCTCTCCCTTCCCTTCTCTCTAAAATATCAGTAAAAACATATTTAAAAAAACACTTTTTCATTGTAATATTAAAGAAAAAATTTTGCTAACATATTGACTGAAATTTATTCACCCTAAATTTAATCCCAGAGAGTACAGGAGTACCTCCTGTGTGATTTCATTAATGAGGAGAGGTATTGAGCAGCTAGAGTTGGGGGAGGAGTTACCATGGAGAATTGGCAAGGGCATCAAAAGTTGTGATTGGGACAAGACATTCCATTGAATTGAAAAGATTCCACCTTTCTCTAGTGTTGTTACTATTGCCAATCCCATGAGACTAGTGTGTATAAAAACCTAGTATATAAAAAAAGTTTATATGGCTAGCTACTGTCCTTCACTAAACTTCATAATTTATTAAATTTGTGAATACTGGTCTCTCCCTTTGTTTAATTTGTTTCCTTACAGTGAGATTTTATTCTTAGGAGTTTCACTAGTTAAGATAAATAGTTAGACAATTAGCTTCCTGGCAGCAAAAACTACTACTTGTTTATCTCTGAATCCCCAATGCCTACATAGTGTCAGGCATGCATATTGCGCTCAGTCAAGATTATTATATGCATATTTCTTGAATGAAGGTAACAGAAATATCTATTACAAATTTAAGTGATTTGTTAACTAATTCTAGAAAAGATTTATGGTAACTTACAAAAATTCATTTAATAAGACATAACATTAAATATTAAAATTGTTACAAGAATAACTTAGAAATAGAGCACATACAATGCTGGTGGTATATAGCTTATAAACAAATTTTTCTTACTTTTAACAAGTAGACAAGATGTCTCTTGTAGCAAATATTCTAAGTAGTCCTAATTCTTCAAATATTATTCCTAACCTAGAACATAATTTCTAGTATGTGATTATGTCTTGTATTTTTAAAAGGTATTTATCGATTGCTTTACATAAATTATATAGTTATTATTGCCACTGATATTTTTCTTAGCTTACAATAGGATAAAAATAGCCTTTTAAGTCTTAAAAATATTAATAAGAGAAGCTCAATTATGTGAACATAGGTAATAATACTTCATGTTCATTCTGGCAGGCATTGTGCAAAGTTTCCAATGAATATGAGTACCTTTTATAAAATACTAGAAGCCCGGTGCACAAAAATTTGTCCACGGGGGGGCGGGGAGGTGTCCCTCAGCCCGGCCTGTGCCCTTTTGCAGCCTGGGACCCCTCGGGGGATGACCACCTACTGGTTTAGGCCCGCTCCCCGGGGGATTGGGCCTAAGCTGGCAATCAGACATCCCTCTGGCAGCTCGGGAGCTCGCGGGGGATGTCCATTTGCCAGTGGAGAGCAGGCCTAAGCTGCAGTCTGACATCCTTAGTGCTGCTGAGGAGGCAGGAGAGGCTCCCACCACCACCGCTGTACTGGCAGCCATCAGCCTGGCTTGTGGCTGAGCAGAGCTCCCCCTGTGGGAGC
>NW_005356173.1:3763437-3787907 GCF_000412655.1 Myotis brandtii
CCATCTTTGTTGGCAGTTAATTTGCATATCTCACTGATTAGCCAATGGGAGGTGTAGCGAAGGTATAGTCAATTACCATGTTTGTCTATTATTAGGTAAGATGAGAAACTTTGTTCATTTGCCCTTTCGATGCAGGTCCCTTAGTAGCCTACATCAATTGCTTTTCATTATTCTTTCATGTGGAACCTCTTATAGCAAGCTCCCGTAAGACAACAAATGACCCCGTAGAGTATTCATTTACAGTGTTATAAACAAATAGGGCTCTCTTTCTTGACCCCTGTTCTTTAAAATTTAATTAGAATGCTTCATCTCTCATCCCAGAAATATATTCTGTTCTAACCTCTTAGCCTTGTTATTACTTATAGTTTGGTTAGATTTTTAAATAGAACTCAATTTTTTCTCAGTGTTTCAGACAGGAAGAAAGAGTGCAACATGGAGTACCTGTCAGCCTGTCCCAGGGAAGACTTTTTAATTGAACATCTATCTCCTCTTCTTTAGCTAATCCAGATAGCTTATGAAGCAAGTACATGTGAGTTGCAAAATAAATTAAGGTGCTAAAGTCTACTTTCTCAACCTGAGAAAATGTTCCTAAATGGACTAAGTTCTGCTCTTCCTCATATTTCTGATTACAAGTTTCTTGATAACCTACTATCCTGTAGTACATTCTATTTATAAACAAATGCATTCTGTTTATTTATGGAAGGACCCCACCTTCCCAAACAGGCCTGAAACTCTGCAGTAGCTCTCCTGAAGCATCCCTTCAGATGCCACGGTGGGGACCAGGGGCTGCTCTGCAGTCTTCATGCCCTTTCTCACTTGTGAATTTGTGGCAACAGATGCTACCATTATGTCTTCCTGAAGCCCTGCTGCTCCCCTGCTCACTCCCCCTGCAACCACTCCAGGACTGGGAGATGCTCCAGGGCTTTGGGATAGCCAAATGACATCAAGAGAGACAGATGTGCCGATGTCATAAATGGGGAAGTTGGGGCTAACAGTGAATGAAGCAGCAACTGACAGACATCTTTCCTCCCAAAAGCTAAGTCTTGTTTTAGGAATATATGATCCATGGAGGACTTTATCAGAAACTGAGCTGAATGAGCCAAAAAGCTACTGAGCATTCTCATTTTCCAATGAGTATGCTATTTTGCTGATTCAGTAGTCGAGTACAATTTAGAAGTATTGTTGCTTGGTTACTAAAGAGACCTTTGTTTTGATTTAATTATTCTCTCAAATGATTTAACTTGCTCCACTATACTTTGATAGAATCCTAGGGGTGCTTTTGCTGGGGTCCGTGGTCCCCTAGGAAAGCATGGCTTTCAAAAGATTCTTACAAGAGTCTGATCCAAATAGCACTGATCTAATGTCTAGTGTCACTTTTTTTAAAAAATCCTACACATATGTGCAATCCTGGGAAAATATTAACAATGTAGAACACAAAAAGATTAACATCTGGCTAACAAATCACCACATATCCATTGTGGCTAACTCACCCCCTCTGTGCACACAGGCTTATGAAAGCACAGAGTGAGGCCAAGGCACAGAGAGAGCAGTGTTATCAACACCTGAAAGCAGGGCTATTGATGTGACCAAATAGAAAACATGGGGGAAATTCCATGAGAAATAAGCCTGTACTTTATGCCGTAAGCTTAAGAGGACCTTGTGTGTCCCAGAGAAAAAAGGGCTAAATTAGGCTTACAGATTTGATACCAGGAGGCTAAGTGCTAAATATTTTTATTTTTTTGTTTTGGGCTTGTTTGTTTTAACATGTGCTCAGAGGAAAAAGAAAAAGAATCAATGGAAGAAATCTTAAAAAATCATTCTGTGTGTTTTTTTTAATGAAAATGAGCAATTAAAATAATTTCTCTCAGTTTTCAAATAGATGTTCTCAGTGATTTGTACATTTAACTGGGCCCTAAGCTTCATTGAGCGCCAGATTCTTGGTCTCATATGTAGAACATTGCAGCAAGTATTTTATTTTTTGGGGTTTTTTCCCCAGCAAATATTTTGTAAGCTATTATTTCTCTGGCTCACTTGTTTACAAAGACCACCTGTACTTCTGATTTGCCCTGTATAAACAGGAGGAACGGTCATTTCTGATAGCAGTTTTTATAGAAAAACTTAGTTGGGAAAGACTAAAAACTGAATAGTTCAGGAGATGTTGCAACAATGATGGTTTGAAGGATGTGCTGCTCACGTGGCTTTTGGATTCCAGTATGTGACTATTGTCCTTATGAGTTTATTGATAGAAAGTGGTGCCTTGTCTTCCACTAAGTACACACATATTTCAAAATACATCTAAATGCTTTCTACAAAGAAGAGCCAATTCAGAAAATATAGGGCTTTTCAGTGGCCTTGGGGGATCACTTCAATTGCCTCAACAGTCTATCAGAGTAGAAATATCAAATTCTTTAAAGTTCAGATAAATAAATTGGGCTGCTTATGGAGAAAGTAGGATATTCTTCACTATCATCAGTCTTGTACATTGACAATAGAGAAATAATCTGTCTCATTACAAGCAAGACTGCAGCTAAAGTCTTGAAACTACCTATTTCTGTGAACTTCTGGCTGAAAATACTATTGAAATGTGAAAATGAAACCTCCCACCATATCTCTAAAGCATAGCTTCAAGATTGGCTGGTAACACAAAAAGTTCATTTATTCCCTAATGTAGACTGAGAACCTAAGAACTGACTATGATGCTTAAGTGTTTGAGTCTGTGCTCTAGGGCTGATTATATTGCTGGTAGGGATGGGATAAGAGTGATTTTGCTGCTCCAAATATTTAGTTTTAGGGTATAATTTAGCTTTCTTTGTATCATCACTCAGAACTTCAAAGAAAATTTATAAGTGATTTCCAACCCTAAGTTAACTTGGAGAGGGGAGACAAGGGAGGAGAGGCAGAGGAAGGTGCTTTGAGGCCTTGATCCACCCTTGCTGGCTTTGAAGGTGGAGGAAAAAGGCCATGAGTCCAGGAATGCGGGTGATCTCTAGAAGGTAGAAAATACAAGGAAATGGATTCTCCCCTCGAGTCTCCAGCCAGGGATGTACCAACACCTTGATTTTAGCACCATAGACCCATTTCAGACTTTCCACCAACAGAACTATAAGATAATACATTTTTGTTGTTTTAAGCCACTAAGTTTGTGGTCATTTATTACAGCGGCAATAGGAAACTAATCTCATGTCCAACAGTTGGTTATACTCAATTGGTAAGAAAAGGATATATGCTAAAATGTTTCCTAGAATACTGGGAACTTTCCCGCTCAGTGCATAACTTGTCTGAGAAGTAGTAGAAAGGTATGTTTTGGTTCTGATGTCTGAAATTCCTTTATAACTCTCTTGTGACCAAGAAACAGGGTACTAAAATCTTTCTACTGCCCTCACATGGGCATTCCTTCATAGTGAATATCTTAAAGACCATGAAGTCTGGTGTGCTTTGAGAATGCTCCTGAGTTCACCCAGAGTTAGACCTTGAAATCTTATAACAGCATGTAAATTGGATGAAAGGGGTTAGATGAGTATGTACAGTTTTATGTCTTCACTATTAACAACTTAAAATCAAAGAAACTGGGGGCTTTCTAGAAGCTCATCTTTTTTCTTAAAGATTTTGCTCTGCATTTGTAAGACTGACAACCTAAGTCAAGGGGCTAGTGCAGTGGTTCTCAACCTTTTGGCCCTTTAAATACAGTTCCTCATGTTGTGGTGACCCCCAACCATAAAATTATTTTCGTTTCTACTTCATAACTGTAATTTTGCTACTGTTATGAATCGTAATGTAAATATCTGATATGCAGGATGGTCTTAGGCAACCCCTGTGAAAGGGTCGTTCGACCCCCAAAGGGGTCGTGACCCACAGGTTGAGAACCGCTGGTCTAGTGATATCTTCCAGGATTCCTGTTGTGGCTCACATTTTCTAAAAAGCATGATTTCTTTTTGACGTGGTTATTTCTTGTCCTTCTAGTAAAATATTTCAGACTTATAGAAAGGATAAAGTAATAAAATAATTTTCAGATGGCAACTGTCAGCTATAACATTAAAAACATTACACCGTACACTCTACGCTGGTACCTGTGAATTCATCCTTAATCACATTTTCTAGCCCGTATATTCTGAAGGGACTAGAATATGCTGAACTTGTCCTTTATCATTTGCTTGCATATCTTTATACTTTTATTTATATATGTATATATGTGGGCACTGTTCTCTTTGTACAGTGGTGGGATATAAAAATGAATATACAAAATGCAAATAGTCAAAGCAATGTTAATAATCAATGACAAAAATTGCAATTGTCCCATAACCTTTAAGAATTTTTGTCAAAATATTTAAAAGCTCTCTTACTATCAGTAATGAACATAATAAAAAAAAATTAGTAAAACAAATATTTATTTAGTTCCCTATAATATAAAGCATTAGAAACATTGTGGATTAAAATGTTTCATTTATTTGTAAAAACCCTATCAGGAGTAGTTCAAACAGTGCTTCCTACCTTCTCATTGTGTTACTTAACCATGTGGAGCAACAAGTCTTCACAAGCCATTCTCTTTCTAAGTTTGTATCAGTCTCCAACACTTTATCCTTTGTTCTTTCAACACCATGAAATATCTCCAAGAGTTCCTTTAATGTGAAGTTTTGTACCAGTATCACTTCCTCTGGGACATCTTCCTATTTTTGTCACCACCACTTTCCTCATTTATGTAACCACATTCCCCTTACTAGTTCCTCTGATTGCATAGCCAGGGTCTCAAACAATGGCAAAGTCAATAATTTCTTCTACCACTTCACTTATACTCAATTCAGGTTCCACTGCCAGCATTACCACTCTTCATTTCCTTGATGCACTTGTACATTGGTGGCCAAATTCCTCTTTCTGGTGTCCATTTCTGTAAAATGTTACTTATATTTATCACTGGGAGACAAAGAGGTCACACAACTACATGCTTTGCTGTCTGTACTTGAAAAGAAAAGCAGGTGAGCAGGGACCAATCACCGATACAGTTTGCAAGAAGTGACATGATTGGACAGTGATGATGCACACCTGTTATTTATGTAGTATTGTGGATAGAAGAGCTAGCAGTGAAACTTGAACATTATGCATCAGTGTTATGAAATTTGTATTATGCAATTACAGTTAATATACGATGGTAATTGAATTTGAATAATGTTAGGAGACTGGTGTATGTAACTAACCCATAGTAACTGAAATACGTGCATATCAGACTATGCAAAGAAAGATGGCCTCTCTGTGTGTGTTACGTATTTTAAACTTTAAATAAATATCATAAAAAATACATATCTTTTCACAAACTCACTTTTTTCATTCAACATTATGTTTCTGCGAGTTACTTATATTGATGTATGCAGCTATAGTTCATTAATTTTTTTTCTGTTTTATGGTATTCCATTCATATGGCTATACTCCAAGTTATTTACGTATTCTTTTATGAAAATTTAGATTGCTTCCAGTTTTTTATTATTGCAAATATCACTCCTCTGAGAATTCATTTATTGCTTCTGGGTCGTTACGTGCAAGTTTCTCTAAGGTAACTTTTAAACCTTGTCAGATATTTCCAAATTGTCCTGCTAAGTTACATTCCAAAGTAAGTTTCTAAAAGTGATTTTGGCTCAACTTGCTCCATAAAAATTAGTATTGATAAATTTAGTTTTACCAATTTGACCATATAAATTTTGAGGATAAACTAATTTAGTTTGGATCTGGTCAATGGTGATATTGAGCATATTTTCATGTTTCTTCAAATACTGTTTATATTTTTGACAATTATATTTATACTAGAGGCCCCGTGCACAAAAATTTGTGCACTGGGGGGGAGGGGGTCCCTTAGCCCGACCTGTGCCCTCTCGCAGTCTGGGACCCCTCAGGAGATAACGACCTACTGGCTTAGGCCTGCTCCCGGGTGGCAGAGGGCAAAAAAGTATTCTTTTATGAAAATTTAGATTGCTTCCAGTTTTTTATTATTGCAAATATCACTCCTCTGAGAATTCATTTATTGCTTCTGGGTCGTTACGTGCAAGTTTCTCTAAGGTAACTTTTAAACCTTGTCAGATATTTCCAAATTGTCCTGCTAAGTTACATTCCAAAGTAAGTTTCTAAAAGTGATTTTGGCTCAACTTGCTCCATAAAAATTAGTATTGATAAATTTAGTTTTACCAATTTGACCATATAAATTTTGAGGATAAACTAATTTAGTTTGGATCTGGTCAATGGTGATATTGAGCATATTTTCATGTTTCTTCAAATACTGTTTATTTTTCTCTTTTTTATATTTATATATATTGACTTATATAAACCAAATATTAAACATTTACAATTTGTGTACATTGTCTTGTCTCTGTCTTATCTTTTCATTTGGATTATCATATATTTTGATGCATAGGAGATTTTAATTTAAATATAGTAGAATTTACCAATTTTCCTTTTTTAGTTTAT
This sequence comes from Myotis brandtii, assembly GCF_000412655.1. Lineage (NCBI taxonomy): Eukaryota > Metazoa > Chordata > Mammalia > Chiroptera > Vespertilionidae > Myotis > Myotis brandtii. The sequence goes on from NW_005356173.1 coordinate 3,769,885, forward strand.
GTTTGTGTTTTGTCATAAAAGTATTCTCTTATTGCTCCATGCCATAGAGATAGTGTCTTTTTTTACTTCTAGAACTTTTAGCTTTTTTCTATATTTTAGGTCATTGGTATATATGGGACTCATTTTTGATAGGATATAAAATAAGGATCCAATTTCTTATTTTTGACATATGAGCAACCAAATTTTCCATCATTATACATGGGAACAACTCCTTTCTCCACTGACCTGTGGAGTCACCACTGTCATACATCATTTCTTTTTTTAATTAGACTTTATTTTTAAAACAGTTTTAGGTTCACAGCAAAAATAAGCAGAAGGTACAGATATTTTCTATATTATCCCCCCCCCCATTAACAATATATACCGCATGTTTATACATACAAGAATCTCTTTTAGGCCCTACCACTTTGTTCCTTAGGTCATATTACCAATGCTACACAAATCTCAAACTATTGAGATCTTTGTAATGGGATTTGATCTATGACAGAGCAAGTCTCCCCACATCATTGATTTTTAAGGAATCTTTTAATAGATTACATCTTCTACTGATGTATAATTAGTATCTTTTAAGTAGATTACGCCTTCTAACCATTGCTGGTGTATAGAAATGCAATTTTTGATAGCTTTATTTAGATACAATTCACATACCATTTAATTCACCTGTTTAAAATGTATAATCAATAGCTTGTTTTTTGAAATATATATAACCATATACATTATGTTTCTGAGACTTATTCAAGTTGTTACATATAATTATAGCCCTTTTTGCTGTGGAGTATTCCATTACATAAGTATATCACCAATAATATATCCAGTTTTAGGCTATTCTTATCCTTTTTATTTCTATAATTTCTTTTTGGTTTAGTTTAGATCTGCATAACTTTCTAGATAGTACTTTATCCCTATGTTTTCAATATCTTCTCTAAAGTGTTTTGTGTATATTTTTTTATCTTGTTTATAATTGAGGATCTAGGGATTTTTCTTTTAGTGATTTTCATGTCTTATTTCCTCTTTGTTATGTAATTTTTTTGTTATCCTTTGGTTTATTCTTTGCACTCTGCAATCTCTAGGATGAATGTTGTCTTGAATTGATGATGTTCTGTCCTGAGAAGATTTGAGTTTGCTTCTGCCAGGTACCTGGTTATATAATCTGGGTCAGGTTTATGCTCGTTTCTTAGGTTGGGAATTCCTGGACACTCAAATAATATAAATTCAAACTGTATGATATGTGAGGGCAGGCCTGTGGTTGTGAGTTTTTCAGGACGGAGTTTTTTGTTTTGTTTTGTTTTGTTTTGTTTTGTTTGCATTTCCTGTATCCTGGTGAAGACTGATGACTCATCACCATTTCCTGTGGCTAATAGTCATCTTTCTCCTAGCCCCGCCTCTCATGGAAGACATAGCCTTGAGAGGTGTTAGCTCTGTGCAGTTTCTAGATTCCAGCCCTCCACCTTGGGGAAGCCCAGGGCATTTGGGTATAAAGTAAGGACCCTGGGAGGCTGTGCACACTCAATCCTTTTGCTTTCTAAGATAAGGAAATGTCCCCAGGAAAGTGCTGGCTCATCCCTCTCTCCCTTTTTATGCCTTCAGGACTTTGCTTACTTTCTCAGGTACTCAGCTGAGCATAAAGGGGCACTTGTTATATTTAATGCAGCATTTATAGGAATTACTTTGGAGATTTTCAGAACCTCTAGACCCATGGTCGACAAACTCCGGCTCGCGAGCCACATGTGGCTCTTTGGCACCCTTGAGTGTGGCTCTTCCTAAGCCTTAGGAGTACCCTAATTAAGTTAATAACAATGTACCTACCTATATAGTTTAAGTTTAAAAAATTTGGCTCTCAAAAGAAATTTCAATTGTTGTACTGTTGATATTTGGCTCTGTTGACTAATGAGTTTGTTGACCACTGCCCTAGACTGTCATAATACCAGAAATGGAAAGTAGTGATATCTTCTTTAAAGAATTGAATCATATTTCTGGATATAAACAACACAAAACCTCATAAAGGAATTCATAGTTGCCTGGTAAAGTGTGTCACACTGATAACAATAGGAGCATAAAATATTTGCACATCACTCTCATTTAGTTACCAAGAATTAATTAAGCTTTTATTTTATTTTCATGGATTGCCAAGTTTCTGATAGCTAACTTTTAAAGATATAAGTAATGTTATGGTTAAATATCATCCTATATAATAAAAGGGTAATATGCAAATCGACTGAACGGTGGAACAACGGGTCGCTATGACACGCACTGACCACCAGGGGGCAGACGCTCAATGCAGGAGCTGCCCCCTGGTGGTCAGTGCGCTCCCACAGGGGGAGCGCTGCTCAGCCAGAAGCCGGCCTCACAGCTGGCGAGCACAGTGGCGGTGGCGGGAGCCTCTCCCACCTCTGCAGTAGTGCTAAGGATGTCCAACTGATGGCTTAGGCAGGGAACAGGGCTAAGCCATCAGTCGGACATCCCCTGAGGGCTCCTGGACTGCAAGAAGGTGCAGGCCAGGCTGAGGGACCCCCCTGAGTGCACAAATTTCATGCACCGGGCCTCTAGTACTATTATAAGTGACTCTTTTACCATTATACACAATACTACAGTAAATCCTTATACATACTTTGTGGATATGTAGGAAACATTCCTGGAAGTGAAATTTCTGGATTAAGGTTGAGAGATACATTAATTTTCTAAGGTTTTTTCAAAATGCCCTTGCTGGTTATACCAATTTCATCTCCCATCAGGAGACTATAACAGTGCTTTTTTGCTCATACATTCATCATCATACCTTCAACAGTGTCCCATCATACTGCTCTTTGTCAATCTGATAAGGGGAAAATAGCACAACCCATTATAGTTAAAATTTGTGTTTCTCTTATTATGCATGAGTAATGTATATGACCCCCAGATAAATGAGTAAGTAGCTGATATTCTGGTAGTTTTTGCAATGATGAAAGGATGTGGTATAGGCTCAATTCAGGAGGAGCTTGTGAAATGTACATTTCCCTTTTTCCACTCCCACCCCAACATGCTTACAATAGAAACTCATTCTCAAAATGACCTTATTCAAAGTAAGAGAGGTGTGGTTCCAGTGTGTTAGTTTCAAGGATTTTCCTCCATGCAGAATAAATAATGGAACAGAAATATCACTAAAGCTCTAAGTAAGCAGATTATGAGCTGTCGACAGTGAATACCCAATACATCCACAATGCATGAACTTAAATAGATAGAGGTATTAACTGCCATTATATTTGACAGAAGGAGAGAATCATGTGTTCACAGCATACTTAAAAATATACTAGCTGTTGCCCACCAGTGTGGCTCAGTGGTTGAGCATCGACCCATGAACCAGGAGGTCACTGGTTCGTTTCCCTGTCGGGTCACATACCTAGGATGCAGGCTCAATCCCTGGTGGGGGGGAGAAGAGGTCATGCAGAAGGCAGCCAATCTCGATGTTTTCCTCTCATGAATATTTCTCTCTATCCCTCTCCCTTCCTCTCTCTCTAAAATCAATAAAAAATATTTTTTTAAATCTAGTTGTTAACCCCACGCCACCCCCATTTTTTGAAAATGATTGCCACCATTCTAGGCATCTCAGAGACCCAACAGAAAAGGCATTATTACTTCACTTTATCTGTATGTTTGAAGGGAAAAAAAACCAACACTTTCTCAAAAATTACTAAGTGGACTTCCCTTGTGTATCATTGACCAGAAAGACATCATCAAATATGATAACACTCAGAAGGATATATAATAATGTAATGATTACAGTGTTGAGTCCTCTGCACAAATTATTTCATTTTCTCTCAGTTGGTGTGAAAGTCACTGGAGTCCTCATTTGGAACTCTGTCACTATAGCATTTATGGGAGAATGGGCAAGTTCACAAATGAAAATTTGCAACAGAACCTATTCACCAGCTGGGGACTGCTCGATATTGCTACATTTTAAACTTGATACTTGAACAGGAATTTTAAAAAGAAATAGAAGCAAGTAAATATGAAATAATCCCACCACTCTGGGATGCAGCCTTTGCAAGGAGCTTGAGAAGGGAATATAGTTTTATTTTATGAACAGCACCAACAACAAAACTTTGCACATAGGTATACCAAGAAAGGGCATTTGATGAATGAAATACTATCATTCTTGATTGTAGAGTTATTTATTAGACATCTGGCAGAGTTCCTAATCAACCTTTCACATAACTTTAGTCAATTTCCCTAAATCCACTCATAAACTCTACTGATAAAATAGAAAACCTTAGCCAAAAAGGCTGGCTCTGCTACTCCTCAAAAGTTGCTAAAACATAGATAGGAGCAGCCACCTCCCACAGCTCCTCTTTCCAAGTGATTTACCTTCTGCCCGTTGTTGGCATAAAGAGATCAGGAGCAATTTTGAAACCTACTAGTGGGATCCTGAGAACCCACTCAGCACAGCTCAGAGAGCTCAATAGTGACCCTAATTCATAAAGGAAAAGCTCCAAGTTGTAAGAAAGGAAGCACTCCCATGGAGCCAACCCCGAAATACCAGCCGACTGCAGACTGCCAGCTGTGCCTGAATTGAGGCAAACCCCAGCTTGGAGCCTACTGTCCTAATTGAAGGAAGCCCAACCTAGAGGGGAGGTTTGAGTAAAGAAAATTACGGAAGGTTTTATTTTTATGTGAAGTCCTCGTGAGGAGGCTGTTAGGACTGTTAAAGAACAAAATTCAACAGAGTAAATTTGAAGATCTAATTGGCTTTATTAAGAGATTCATGAACCAGGCAGCATTCCATATAGTAAGTAGAAAAGGGCGCTCAGAGGGGTTGTCAAAATGGAAAGTTTTTATAGGAAGAAGCTTGGGGCCTGGGAGCTCTTCACAACAAAAAAATAAGAGATTATTTTTAATCCAGGACATCTTCTTTGGGTGATGCAGAGGGCCTTTTCTTCCTGTGGGGGAGGGAAGGGAGAGGGCCCATGTGATAGATGACCTCATTGATGTTGACCAAAATATTCCAGATTGCAATTAGGGCAGGTATTAAGTCTAGGTTTGGTATCATGGGCTCTACCATAAGAGATGCCATTTTGAGTCTTTGGTTTTCTCTTTAACAGGACAAAACCTTATCTGTCATTATCATTGTTTAGCCCCACCACAGTAGACTTGAGTTTTTTTACAGCCCGGGTAGCATTTTTTTGCTTTCTGAGAGTCAACATTTTATTTGTAACAGCATTGCCCCAGGCTACCTGAACAGGTCTCATGGAAAATGCCTTCCCATTAGCATAAAGGCTATCTGCAATCTTACCTTCTTAATTTGTAGAACACCACATAGCATTTATTTTAAAAAATAAATGCAAATATCAGCCTTGTTCTTCGTGGTTAAAGAGCTCTCGTGAAATTTCCAGCCTGTCAGATGTGTAAGTGCTTATGTTTTCTGTGCCGAGCTGGCTCCCCCTGTTGCCTGAGGCTCCTTTCTGGTGGCATTCAACTCCACAAACAGAGGAAACAGCTCTCCCACAGTGATGTGTACTGTGCTCATAAACTCGGGGGCACAGCATCACTCGCTGGTAAACACGCCCAAATCAGCAGGGCATGCATGAAACTGGGGGTGACAGACCATTTGCCTTTAGCCACTGCCGTTCTGTGCAAATGATTACAGACTAGATGTCCGACATGATTTATAACCTCCACACTCCTTAGCATCGCTCAATTTATAGCCAACGTGCTAAACTCACCTGGAAACGATAAACCCATTCCCAGGTTTCCCTTAGACATCACCACATCCAGACACATGCCTCTCTCACCCTCAAACCGGTGTTCCCTTTCAGAGGCAGATCCTTCTGCATATATCTGGCATTAATGTAGGTAGGAAAATTGATATTTTTCAGGATTTTTATTCAGAATATCAGAGACTAATAAGCAGCTTTTGAAATGAAAAATTTCCAGGTGAGAGATTTCAACACTGTTTTGCAGATGTGGTGGATTAGGGTGCATATTTTCAGTATTTTAGGAACCTCAAATCATAATCCTTTCCAATTCACCAGCTCACTTTATCCAAAAACATGGTTTCAGAGCCTAATGAAAGGGGCTGTTTGCTTCTGATTTCTAGCTTCCCTTACAACTACATTTACAAGAAAGTTGTTGTTTTTTAAGCCAAGAAAATCAACAAGCCCTGTGATGGAGCTATGCAGTTCTTTTTACTTTGGGCTCCATATGTTATAAAAAGCACACACCCCTTATTTTTTAATTAAGATGTCCACTCTCTTGCAACTGCCTGCATAAGTCTATCTGCAGAGGAACCTGATGGGCTCATCTCTGCCAAGGGAGTCTGCTTTCTTGGCAGACCCCTGACCTCCGCCCAGAAGTGGTTTTGACCATGACCTATGTCCACCCCTGCTGGCCCTGGAGATGTGATGCTTACTTTATTCTGATGACATTGGTGTCATGGTCTTCCTGAGTGTGCTGCTTCCCACTGTTGTCTCTCAACTCTGAAGCCAACCAGAGGCTCTGGTGAAGCACATGATAGCTCTTCAGCAATGTTCTCATCAAACAGTGGATATCTAGCTTATATGAGAAACTGGTTGAGAAGCAGAGGCAGAGAGATGAAAGAGAACAGCAGACTCACAAGGCTTCACAAGAAAAACTTCTTGCTTAAAGAGAATACCTTTGTTTTGATTATAAAACATACAAGCTCATAGTAACATTTTTGAAAATATAAAGAAGGGAAAAGTCACCGTAATCGCACTACCCTGCTAATGGTTTGGTGCATTTGTAGTAGAGAGATTTCTGATTGTCAGGTAAGAAGGAACTTTCCCCTAATCACGTAGGTTTTTAAATAATCTTAGGTCCTATGTTAAAGCATTTAAATGAGAGACTTCCAGTAAGGGAAGTGTTTCCAGAAATGCCTTTCCTTTCTTCAACAGATCTGTCCAATTATTCATGTTTAATAGATCCCAAGGACAGAGGATTCCCCTTTCCAAAAATTATATAAAAAACAAAAAAGGAAAGTCTTGTTCATTTCTGGATTTGAAGAGAAATATTCAGGAAATATAATTCCTCAAACTCAGTTCACTTATCCTGCTTTATAATGGTGCTGTGGACACAAGCACAGGGCCTCTGGGTAGATGGTCAGAACAAGTTACACTGACAATATGACCTAGCAGCAGTCCCACCTTGGTGGTCCCAAGTATACTTCTCATTGGGGTAAGTTGCCCAACATGGTCCCAGAAATGTACAATAGGAAACTGAACATTTTTCCCACATAATTAAGTCTCTTCCAAAATCCATCAATATACAGAGGTGGGTAAAAGAAGGTTTACAGTTGTGAGTATGCAAAGCACAGTTTATTCTTGTATAGTTTTTATTGTATTATTTATTTTTGTTACAAATGTATTATTAAACTAACTACTATTATCACAGTTAATTGAATAAAGAAACTACATTTTAGTAAGTATTTCAAAGAGAAGCAGATGTAATGAAGGTAGTAAAAATTACTTGTATTTCTATGGGACTTGAAGTTGTTAAAATGTTTTCTATTATATAAAAAGACTGCTTATGTTAAAAACTGATAGTTAAATAGATAATATAAAAAGAATATTAATAATATGAATTCAAGGGGAATCTTAGGTTGGTTCCACAAACTATAAAACTTGGTTAACATCTGTTCTGTACACAGGTTCTAGTTTTAGAATCTAAAACAGAACTAGAATATAAATAGGATCTAACTAGGAACTTATGTGTGACTAGAATCTGGATTCAAAAACCATTGGGACATTACTCAGTCAGGAAAGCATTGTCAAGGCCTCCATTATCGAGGTTAATAACTTCCCATCTATGTTAGAATGATTCCAGAAACGACAGTTGTAGAGAGTGAATGGCATAATTGTAGTCCATTTAACCCCCTTCTAAGTATACATCCTATTTGTGGAAAATGTTGCTTCAGAATAGGTAAAGGAATACCTGCTCAAAATAAGGTTGGCTACCCACAATTCTCAATTCTAATGGCTTAAGCTTTTTTTATGAAAAGCAGTGATAGACATTATTAATCTTCCTGTGCAATATTTCATAGAACACAAATGCTTCCTGTTAAAACTCACCACAAAGAAAGAAAATTTTCGCATGCACATAGATCCCAACAACTCTCTCAGAACATCTCAGGAGCTCTTGCTGCTTCCTAGAAACTGTTTTTCATAATACTGTGAAAAATAACATGATTGGGACCTGCAGTTTCTGACACCAATCTCATATCTAATCTCGGCGACTTTATGAATATCTACAAGAGACCCAAGGCCTAATTGCAACTGCAGCTCACTATTTATTCATTGAGCTGTTGGTACCAGGTACTTTATGAGTACTCTGTAATGTGGGCTGATGATAGTACGGGCCAAGTTCCCATGATTTGTTAATATCTGTTATTTGTAATATTTATGGCCGTAAGATAGAATCCAGTGATTATCTGCGCTAGGGGGCAGAAAATTCATTTCTAAAGGATGACAGTAAATATCAGCATGTTGCCAGTTGAATTTTCAAAAACATATTCAAGAACCAACTACTGGCAGCTAAGGGGAGGGGGGAAAGCACACAATGAACTAGAATCATACAGAACAAGGAGCCAATGAAAAATGAGAAGACGTGGCCTTGAGGAATTGAAGTTGTATTTGAGGTTATGTTGAGCATGCAGGGTCCTTTGGGAGAGGAAAGCTAAGGCAGCTTTTTACTTGGTACTGAAAGTGACCAAGACCAAAAGCTACCAGTATCCAGGTGCATCCAGACCTTTGTCACGTGAATGTGTGTCCAGTACTTTCACTTGTAATGTGAACATACTTTAACTCTCACTACAAAACATCAGGTACTTTCAGAGGCAGGGCTGTTATCTAACAAAGGATTTATTTGTTTAGCTCACTTTCCTGAACTGAAAATTGTTGGAAGAGGGGGGAAATGGTTCCAGAGCTCCTGGAATGTGAAACCCAGCGAACGCACGGTCCCTTACAACCGTAGAGTTTTATGAAATCACTTTGAAATTTTTAGCATTGTTTTGGTGACAAGAGCCTGGTTTTCTCTCGGTTTTCCTACATGCCTCCACCAGCCTAGTGCAGTCTGCAACAGAGTTGGGCCATCAATATTATTGGACATAAGAATGTCAGTGCATGTATTGGTTTTTTATTGGTGTGAAAGTAAGTTCCATAGCATTCCCAAGCTCTTCTCTTTAGGATGGCATTCCTATTTCTTCTTGACGTGGTCCCAGGTGCCCCCTGGCTTCCTCAGAGGCACCCTCCAGCATCACTCTGGGAATTCTCTTCTCCAAGACCCAGAGCACCCTGTATCCTCCCAGTATTCCTGCAGCTTTCCACTGAGGACACTGATGTTGCTTCTGCCTCTTGTCTCCTGAAATCTTACTGACTCTTCAATGCCCAGCTTTGATCTGCCTCATTCAGGGAGAACAACTTCACTTCTCTGAGCACCCAAACACCAATGGTTGCCCTTTCACTTTAGCTGACACGTGATTGAGGCTTGTGTTACAACTAGTTCATCAGTCAGTTTCCCATGCTGAATTATACACCTCTTGAAGGCAGGGGCTGCTTTATTCTTCTTTAACCTTCTTCCCCAGCACCTAGCATGCTAGAGCAATGAAAAGAAAGTTCTGAACCCTATACACAATTATGACCTACTTTTCAAAATTCTTTTTTTTTTTTGCCAAAACAAAGAAAAGCAAAAGCAATTCATCTTATTTTTATCACTAGTCTCAGATTAACTGCATTTTCAAGTTTACTCTGTACCCCTGTGGTCCAGGCAGGCATATTTTTCCAAAAACTTATTGAAAAAGGGGGGGGGGAAGGGTGCAAATTCTGATTTGTGAAGATAAATGACTGAACTTTTATTATGATATTTTCATACTACTGATAAATCATATTTGCCTGAAAAAGTATGTTGTTTGTGGTGAAGAAACATGCTAGTTAAAGGCATGTAGTTAATTTTATTCAGTTATTTTGTTTACATCAGAAGGGCCAAGTGATTAAAGGAGGGAGTTTTATGCTGTGTACCTCACAGTTTCAGTAAACAATAATTTTTTTTCCCTTCGATACATTTATTATCTGCCTGAAAACCGTAGACTCTGGCTTAGGCTAGAGCAACTGTATTTTTCTTTATTATGATAAACACCTTTAATTACCTTTCTTCAAACTACTTTGTTGAAACACACAATGTGTTTGCCTCCTGAGGCGAGCGTGAAAAAGTGGCCCAGCAGGACTGAATTCTGCAGTAATTAAAGAAAAGCTGAAAAGGTCAAATACCAGAATGGGGTAAATCTCAGGCAATTCCTGAGAACTCTGGGCCCAAGACCAGTCATTGGCTTGGTTATTGAATAAAACTTGTATTCCTTCTCAACTTCGTGCCCACGTGAAGCGGGAAACGCATGGCATCTTCATGTTTTATTTCCCTGCCTTCTTCAGACTGTTGAGTGAATTTCTAACAGTAAAGCCAGAAAGAAAATAACACGAATGTTGTTGGACAAGCAGTTTCAGAATCGAGGCTGAGTGGCTGTTTTTTGGACTTGGCCTCCCCATGAATAATGAAATGTATCAAATACACAGGAAACACCTGTTATGCACCAGCCAGTGGGCTAGGTATTAGGGAGACTAGAAGAACTAGAAGGCCTGCTGTATACCCTAAAGGGGGGCACTGTTTAGAAAGAAAAGACAGTCCTGTAAATAAGTAAAATAAATTGTGAGCGGCTGTAGGGTCCCCCAGGAGATGTGGGCAGTTTGTCTGCTGGGGAGGAATTGAGGAGGCATTTTAGATGTAGTGCCCCCCCCAACCAAGTCCTGAGAGATCAGAGGGTTTTCCAGGAGGCCAGTGGCAGAGAGAGGCACACCTGACTTGTAAAGAACCCAGGGCTTCATTTCCACTCTATTGAACAGATTATTATCATGCATCCCTAGATGCCACTAAGCAAGCCAGCTGCTGGGGACACACTGGTGAGCTGGCAAGTCACTGTGTCCATTTTCCAGGACTTCGAGTCCAGAATATAGACAGGGAAGCAGGCCAGGCACAGTGGAGGTACCTCACTCAGGCCTGGGAAGGCAGGACAGTCTTCCCCAAAGACCCCGGTGAATGAGTTGGGACTGAGGAAAGGAATCAGACATTGTGCACCTGCTCTAGCTTTCCCCTCTTCTGTTGTCACAGAGGCAATACTGGGCTGTCTCCATCTGCTCTGTGGGTAGGACGGGTAGGCAGGGAAGACAAGACCAAGTGGCTGCTCTATAGGGCTTTGAGGTGCCTCTCTTGCTCCCTCTTCCTCCCTGCCCCACGCCATTCTTGCAATGGCACCCTTGCTACTCCCTTCCTTTCCCCATTCAAGTGCTCCAATCAATTCAGGTATTACATTGAAACTTGTCACCAAGGCTCTTTAATTAAGACTCCATGATGGCAATAAAGAGGCTTGGTAAAATGATGGACCCCTCACTCTAAGAATTACATATAACTAAGTGTGCCCAGTTACATACAAGGATCAGAGTGACATCCAGTATTGCTTCTCCCCATGGTAATAGTCACCTTAGGAATATGGCTCCAGGAATACCTGGGTCCTGTCAGTACCCCATGCTGTTTCTGGCAGGGCTGTCCTGGCATATCCACATTTTCTCTTTGCAGTTTTATTAATGTTCCCAGGGCTTTCAGCCTGTTTTCATGAACTCTGAGAGGGGCTGTCCAGTCAGCGCTCACATCTCCCTAACACAAGCCCTGTGTCTGAAGTCCTTCACAGTCACACACTCCGCTGGATCATCAGTATGATGGAAACTGACTGGAACAGACCTTTCAAAGTCCCTGAATGGCCAGGGGCGGGGTGGGACACTTGCATGGTAACGATGCAGGCATTCTGCACCACCCCAGCCGCTCCGGGCCTTGGCAATAAAGAGGCTTGGTAAAATGATGGACCCCTCACTCTAAGAATTACATATAACTAAGTGTGCCCAGTTACATACAAGGATCAGAGTGACATCCAGTATTGCTTCTCCCCATGGTAATAGTCACCTTAGGAATAGATGGGAAGGCAGAAAGGTGGCTCCTACTGGAGCCATAGCAGTGCTGGCAGCCAGGGGAAGGAAGGCCCATTCTTGCACAAATCTTCGTGCATCGGGCCTCTAGTTACATATAATTAAGTGTACCCAGTTACATACAAGGATCAGAGTGACATCCACTATTGCTTCTCCCCATGGTAATAGTCACCTTAGGAATATGGCTCCGGGAATACCTGGGTCCTGTCAGTACCCCATGCTATTTCTGGCAGGGCTGTCCTGGCATATCCATATTTTCTCTTTGCAGTTTTATTTATGTTCCCAGCGCTTTCAGCCTGTTTTTATGAACTCTGAGAGGGGCTGTCCAGTCAGCGCTCACATCTCCCTAACGCAAGCCCTGTGTCTGAAGTCCTTCACAGTCACACACTCCGCTGCATCATCAGTATGATGGAAACTGACTGGAACAGACCTTGCAAAATCCCGTTGTCAGGAAGAGCTCCTTCACGCTCTTAAATCAGAACTTAAACAGGTTCCCATGAGTGGGGCACCAGGATACTGCTTCTGGGGCACCTGTACATATCCCATAAGTGGGAGTAGACCACGGCTGTTATCCCTGCCATCATCATCGTGTGGTCACACAGCACCGCTACAGTGGCTTTTTAAGGATACTAGAAAGCGGAGACAAGTTGTTCCCCTTTAAATCTCAGCTCCACGGTTTCTCCAGAATCACCCATTCCCAGTATTCCCATTTCCCTACCCAAACATGAAAAGATGAGACAAAAGTCTCTTGAGTAATACAGAAAACACAGCGTCCACTTGGGAATCACCAACATTAACTGTAGGGAGAGAGAGGTGCTCTGTGCCTAAGTTTTACTGAATTTCAGTGGCCTAGTTTCCAGCCCAGAAAGCATGCTCCTGTGTGTCGGAGTGATTAATGGCACAGTTTATGCAGCTCATTGGTCATACTTTAATTAGTTTAAATAGTCATCTGTTGTTTTGTTATGATGAATCTGCATTTCTTTTTATTTATATTTCCCCTTGAGTGCTTCCCCTTGTTGATCAGAAGATGTTTCTCTGAATTTGGGAAGAAATACTCAGTGACCTTTTAGGTAACAGTGTTCCCTGGTTGCTCAAGGTCAGAGAACAGGAGGCGTCAAAAACGCTTCATACTGCGAGATGCCCACACTGCACCATCTGGCTTGGGTAAGACATCTTGGTGAACTCAGAAGCGGCCAGCTTAGAGGTTTAGTCTTCTGATTGGTGACAAAAGAAACCACTAGGCAAAGTTGGATGTGGTTTGAGGGCCTGGGGATTCCTTTAAAATCCATGCGTTGGTCATTTTTGTTTTGTGTTTGTTTGTTTGTTTAAGAGAGGAAGAGAGAGAGAAAGAGAAACATTGATGTGAGAGAGAAACATCTATTGGTTGCGTCCCATACACACCCCAACCTGGGATCCAACCTGCAACATAGGTATGTGCCCTGACTGGGAATTGAACCTGCCACCAATTGGTGCATGGGACATCGCTCCAACCACCTGAGCCACACTGGCCAGGACAAAACATCAGTCTTTTAACACCAACCTCCTATAAGCCCTCCCTCTTTTATGTGCATTCATCATTTAAACTTTGAGTTGGAAATTCCAGAATCTCTACCTTCTGGTATTGTTATGAATACTCCCCCCAAATGGGGAACTCTTCAGACATGGACAGTACATTTGTGGTGAAGAAAGGAAAGGTCAGTAGAGGAACTGTAATGAGATCCTTTTCTAACCAAACTCTGAGGTCTTGTTCAAATAGAGGGGTGCCTGCCCTGGACACTGTCCAGAACATAATACCCAGATGGAGAAAATCTTGCCTTTTTAAGCTGTGGCCCTGAGAGGACTATTTGCCAAAGAGAATGCTTCATATTTCTCCCACCAGTGAATCACCCTATATGGATCAAGCTATACACAAGCCTTTAAAATGTAAGAAATCACTGTTTATAGCCTGAGAATGGATCTTTGGAGAGCTAGCTAGATGTAGAATGGAAACTTCCAGACACTGTGGAGGTTAGAGCTCAGTTTCACAGGTAAATAAGTTTATTTGGAAAATGTGGCCTCCATGCCAGCCAGTCAATCGTGTTTCTTCATCTGTTACTCTCCTCCCTCATTTCTGAGCCCCAATCACAGAAAACAAGGTGTGATGTATACACATCTCCAGTTATGAAAGAATCTATGTGTGATACTAGTACCCTAGTGTCCCAAAATTTTCTAGCCTTGGGGGCTACCTTTGCTATCAAATATACTGTAATTCTTCATGATGCCTGACTGTAGGAAATCCAGCTTTCTTCCCAGTATTATCAAGGACTCTTGAGAGTGTGTAGGATTGATCTGGAGGTCACCTCCCCCTCCTATTCCCAGCTTTCTAACACTCAGCACTGAATGTGTTGTGGTCATGGCTTTGCTCTGCATTATTTGGCCTTAAACATGGACACTATAGCCCAACTAATATCCTATTATAACATGTTACAGGTTATTACTGACATTGAGAATTATTAAAAGGCACATGGATATTATTACTATTAAAGTACAAGGTACAAGAAGTTCTTCATAGGCAACTATGTTTTTCCTTGGGCCAGACCATCAAACTAGGTTGTCAGGACTCATTCTCCCACCTTCTCCTTTGTCTGGGCTCCATGGGCAGCATTGTATATTTAAGGCAGCCGCAGGGAAAAGCAGATACTTCCTGTTACCCTGTTTCTCTCAGAACAATCAAGGGTCCCCATCCCAACCTCTCTTCCTTCTAAATTATTTAATCTTTCTTTTTCCATTTAAGAGAGAGAGAGAAAAACATGGGTTTGTTGTTCCACTTATGTATGCATTCATTGGTTGCTTCTTGTATGTGCCCTGACCAGGGATCCAACCCACAATCTTGGTGTATGGGAATGATGTTCTAACCAACTGAGCTACCCATCCAGGGCCTTTGTTACCTTTTTTTTTTATTTCCATCTGTAATAACCTGTTTGGTATTCTCATCATTGTAACTAAATTATGAGTGAACCCCCCAATACCTATATCACTTAAATTCTAACAAATGAAGATTTGTAATTATTTAAAGTGAAAGAAAACAGCATCAGCCTTTTTATAAAGAGGTGTTTGAAAGCAAATATGTCTGGAAATGACATCTCAGAAAGGCAAGAAATGCATGTGTGGTTATATGACAGACCCTAACGTGTTTAGAGGCTTGCTACCATGTCAGTATGGGAGGCCTCCTTAGCGTTGTCACATTATTGTTTCCTTTACCACGCAATGTGTAGGACTTTCTGACCTGGGAGGAGGAGGTAAGGCCAGAGCTTGGGCCTGAGCTCATGTCCCCGAGCACAAAGCAGGCAGCCTGTGCCACTTGCCTTCTGGAAATGATGGCCTTGAGGGAATAAATAAAATGGAGAAAGTCTTCTCCGTGGAGCAAAACCATGAAAAGTATTCCGTGTGCAGGAAATAATGTGGGAAGCAGCTTGAATAGTATAATGAGCACTGACTTCAGAGTGCAGAGAGTGAATAGGGCTCTCATCCTGTTTCTGCCGGTCTCTGCATGTGGGGAAAATTCATTTCATTCTCTGGGCCTTAGATTCCTCATTTTAAAAACAGAGTTTTGGACTAGATGCCCTCCCACCCCTTAGCTCTAAACTACTGTTTAAAACTGCTACATGCCAATAAAATTTAGAACCCTAACACCTTGCTACAGGCTAGCAAGATCCCACGTGTAAATATAATGACTCTGCAGATCAGTGCCTGAGGTTTACCGAAAGCTAAATATGTTGTCAAAACCAAATTGTTTAACTACTATTTGACACTTATCACAACCCTCTCCCACACCAGTAATGTCCAAACACATCCTCTGAAGGGAGGCTGTTTCCACTCTCCCCTGAGATTTCTCACAGGTGAATAGAGGCCCTGATGCAAAATGTGGAGCAGTTACTAACCCGAGGACTGAGCACTAACAAATCTCACTCTAGCCCTAATTTTCTCTCTGGGTTTTCACATGACTGTGTGATGGAAGCAGGAGATTTGAGATCTTAGCAAGGCTCAGCAGAACTGATGAGAATGTGAGATGTGAGATCTACAGAGCAGCCCAAATCAGCCCTGTCTGAAAGGTCTCTCTTCCTTCCAAGGCTCATGTAGGTTAATAACTAATTTTCTCAACATTACAGCGTATATGGAGATTGTCATGGTAACTGGGTGCAAAGTTTAGCGGATGGAATCTACGTAGCACTTTTATATTTCCCTAGCTAATCTCTTTTCCATTTCACCAATTTTGGAGGGCAATCTGTTTACCAATTAAGAAAGAGTTGTGTTCTTAATTGGAAGGAGGCATCCAGTATGGGCAATGATTATAATTATGGAATTTTATAATTGGAACAGATTAAAGGAGTCATTCAGTCCCTTATTTTCCTACTCGTCAAATCAAAATGATTGCCAGGGAATTCCATAAAAATACAGATTCTTAGTCTTCACTCCAAACTATAAAGTCAGAATCTCATCAGAGACAAGAGAATCTATATTTTTAACAAACATCCCAATTAATCATATCATCAAGCAAGTTTGGGAAACACTGATCTAATTTCATGATTCCCCTTTGTAGATAAGGATGTTCATTTTGCTTATGAGTGCACCATATGAAAAAAAAAGGAAGAAAGGATTTCGTAGTCTTGACAGGATAATGGCCTAAAAGAATTGACAGAAATTAAAATGTATTTCTGATATAGCTGAAACACTCAACTTAGGTGCTTTCAGCTTCCAGGACTCTTAACTTTGCTGAGTCCAAAATGGCAGTGGTTATGTGACATAACCAGGAGTCCATCCACATTCTCCCACTCCCAGTTACACCCTCTGGACAGGGAGCTGCTGAGAAGGATGTGCTCTGCCAAGAAGATTTGGGTCTCCTTTGGGGCCACACCCTTCTCTTTGAGGAGGTGTTCATTTGAGTGGGTTTTTGTCATCCTACTTACTGTATTTGTAAATTTTCTCTTTTGATTATTCTGGTCAGGTAATGGTGAACTCAGCAAAGTAAAGACATGTGCAACTCCAAAGTTCTACACTTAATGTCAGTTATAAATTTCACCAAGTAGCTAGAAAAGCAGCTATAATAAGGAATGTTCTAATTAGTCTCAGAGGCATTTTGCTGCAGAAAATATGGGAATTTTTTTCTTTTGCAGAGTTCGCTAATTGCCCCCAACAATAAATATGAATCTCTCTTGTTATACTTGCAGAAAATATATGGCTCTGACTTCCAGCTGGGACACTCTGGAGATATGAAGGAAGTTGCAAAAATAATAATATTTTGAACAGCTAGAGAGAACAGCTACATGGCTTTTGAAATGAAAATACATAACATATTCTCTCTATATACATACTCTAAAAACACTTTGGGATCTATGGAGATACTCTTTCCACCCTGATGGCATCCATAATTATCAGTCCAGCACTCTATATTAATTACAATTTTAAATATGCAAATGTAAAACCAGAGCTGACTGTCATTGTAAGCAATGCATGGTCATATTTTATTCCAGGTATACCTTTATATAATACATTTTCAGGAGCTCTGTGAAGACCACCCAACTGCTGGATGATAGAAGTTAAGAAGTTGTTATAGTGACTAAACTATGACAATAAGACCAATTACTAGGTGTATCAGTTAATAATGTGGATTTTGTAATCAAAGAAAACACGATAATTTCAAGAGAAACATCAAAAGTGATTTATTCAGAGTAATGTCCATCACTAGCTACACATTTCCCCATCTTTCAGGTAATTTGTGGATACTGTCCCAATAGAACTTTTCTTGTTTTGAGGCAAACCATTCAGAGACCCAATTTTCCACTTCTTCGTACGTTTTGAAGTGCTGCTCAGAAAGTGCATGTGCCATCGATCAGAACAAGTGGTAATCTGAAGGAGCAAGGTCTGGTGAATACAGTGGCTGGGTTAATACTTCCCAGGCAAGATCTTTTAACATGTCTTTAACTGGTTTTGAAGTGTGTGATGGTGCGTCATCATGAAGCAAAATTACTTTGC
>NW_005356173.1:3788386-3856672 GCF_000412655.1 Myotis brandtii
CATTCACAAGTATCTTGAGATGGAGCATGTTCACCATAAGCTTCCCGAAGTATTCAGCAGCACTTTTCTTCAAAATAAAGTAATGAATTAAAACTTCTGGCAAATGCTCTTTTTTTGGCACAAAATTTGACATTAAGTGTAAAAATATCTATGATGTTAACACCTTCAGAAAATCTGACATATCAAATTTTGAAGCTTGCTGTCAATACAACAAAATAGCATACATATCAAATCGCATATGTATCAACATATGTGTAACTCCATCTATTGAAAAAAATCCACATTATTAACCGGTACACCTAGTATCTGCATCTAATTCCCAAGGAATGTTTGCAGTGCTGTTTTATGTTTGGCAGAACTGTGTTAGGGAGAAGTTCTAAGTGCTTGGAATTATGTTTGCATCCTAGACTGGATATGTTCTTAATAACATAATGCCTTTCGATTGGAAATCCTTTTAGAGTGGCCTTGGACTAATTTCTAACCCACCTGAGTATGCGGGGGACATAGCACCCTCCCAGGTCCTGTCTAGGGCTTTGCATGTGCCCGTGATGCTTCCCAGCAGCTAGTGCCTGGCTCAGTTTGCAAGTCCTGCTGGTCCTCCTGGAGCTTGTCTTCATCCTCCTTCGGCCTCTGTAATTTGAATTATTCTGTATCATCAACAAAGATTTGACAGTTGAGCCTTGGTGAAATCAGAAACTACAATTGTAATTAGAGGTTTTTTAATCATTGTGCACATTGTATTGTTACATTGGGAAAGTATTAGAATCTAATTAAAAGAAAAGGAAATTGCTCATTTGCTTAGTATGTCATTTTTTTTCTTTTAAAGTATGAAGTTAAAGAAAAGCTTGATTATCTTTGATAGTTGTAGTTATCTACCAATGGGGAATACTGAATATACCTGATACAGAAATTCAGTGTCAAGGAATGCTTGAAAAAAGTATAATTACAGTGAGATTTAGAGGATTAGGAATTTTCTAGGTTATTTTAAAATACATATTTTTAGTTTTTCAGGCTCTTGGCCTACTCTTTTATTTGCACGGTTGTGAAAAACATGATTATTTTGGTAATAATTTTCTGTATCCAACTCTTTTTCAGCATCTGGTAAACCTTGTCCTTGTACTGTAATGTGAAACATACAGTGTAATTTCATTTAGATGAAGTTCAACAACATACAAGAACTCAACAATTAAATGGTTTAGGGCTACAACACTTGGTTGACCATAAAGAAAATCGCAGGGATGAGTCCCGGATTCAGGAGAGCAGTTTCATTTGAGTCAGGAGGAAACTGGTGGGATCAGGTCAGTTGCACAGCGTCAAAGAAAAATTACACCAGATGCTTGTTGACAATGGCAGGGAACACTTCAGTCAGGATATTGCAATAGAGTCAAGATTGTTGCAATAGGAGAGAGAGAGCAAACTCCACTCCCTTGGCCCAATGGCAGGAGAGTAAGCAGGGGGTGAGCCAGGGAAAAGGTACTGCAGGAGCTGGGGGGCAGGTGATGGGCCATCTGTCTTTCTAACTGGCCCTATGGCAGTCAGTCTCCTACCCTCTGGCAGAGCCTGAGAGACAGAGCCCTATCTTTCTTCATGATTACATTTCAAAGGAATGGTTCCCAAGTCGAGAAAGACATGCCTGGGGTGCAGGAGTTTCATCTCAGAGAAGCAGAGAGAAAACAATTGCAACTTTCCTGTTTTTGTCTTCTCTAGTGTTTATTTTACCCGGTGGGTTTATGGGACATTTCTTTTTCCCCTTTACCATCATTCTAATGGAGGCCGTCAAAGGCAAAGACTTTGATTCTCTAAGACAAAGGAGGACAGGGGCCTGGAATCAGGAAAAGGCCTGTCTAAAGTTTAGTGAGCTGAGCCAGGTATTACTGCCTCCTGCATCCACAGGAGGCTTCTAAGGTGATGCTGAGGTTCTTTCCTGAAAGGTGGGTGAATACACAGCTGTTCAACTTCTATATACGTTTCTTTAGTATGTAGTAGAGGCAGAAATGGTATTGAATACTACTTACTAGAAATAGTAGTATTCACAAAAGATGGAAATGATGTTTAATACCACTTAATACGAGTATTAATAGCATTCGGTAGAAGCAGAAATGGCCATATGCTTTGCCCAGGGTCCATGTGGGGAGGACTAACAGGGGCAGAGATTGCCGGATGCACAATGTGTTTTCCTGTGCTGGGTTTGCAGGATGTTTCTCTATTGTTCTTACTGGCTGTACTCCATCTCTCTGAAGTAAAGGACAGCACTTTTACCCTTGATTTAGTGACTCAGGCAGGAGCATTAATTGTTTCTTCCTAATATCACAATAAAGCCATATTCCCTAAGGCTACGTCACTCCCTGGAACTAAGTTAGCTACTTAGGGAAGATCATTCAACATTTCCAGGTCTCCAGGGTAACATTGCCAGCTTTATTGTTGCAAGTCGACAAATCACCTCCCATCTGTCTAGGCTGACTGTGTTACTGCAGCTGCACTGCCCTAGATGGTCCCCCCGTGGCCTGAAAGAATTAATGTGCTTCCCTAAGCATCCAGCTTAATGCTAAGGAGGGCCTTCAGCATTGAAGAAAACCCACCTGGCAAAGAAATTCTGGAATGTAGAATACATGGGGCTTCTTCAGCCATGGTCATGGCTCTGTCCAGTGGGACATGGACAAGCTAAGTCTCACTTAAAGAGCTTAGTGATATACACAGAGGCTACTGAGAAGCTAAGGTTTAGAGCAGGGGTCCTCAAACTACGGCCCGCGGGCCACATGCAAATACAAATATTATATTTGTTCCCATTTTGTTTTTTTACTTCAAAATAAGATATGTGCAGTGTGCATAGGAATTTGTTCATAGTTTTTTTTAAACTATAGTCCGGCCCTCCAACAGTCTGAGGGACAGTGAACTGGCCCCCTATTTAAAAAGTTTGAGGACCCCTGGTTTAGAGGAAATAAGCATCAAGGTCATGTGGCCAATCACAGGCATGGACCAGTTTCATGCTGTGCACTGTCATTACATAGCATCCACTGGAAAGTGAGCAGGGTGTGGGGGGCTGAGGAAAGGCTAAGGATAATTGAAACCCAGCATTGGGTGGCACTTTGCCATGTAAGCAGCTTTCGTGCACACACACCACATCCAGTGGTCACACACTAGGACATGAGGGTCTCTCTTTTCTAAAGTTTCAGTGATGTCAAAGCAGCAGCATGATCACTTTCATTTCTACCAAATTTGCTCACAAATTGACTTAAAATCTCACTATTGTGGCTACCTCCTGAATCGCCAAACACAGGCTTTATTAGGAAGGATTCTGTTCTTTCTATCAAAACAGCTTTGTTCCTTGGGCATAAACAAAACTATCCCTCCTCTCTCTAAATTGGCCAGAGAGCCAACCTTGTGTAAATAAGGACTTCTTAGCTTTGGCTTCAGATGTCAGCTCTTTCTCCTGAGGTTTTTACCTACTTAAAATTCACGTGCTTCTCTTCAACTTAACATGTAGCTTCAGGCAAAAGTTTGAATTTCTGAAATGAAACCATGTGCCCAAAATAAGCTCAGGGGAAACAAAAACAAGGCAAATAAATGGAAAATTCTCAAAAATAAGCAAAAGCATTAAAATGATAATGCTCCAACTGTCTGAACTAACTTCAAAATATTGTGCTCAAGATAAGCTTGGGAGACACTCTCTTATATTAAGCCTTAAAGTAAAAGCAGAATATTACCTCAGATGAAACTTCATTCTATATTATTTCTGTTGCCTGGATCCATCATTAGATATTTTTACTTATAGAGCCTCTGCATCTGTATTTTTTAACTTCCCAGGTGATTCTAATGTGCAGTCAGCATTAAGAAACCTACATGAACAATATTTGGAAACTGTTCAAACAGGTGTTGCCTGCACTCTTCCTTTCTGTACAGATTCTACCACAGAATTCGCCCCTTCCCAGACATACACACACATGCATGCAATGTGAGCACACACTCCAAATTTCATTCATTTGTCTAGTTTAAATTTTCCAAGTTTCATTCATTCATGTAGTCAAGTTGAATTTTGGCTTTGTGCAAGGAGCCAGTTTTAGCTTTGCCCACGAAGCTCCCAGTCTCAATGTGGAAATAGTATAAAGGGGCATGGAAATGGGAACAACTCCTGCAGTGGAGGGAGAACAGGTGAAAAGTGAGCAATTGTTGTTCTTATTTTTAAAAATAATTAATTTCCAATTTTCTGACAGTTCTGACCTTTCTTCACACTGACATTAGATACTGGATTGGCTCATTTATATGCAGGAGAAAAAAATATAAAAATGGACTCATACATAACATTTTTGGTAATTGTACATTCTGGACTTCCACTTTCCACTGTGACTTTTGTTTATAGTTCAGAGATATACGGCCTGCATAAATAGAAATAAGCCAAGTTTCCATGAAACCATGTGACCCTGTCTGGCCCCACCAGCCTGTCTTATTACCCATCTAAAAACAAGATTGACACGACTATGATTATCCTCTCATTGGAAAGGACATTCATACTTATGTAGCCAACTACTATGCTTTCAGGCAAACCAACCCCTGAGCAATTCCAGGCAAATGAATATCAGCCTTTCAGAAAACACACCTTATAGAGAAGGTGAGCCCACAACTGCAATTAACAGGAAACAGCTGGTGCAATGGGGCAGCCCCCAAGGTAAGCCCCCAAACCCTGAATGGAAGGGTTGACTCTTATATGCACACAGATGTGGCTACAGAGGAAATAACATTGAGTTTTAATAGGGCGCCACTTGAAAGACATGGAAAGCTATAATGGACCACAGACAGGGAGCCATTTGAGAGTGTAAAAGAACAGAGAACTGTGGCATCCCACCCTGGATTGATCTAGGCCTCCCTTTTACTCCTGCTACCCAAAAGGGAAAAACAGAGAGGGTAAAACATTTTTCCTAAAATATGACACTTTCTATAGTGGTTGCTTTATTTATATTCAAGGGTGGGAAAAAGTGGGTTTACAGTTGTGAGTACATAAAACACAGAGTTTATTCTTGTACTAGAGGCCCGGTGCATGAAATTAGTGCACTGGAGAGGGGGGGTGTCCCTCATCCCAGCCTGCCCCCTCTCCAATCTGGGAACCCTCGGGGGATGTCTGACTGCCGGTTTGGGCCTGATCCCAGCTTGCACCCTCTCACAATCCAGGACTGCTGGCTCCTAACCACTTGCCTGCCTGCCTGCCTGATTGCCCCTAACCGCTTCTGACTGCCAGCCTGATCACCCCGTAACCCCTCCCCTGCCGGCCTGATTAACACCTAACTGCTCCCCTGCCGGCCTGATCGCCCCAACTGCCCTCCCCTTCCAGCCTGATCTCACCTGCAACTGCCCTCCCCTGCTGTCTGATGGCTCCCAACTGCCCTCCCCTGCAGGCCTGGTCCCCCCCTAACTGCCCTATCCTGACGGCCTTCGCCATCTTGTGCAAGGGTGTGATGGTCAATTTGCATATTACCTCCTTATTATATAAGATTATTAGTTGTTAATTATTGTATTATTTATTTGTATTATAACTATAAACCCACTTTTGTCTGCCTATATATATGGTTATCATTCTACAGAGGTGGGGCAAATGTACAACTAAACATAGATTATGAGGAATTTCAGAATACAAGCTATGTTCGGGGGAGGAGTATCATTAGTATAGTTTCAAATGATTATTTTAAATTATCTCAAGTTTAAAATAGCCTCTATTAAGAACCCACTTTGTACCAAATATTATGCTAGGTGTCAAGGTGAAACAGGTAGAATGAGGCAAAACCCCTATTGAAAATGTACAATTAAAAAGTACCCCCCAGCCCTAGCCGGTTTGGTTCACTGGATAGAGCATCCGCCTGTGGACTGAAGAGTCCCAGGTTTGATTCCGGTCAAGAGCATGTACCTTGGTTGCAGGCACATCCCCAGTAGGGGGTGTGCAGGAGGTAGCTGATTGATGCTTTCTCTCATCATCGATATTTCTAACTCTCTATCCCTCTCCCTTCCTCTCTGTAAAAAATCAATAAAATATATTTTTTAAAAAGTACCCCCCAGAAGTTTGCAGTGTATCCTGACAAGTTCTGCTATATATTCTGAATCTACAATCCATTCTTCAGCAGACAGGGCCTCACACAGAGAACCTTTATCAGCCAAGTGCCAGGCTCTGTCCGTGGTGCTGAAGTTGTTGAAAGCTCACCTCAGGTTACAAAAGGCTATCACAGCTAGCACCCATCATTTTGCTTGATTTCTTTCTTTTCAAAAATTGTGGTTCACCCTGACCAATTTGGCTCAGTGGCTAGAGCCTCGGCCTGTGGACGGAAGGGTCCCAGGTTCGATTCCGGTCAAGGGCATGTACCTTGGTTGCGGGCACATCCCCAGTAAGGGGTGTGCAGGAGGCAGCTGATCCATGTTTCTCTCTCATGGATGTTTCTAACTCTCTATCCCTCTCCTATCATTAACAGAAAACTAAAGGTACAGACAGAATAGTGTTTGTGGCCTGTTAGCTTTAGTATTTGTATGAAAAAGGGTGGACTCTATATACTTATTATACCCAGACTACTTCCAGAGTTTGTTTTTTAATATCTTTGTGTTGCTGAAGTTTGTTTTTTTTTTTACCCATATGTGCATTGCATTTTTTAAAATGGTTTAAAAAAAACATAACAAAATTTACCATCTTAACCACTTCTAAGGGCACAGTTCAGTAATCTTAAGTATAGGCCCATTGTTGCACAACAGACTTTCAGAACATTTTCATCTTGCAAAAGTAAAACTGTATGCCCCTTAAGCAAAAACCACTGATGGGAGATATATAAATATTTAAATTCATAGAAACAGAAAGACAGGGTTGAGGGGGAAATGAGGAGTTATTGCCTGACTTCTTCTTTTTTTTTAATATATTTTATTGATTTTTTACAGAGAGGAAGGGAGAGAGATAGAGAGTCAGAAACATCGATGAGAGAGAAACATCGACCAGCTGCCTCCTGCACATCTCCCACTGGGGATGTGCCCGCAACCCAGGTACATGCCCTTGACCGGAATCGAACCCGGGACCTTTCACTCCGCAGGCCGACGCTCTATCCACTGAGCCAAACCGGTTTCGGCCTGACTTCTTCTTAAATCTCAGTCTTCCTTTGGCTTCTATTCTAAGTGTGTTGGCCACCTGTCACTACCTCTGAGCATAGACGAAGCTATCTGAAAGTGCTATCTGCTACCTGACTGTAAAGATGCTGCTCCTCTCCACACCCAGGTTCTACTAGGTGTATCTGTCTTCTCCCTGTTCTTCTTTATCCTTTCTGCTTCATGCCCACTTGTAATCACTCTGCAACTTACTTGTTTGCTACTTTTCACAGGCCTGAGAACACACCACCTCTTAGGTACTCATTATCCACTTCTGCCCTCGATGATTGGACCTTTCCTGTTCCAGAATGCAGTTGATCTCATCTCTTTTTAACATCCTCTATGTAACTGCATAATACGCGTCGATCCTTCCCAAAATTAATACCCATAGCCACTATGTTTTGAAAGTGTTTAAAACCCCACGTTTATATTCTGGGAAATAGTGAACTGAATTTAAACCAAGAACAATCTCAAAAATGTCATGGTCTCCTCTCCAATATGTGGGAATCTCAGTCTCCAGCACATTGCTATTCATATATCACACAAATGTTAGGTAAATTATTACTGAAAATTATGTGCAAATTTAAATGCTCTCTAGACAATTCTAAACATCAGTTTCAATGCAAGACTTTACCTGCTAAAAGCATCTATTTATAGTTTGACACTATATCTCTGACATTTTGACGTGATACATATTCCATCAGCCTGATACATTGTCACCTCCCAGTGAGTCACAGTGTCACTAGCTCAGAATTAAACATGTTGCTAAACCACTTTACAGCCCTTGCAAAGCACATAAAGGCTGTTTGACAATTACCCCCAGGAAGGCAAATAATCAGCAAACTCTGATTCCCTTATTATTAGCCATTATAAAATCATGTGCTGTGATAAATGTCCCTAACAAAGACATTGATTTTTACAAGACTTCCCAAGAGGAAAACACATATATTTGATATAAGAAACCCACAAGGGGCCCCTCCGTTTTCCTTTGTGTCTTCAATTTGAGGGAGCTACTCCTTTTATGGTGTTCTGGCTTTCACCTGTCAAGCTAAGGCTTTGATTACTGAATTATGGGGGAAAATAACTGCCCATTGCCTTAACTATAATGCCAAAGGATGTCTTACAAAAGAAAAGAAATACTTTTTTTGGTTGCTTTATAGTAAAAAGACCTTTTATAACCCAAACCCTTTTAATTCTCTTCCCATTTTTCCCTTTCATCCTTTTTAATTGCTAGTTAGGCAAAATAAGTAGGCAGTTTGTTAGCACCAAATTGTACCTGGGGAAGTCCCTAGTGTTTTTGTTTTGCTCTGTTTTGTTTCCTCATGTCATTGAGGTTACTGGGCCCATTGTTCTTTTCTTACTCAAATTATCTTGCACAATCATTCTTCACCAGAATCCCTTCTGGTAGGGCCTCATAAGCACTTACTTTGGATGCCCAAGGATAATTTTCTAAATATATTCACAACCCCTGTGGTGACACTGCTTGGCAGCATATTTGACTTTATAATTCATAAGGTATTTTTCATGTTCCATATGGTTAAAGAAAGGTTTCACTTGAGCTTGCAATAGAGACCTGAAAACGGCCTATGGTAAACTTGTTATAATTTTAAAAAATTGAACCAAACAAACAAAAAGTCTCAGGTGACAGCACAGTGAAAATGAGAATACACAAGCTTTAAATCCATGGGGAGCTGAGTTCAAATCTAACTTGGCCAACTGATAGCTTATGAGTGATGTTACCTTAGGTGAGGAAACTGAGCTTCAGTATTCTAATTTACAAAACAAGAGCTAAGTAGTAGCCTGATTTAGTGTCTCCTGTGACACTGTGCTAAGTGCTTTGCATGTATTAACTCCTTGATCCTCATAACATTCCTGTTCTTATTGATATTTTATAGAAAAAAAATGAAGTCACATAGCAATTAAGCAACATTCTCAAGGATACATGACTAGTAAGTATCAGGGGCGGATTTTGAACCCAGCCAACCTGTCTCCAGAGTCTTTGTTTTAACCACTAGGCAAAGGTCCCTCTCTAAAATCCTTTATCTCATTGTGCCTGGCAAACTGTTGATGTTCATAAGAGTCCATTCCCTCCTTAAAAACAGATAATTAATTCCCTCCTTATAAACAGTCTTGGCCAGTGTGGCTCAGTTGGTTGAGCATTGTTCAATGCACCAAGAGGTAGGCGGTTCGATGGTCAGAGCACATGCCCGGGTTGCTGACTCAGTCCCCAGTAGTGGGCATTCAGGAGGCAGCTGAGCAATGTTTCTCTCCCTCTCCTTTCCTCTCTCTCTAAAATCAATAAAAACATATTTTTTTTAAAAACTCACAGATAATAGCAGTCATTACAATATAAGAATAATGTTCTTATCATTTAATATGCCTTCAAAAGATATTTATAAAGGTGCAGAAGTATAATCAAAAACAATTGTCAAATGCCTTTTATTGAGTACTTATTACATGCATTGTCTTATTTAACATTCACTACCATACTACTAAGTGGGTGTTACTGTCATACCTATATTATGGACAGGGAAGCTGAGATTTACAGCCATAGGGCTAATAAGTGATAGATATAAAAACCCATAATAATCTAATTACTGAACCATACTCTTTCATAGACTATCAAAAGGATAATGGCTAAGCCTAATTACTTAGGCTTCTGCAACATCTTATTAATTAGTAGGTTACCAGGAATGTCCCCTCTACCTTCTGGACAGCAATGTCCCCTTGTTTTTTAACTACCATAGAAACATGTAACCATAGAATAATATGACTGATTTTTGCAAGTGTATCATTGGTGTCACACAGAACAAATTTTTTATGGAAAATTTAAAAAATCAAGAAGTAGTCTCTAAATTAGACATTAGTTTGGTAAATAAAGTCAGTTAATTTTCCCCTTAAGAGCATTTAATTATATTACATAAATATTAACTTAGTACCTACAAGTGCATAAAGGTAATTTATTAGGTTTTATGAATGGTATGGATTATATAAGATATGCTCTCTCCTAGTCAGGAAAAAGGAAGGTTGTGAGATAAGTACTTGTGTGTTAAATAATATATCAGAATAGTATGTTGAATAAAGAGGAATTGTACAATTCCAATAATACTTCCTTTAAGAAATTCCGATGAAAGCATCCTTGTAGACTGGCATGATCTTTGAAGACAATGTAGAAGATGTGGGGCTTAATTTGGAAGGAGAGGATCATCAGGAAGATATTCAAGGGACAGTAAAGAGATGAACCTGATTGAACCAAAAGATTCATGTTGTGGAAAATGGGAAATGGTTGTAGAAGCTGGTTAAGAAGAAATTTTCTCATGTATCTAAGGATTTGCTTCTTCTAATTAGAAATTTTCTCAATTTCTATCTGTTGAACTTATTCACTTATTATGTTTTATTACTATGGGCATATCCAGAATTATACCTGATTCCCAGATTTCTAGTTGCAACTATCCTTTTCCCTCCTCCAGAGAGCATGTTGCATAGATGAGTAAGAAAGAACAATGACACTATGATAGAGATAACTGCTCTAATTTATTAAAGTTGATAAATAGAGGCCTTAATACTTATTAGTAATCAATGTCTTGTGAGTCATATCACCACCAAGCAGGCCAACATATCACTTCACCAGACCCCTGAAGCCAGGAAAGCCAGGAAGCATAAGGCTAGTTAGGAGGAGGAGCGAGGGGCAATAGTGGCCACAGTGGACTAGAAAGAAAATAATATGATTCAAGAAGTATTTTAATGGAAGAATAAATTTCAACAAATATTCATTGAGTGGCTAGCATGTTTATGAAACCATAATAAACACTACAGGGACTGAAAAGAAGGGGAATAAAATAATCACACAATAAAAAATAGCAGTAATGCAAGCCCAGTTATATCAAATAGTCCAGCGGATAAACAGTTCCCATGTTGTAGGATTCAGAAATGAGATGATCCAGTTTCTCACAAAGTAGTTAAAATACGTATAATACTGTTGTACTCATGAAATATTAACCATAAAAATATTTTTTCATTATTTTAAAATTTATTGGGGTGACAGTCTACATGAACATATAGGTTACATGTGTGGATTACTAATTTACAAAATGTATATAGTACCATGTGCCCACCACCCAAAGTCAAATCTCCAGTCACCTCATATTAGGACCCCTTTCTCACCCCACCCCCCTCCCTCTGGCAACTACCACACTGCTGTTTGTGTACATAAGTTTCAGTTTTATATTCCACATATGAGTTAAATCATATGGTTCTTAGCTTTCCCTGTTTGCTTCGCATAATGTCCTCAAGGTCCATGCATGTTGTTGTAAATGATGCTATTTCATCCTTTCTTATGGCTGTGTAGTACTTCATTTTGTATATATACCACATCTTCTTTATCCAGTCCTCTATCGTAGGGTACTTTGGCTCTTTCCAACTCTTGGCCACAGTGAATAATGCTGCAATGAACATAGGGGTGTATATACCTGAAAAACTCAAAATCATTTATAAAAATAATAATTTTTATTAATAACAAT
Organism: Myotis brandtii; assembly: GCF_000412655.1. Taxonomy (NCBI): domain Eukaryota; kingdom Metazoa; phylum Chordata; class Mammalia; order Chiroptera; family Vespertilionidae; genus Myotis; species Myotis brandtii. The sequence continues at coordinate 3,800,011 of NW_005356173.1, forward strand.
GATATACTGTTGGAAATAGTTTATATGTAAAAATATATAAGTAAGTATGTAATAAATTGTGATCAAAATAGATATATTAGTGGGCAGGATACTCTCTCCTCTAATACTGTGATTCATTATTAATATTAAACATAGTGCTTGATTTTTAATTAACCAAAGGACATGCAAAATCTGTTTTACCATTTGTAGTACTACACATGGTATTATATATAAAGCAATATACTGTACATCTAATTATAGTCAATAAGCAATTTACAGGCTATAATATCTTTATCTTATAACATTTGCCTTGGTATAGCTTAATATACTATTCTAATTTCCCATTCAACCCTATTTTACCCTCAGACATCCTAAGCTCTTGACATAGTTCTTTCTATCTGGTTTCCTAGTTGGACTTGCCACTGCTCCTCTCTGTCCACCTGGCATCCAAGCTAGTTCAGGTGGTCCCATTATTGCCTGGAATTCCAGTTCTTAAACCTCTGCACAGTTTAATCTCTAGAGGCCGTGCAGTCTAAGAACCAATTCCAATAACAAAACTTCTTCTGACTCCTGTTTCAAATGCTCTTCCTCTCCTTCCTTCTCCCTTACTAATTTATTTTGTTTGTTAGGGACCAGTGGATGGCTGTCTGCTGGATGGCTTTCAGGACCAACCTTTCTTTTTCTTCTGATTTTCAAATTTAGATTTATACTTATGAAACATTGCATTTAAGTAAGATTCTTCTTATCTTGGCCAACCCGAGTGTAGTAAAAGGGGCTATTTCATTTCATTACATACTTTAACATTAATACATTTTAAATAATTAGTATTTATAAATTTGAATCAAAATTTAGAAAATACTTATTCTAATTATATAATTTATCTGGAGTAATTTTATACTTTGTATTAATATAAATCAGCTGCTTCTTTTTCAACTTGTAATTTCCAAATATAGAAGAAGATTATTTGACTTTGGGTGGTGGGCAAACAATTCAATATACAGATCATGTATCATAGAAATCTACACTTGAAAACTATATAATCTTATTAACCAATGTCACCTCTTTAAGTTTAATTTTTTAAAAAGAAGAATATTGTTTGTTTTTAAAATTGTGAAACTGAATTGTCTATTCTAAAATAATATGTAGTGGTTTTCATCTTGGGAGTATAAGAGCCTTTACAAAATAATTGTACTAATCTTCACAGTACAAGAAGTGTGTAAGTGCCAATACAAGTATAATACAAGTGTCCAAGGACAATACAAGTAGTGTAGTACCAATTCTTTATACAGAATAGCTGTTAACCATGGCACTTGGTGAATTGGAAATAGACCCAAATGATGCTTTTCCTTGGGCCTCACATTACCTCCATGAAACCAGACTGTCTCTCTCAGATTCTCCTTTTCTTCTGATTCTTCAGTTCATGTAACGTGATAACCGTTTTCCATTGCTCATACATTACATTTCATTCTCATTGTTCGCAGGAGTCATGTTTTATAGAGTCGCTGCAAACACTGAATTAGTGAATACTGAACTATTGCTCCTAGTAGAATTACAGGGTTAGGTGCCTATGACCCTCTATCCCAATGTTTTTATCAATTCATACACACCTTGTTTTATGAGTATTTCTGTCTTAAGGCACTTTATTTATTTTTATTCATTAACATCAAACTCATGGCCAATAGCTCTATAATTCATGCCTGAACGAAACACAGGTATTTTCTCTTGCACTTAGGAACAGTAAAGAGAGCCCAGCACTATGCATGTGACAGCAACAAAAATATAAAACAGCAACAAAAAATATAAAACATGTGAAACTAAGTAGACTGTGAAAAGGATATTTGTTTATGGTATGAGATGTGAAGCAAGAAGGCAGAGCACTGCCTTGTTCAGCCTCTAGGAATGAGCACATTCACACCATGCACAGGTCCATGAACAGTCAGCAACACTGTGCACTGATTGGGGGTTACCAATAAATTTTAGCAAGTAGGCAAATTTGCATATGGAATCCACTAATAATGAAGAGCAACTGTATCATCTTTTAAACAAAAATAAAAGCCACAATTCAAGTTGGGATTGTCAGTAGAAAGCAGTGGACACTTAGTGAGTGCCTGCTATGAGCTGGGTGCCCTACAATTAATAACATATTGACCAGAGACCTGGAGAGTATGCTTTGAAGTGATTTGCCTTCACTTGGGACAAACATCATTTCTGTATGAAATTGGCCTGCGTTCTTTTCTTGATATGTGACCAACTTAGAGTGAATAACACTCGGCAGCAAACATAAACAAAATTGAGAGCATTTATGTCTGGCAGAATTTAGTTGTTAAATAGCTGTTCAGTAGACGCACAGTATGTTTTCACTGACTAGTATGTGTTTTTTTAGGATTGCCGTTGAAATGGAAGTACAGACTTTGCACTAGCTAATGTTAAAGTGAAATACAAAGCTATCATAATTAAGCCAGTACATATCTAGTGCAAGAAAAGACAGAAGGGTCACTGATTAGAATGTCAGAATACCATTTGCATAAGAATTCATATATACTAAAGCTGGCCCTTGAAGTTAATGGGAAAAGAAGGCAAATCATGCTAAGGAAATTATATGACTATTATTTTGAAAAATTAAGTTTCTACCTCACATTAGATGCTAAAATAAATTCCAAGGAATTAAAGAATTCAAAAAAATCACAGAGAAAGGATACATAGAAAAGTAATACTGCCCAGCTGGCATGGCTCAGTGGTTGGGCGTCAGCCTATGAACCAGGAGGTCACAGTTCAATTCCTAGTCAGGGCACATGCCTGGATTGCGGGCTGGATCCCCAGAGGGGGGCATGCAGGAGGCAGCCGACTGATGATTCTCTCTCATCATTGATGTTTCTATCTCTCACCCCCTCTGTAAATGAAAATCCCTTATACTCATAAAGATAATTAAGATAGATATATAACAAACAATTAAATATAACAATTTAAATTTAACATAACAATTAAAATTTCATGCAAGTAAAAAAGATCAGCAAATTAATACAAAAAAACAAACTGGAAAGGAAATCTGTTGGACATAAAAGTCATATATGCAATATATTTATAAAACTTTAAAAAATCAACAACAAAAAGTAAAGGAAGATCCAGAATTGTTCAGTGTATTAAAAAAATTAAAGTTCTTTTCAATCTAAGAAATACAAACAAAAATAATAATATTTTATCATCTCTGAAATTGGTAACATTTTTTTTTTTGTTTAGTGATAGGACATTTCTGATAAGCAATTTTGTAAAATAGATCACTATTTTTAACATCTTTATAGTACTTGAACAGAGATTTTTTACCTCTAAAATCATATCCCAGGGAAAGAATTAGAAACAAGTTTCTTATACATTGTTCATCCTAAAGTTACATGTAATTGTGAAAAATGATTCAACATCTGTCCCCCCGAAAAGAAAAAAATTATTAAATACATTTAAGTCCAGATGTATAAAGGTATTTCCTTAAAATGAATCTCCTAAAAATTCTTTTGAAGACTAAATATTTACATAGATACATGATAATAGCATAGTTTTAATAAACCATCATAGAAAACCAATACAATATTAGCCCAATATTTGTAAAAATACAAATTTACATGAAGCTGAGGAAAAATAATAAAAATGTTAATAGATTATTTCTTGTCAGTGAGTATAGGGGAAATATATATTTCTTTATAGCTTTCTGTATTCTAAATATAACAAAATATACATTATTCATATACTTTAAAATATGTATCTTAACTATCTCTTTTCATTTAATTTGCAATTTGGCCTTATTTAAATCACTAAGTTAAGTTTCTCAAAATGGTCACACTGAATATTTAACATTCTTTAGGTTAATATATTTTTAACTCTTAAATTTTTTCTACTAATATTGTGTATTTTTAAATATTGGCTTATCTCAGCTATGGCTGTGCCTATTCAAACCCAAAATTTCTGCCAGTTTTATAGAAAGTAGAACTCATTATCTGTATTTTTATTTTTAGGATAAATAAATGTTCTGACTGCACTAGCTAAAGATATGTGACAGAAAAGGGGCCTGATTAAATGACCAATAAATGCAGGAGAAAATCTGGGTTGTTTTTGTTTTTATTATTACTTTTTATAACCATTCTGCTTGTGAATTATTTATAACTAGAGGCCCGGTGCACAGATTCGTGCACCAGTGGGGTCCCTAAGCCTGGCCTGCACCCTCTCGCAATCTAGGACCCCTAAGGGGATGTCGGAGAGCCAGTTTCAGCCTCATTCCTACAGGCCAGGCCGAGGGACCCCACTGGTGCACGAATTCGTGCAACGGGCCTCTAGTATGCATATAAGATCTTTGTTTAATCTCTTCCCACCCTCTCACCTCCTCTCTTCCCTCTGATATTCATCAGTTTGTTCCATGTTTCCATGCCTTGCATTGAGCATCTGCCCCCTGGTGTTCAGTGCATGTCATAGCTGCCGGTCAAATGGTTGGAAGGTCACTTAGGCTTTTATATATATAGATACTACTGTAAAGAATGTTTTGAATCAAGTCTCAGGTCTTGCTTCCAAAGGATATGTTTCGTTTTTGTCATTCCAAATTATTATGTTAGGATTATAGGACAAAAGATAAATGTTATGGATTGTCAGATAGTTATGGGAACAATTATGAATCTTCTTTAAAAATGGTGTAAGGCTAAAATATGTAGGCTTTGCAAATGCTGTCCTCTTGCTGCCCTGTTATGTGTCATTGCAGCAGGAAGGGCTGAGCCAGGAGGCAGGTGAGCTGGGCGGGAGTCTTCAATTCCTCCTATTAGTGCTGGAATTGTGGACAGTTTCTCTGAGACAGAGCCTACTTGTCTGTGAAACAAAAGTCAGAAGACACGTATCTAGTAATCACAGAACAGGCCATGACTGCCTCTGCTTAAAGTATTCATCAAGACTTCTCTCACTGGCCTTTTTTGATGAAACTGGATAATAAAGAAACTAGAATTTTATTCTAAGAAGAAAACTGGAGTGCCAGGCATTTTGAGTTGCTGATAGATGATGTGCATGGAAGCTTTAGCAAACACTGACAAGTTTTTGAAAAATGAGTGTGCATTCCCTAACTACAACTTTGCTAGAGTAGAGAGACCAACTCTCTTCCTTTAGGAAATGGCCATGGATCCACTCCAGGATATATTCACATGGTCACAAAGCTCTGTACTTCTGTGCTGATCATACTCTGAGAAAGCTTTCAAAAGTAGGCCCCACAAATTGCAAACCATGGACAGAAACAAACAATATTAATAAACTCTCAAGAAATCCGTGGTTTTGATCCATATAGAGTCCTGGTAAGCCGGCCAAGGTGTGTCAAGTGCTAAATGTGCTCCCAAGTAAATAAATGAATGGACATCTATTATGGCCTTGCTGGAGCTAAAGCACCTGGAGGTTGTAAGCTATCTGACAAAGGTAATTTTTTGAAATTTTAATAGTCATTTAAATATTCTTTCTGATGGTAATTGATTGTTAGCTTTTGAAGCCACTTTGATCCTCTCCAATAGCTTCTAGAAAGTTATCATCCTATTTCCTGAGGGAGGGGGCTATGCGTCCATGCCATCTAAAGGCGAGATCACATCCTGGCCGGGTAGCTCAGTTGGTAAGAGTGTCATTCTTATGCTCCAAGGTTTTGGGTTCAATCCCTGGTCAGGACACCTACAAGAATAAGTCAATGAATGCATAAATAAGTGGAACAACAAATCAATGTTTCTCTCTCTCTCAAAAAAAATCAATAATAATAAATTAAAAAACATTTTAAAATAATAATAAAAATAAAAGGCGAGGTTATAGCATGATAGATCAAGCCAGATTTCCTGCATTAAGGCACAGTTCTATCACTTACCACATTTGTGACCTCCAGCAAACTTTTTTTTAAATATATTTTATTGATTTTTTACAGAGAAGAAGGGAGAGAGATAGAGAGTTAGAAACATCGATGAGAGAGAAACATTGATCAGCTGCCTTCTGCACACCTCCTACTGGGGATGTGCCCGCAACCAATGTACATGCCCTTGACTGGAATCGAACCTGGGACCTTTCATTCTGCAGGCAAACGCTCTATCCACTGAGACAAACCAGTTAGGGCTCCAACAAGCTTTTTATTATACCCTTCAATGTCCTCACCTGGGAAGACAGTAATGATAGCATGTATCTTCCAAGATATCAGACACCTACTACAGTGCCAGGTGAGACCTTAATGTCAGTAACATCTACTATTTTTATAAAAACAGAGTATAAATTTAATTCCATTTTACACCATTCAAAGCTGTTTTCAGTCTACAGAAATACGGCTTTGGCCAGACTTTCAATTCTTGCAGTTATTCTGTTGCAGTTAAACAAATGTATCTTCAAAGAGGAGTCCATGAGTGTCTTTACCCTTATCATCCCCATCACCGTCTTCCAAACAACAATGAGAAGCAGTTCCTCAGATTTAGGTCACCCTGTTTTCATAAAGCAGTCTTAATAACCCAGCTGCAACTAATTAAACCTGGGCTCACAGGTCCAGTCCTTAGGCCGGCGGTTCTCAACCTGTGGGTCGCGACCCCTTTGGTGGTCAAACGACCCTTTCACAGGGTTCGCCTAAGACCATCCTGCATATCAGATGTTTACATTACGATTCATAACAGTAGCAACATTACACTTATGAAGTAACAACGAAAATAATTTTATGGTTGGGTCACAACATGAGGAACTGTATTTAAAGGGCCAGAAGGTTGAGAACCACTGCCTTAGGCTGCTCTGTGTTTTTGTCTTCACATGAGAATTCTGCCTAAAAGTAAGTTCTGTACTAATCCAACCCAACCCTTTCTCAGTGACTTCAGACAAAGATGTTTAGCCTGGATAGCATTCTATGGTATATACAGTTCCCTTGCAAATTTTAGTAGACTCATAAAGGAGGGAGGGAGCTTTGAGGGAGAGAATGAGAGAACAGAATTGAAACATTGTGGGGAATTTCTTATCGTTCCACTTGTGGGATTTTCCAACCATTTTGTGTTTCCATAGGCTAGCTTGATATAGTTGGTTTCTGGGATGTTTCTATCTAAAAGTCAAATGTGTAGTAGCTTCATTTTGGAAATTATCATAAGATTCTTTGACCTCTCAATGTGCATTTTTCTTAGACCATAGCTTTGATGGCATTGATATTGCACTTTTTTATTAAATCTTTATTGTTCAGATTATTACAGTTGTTCCTCTTTTTTCCCCCCATAGTTCCCCTCCACCCGGTTCCCACCCCACCCTCTGCCCTTGTCCCCCCCACTGTCCTCATCCATAGGTGTACGATTTTTGTCCAGTCTCTTCCAGCACCCCCCACACCCCTTTCCTCCCGAGAATTGTCAGTCACAGTAGAAACCTTTTACATATGCAGTAACACTTGGAGTGCTCTCCCCGAGTGGGGCACACTCCCTGATATTCTAATGAAACCCAGAGTGGCTTATCTGCTAACCTAACTCAATGTTCTTCTGCAAGATGCCCCCCAAATGAAGATGAAACAGGGACAGGATCTGTGATTCTTCTTTTTGACTCCCAGGGAGGAAGCGTTCTGCCAAACTGAGTGTGGGTCTCATATTTTGTACAATGTGGGTCCTAAACAGAAAATAGCCTGCAACCCATCCAAAGATACAGTTTTGTGCTACAGTTTGATTATTTGTGTTGGAGTTCTTGAGAGAGAATGGGATGGGATGCTTTCAGGGTGATTTAAGAGCTCTCTTGTGCAATTTTGGCTTTTCTCAATTTTCCAATTTTGCACCAACTTTAGAATCTTGTCCTCATGTAAGCTTTGAATCCACTAGAGTGGAAAGCTCAAGCTTTATAGCCATACTGCCCTGGGTTTTAATCCTACTTGCATCCCTTGCTCATGTGACTTTGGGAAAGTTTCTCAGCTTTTCTTGTTCTGCCTTTTCTCCTCTGTGTGTGATTGCTGTGAGCATCACAGAGCTATCAGCACAGTATCTCCTATGCAGTAAGAGCCACTGTGGTTGTTAACATTGTTGAGAAGTGAAGAGATTCACAGAAGACAGGCATAAGCCCAGAGGCAGTATTTCTCATGCAGAAGCAGATGCCATGTGGTGGTGAGCAGGGGGCATGATCAGTAGCTGAGAGCTGCTGGGTATTCCAGGTCTCCATGGGGACTAATTGTTCAGTAGTCAGCTTGGGGATATGTATGAGCAGGAAACAGACTTACCAATAAAATTGACTTTCGACAATTCTGGTGTCAAAAGATCCTGACATGGCCTGGCTGGAGTGTCTGGGTTGGGTGAACATAGTCCTGTGCACTGAAAGGTTGCCAGTTCAGTTCCTCATCAGGGCACATGCCTGGGTTGTGGGTTTGATCCCCAGTTGAGTAGTATACGGAAGGCAACCAATCTATGTTTTCTTTTCTCTCTCTCTCCTTTCCGCCCCCCCCCCCCCCCCGCCACTTCTCTCTAAGCATGTCCTTGGGTGATGATTCAAAAAACAGATCCTAACATTGTTGAGAGGACTCCAGGTAAAATAGCATGCCCCTTTAACCTGGAATATTATGAGATTTAAATATCTTTATGAACGTGAAGTGACTTTGAAATGATAGAGCCTCATATGAATGTAAGATTGTAGACTATAAATATTAACAGCATTTTAAGTCAGGGCTAATTATTTAGGAGTCTGAATAATAAGGAAGAAAACGACTGTAGGCATGACTGTTCCTCCTATCCTCAGTTAAAGAACCAAAGGTTTTAAGATCCTTTATTATTAACCGTTATATATCTGCACTATCTTAGAAATGTTAAATAAGAAAAAAATTGAAGTTTAGAGTTAAACTAACCTTAGCTTAACTCACTGGCTGTGTGACCATGGAGAAGTTATTTAACCTCTCTGGGCTTCAAAATATGTATGGTAAAATTCCAAAGGTGACCTCTTTATATTAAGTAATATATAACTTCAAAACCAGATAATATATATGTGTGTGTGTGTGTGTATTAAATATACCAGCTAAAATTTTAGTAAAAAGAAGCTAAATGTTTTTTATGAGTCACATGAAATAAGAGGATTCAGAAAAGCTTACTGTAAAAAGAAGAAAAGATACATAACAGGCAAATAATAAATTAACAAAAAATGAGTAACTGTAATAATATCAGATAATGTAGATTTTAAAATAAAAGCCTTTTTAGGGATAAATTATGATAAAAGATTAAATTTACCTGGAAAACATAGCCATTTTAAACTTGAATGCACAAAGCAAAATATCTTCAAAATATATAAAGCAAAAATTGACAGAAGTAAATGGAGAATTTCATAAGTCCAATATTATAGAAGAAAAATTTACATACTAATTTTAAAACTTATCATGATAGGTACATAAAAGTAATTAAAAACAGAGGTTTTGAAACATAATTAACAAAAAAATTAAACTTGATTTAATAAATATAAATAGAGCCTAAAGCACAGGATAAAGAATACACATTCTTCTAAGACATAAATGAAATGTTTACAGCATTTTATTACTTTCTAGAAGGGAAGGTTTTTTAAACACTTGGAACTGAAGGATAATAAATAATTCTATATAAAAATTTATGAAGCCCTAGCTGGTTTGGCTCAGTGGATAGAGCGTCTACCTATGGACTAAATGGTCCCAGGTTTGATTCCGGCTAAGGGCACATTTTCAGATTGTGGGCTCAGTCCTCAGTGGAGGGTGTGCAGGAGGCAGCTGATCAATGATTCTCTCTCATCATTGATCTCTTTCTCCCTCTCCCTTCCTCTCTGAAATCAATAAAAATATATATTTTTTAAATGCTCTACTTAAAAAATTTTATGAAATATAACACAAAGGTAGTCATAGTTTACATTTTAAATGCTTAAACTATAAATTAGTTAAGGCTAGGAACTAATATCTGAACTCAAATAAACTAAAAGAATGGGTAATATAAGAGCAGAGCTTAATGAAATAGAATTTGAAGAACAGAATAAAATTCAAAGGATCAACATAGTCAAATTTACTTCCTTGAAAACAGATAAACCTCTAACATAGTTGGTTCAGAAAAAAAGGAGATCAGAACAAATAAACAATACAGCAAATGAAAATGGAAATAATTATAGGCAGCAGACATATTAAATGATAATAAAAGAATACCATGAACAAATATTTCTGATACATTTGGAAAAAGACAAAATGAACAAATTTCTAGTATAGTATATGTGTGTTAGAAAACTATTTCTGTCTTGGTTTTTGAAAGATATTTCCATTAGACATAGAATTCTAGGTTGATAATTTATTTTTTTTTCTTTATCTACTTTAAAAAATGTTGCTCCACTATTTTCTGGCTTGTATTGTTTCCTACAAGAGATTGGTTATCATTCATATCTTTGTTCCTTCATGTGCAGTTGTATCCTTTGTCTGTAAATTTCATTTATAAATGTAGATTTCCTTTAGGAAAGGGTAACTTCTGCTCTGACTTTAGAGCTTCTGTGTTTGTAATTTCTCAAAATAACATTATGACAAAGAGGCCTATTTGGGAATGGCATATTCTGCTGCCCTTCGACCACCTGCGGTCCAATGTCCAAAAACTGCTCCCCCCCCCACCATTTTTTAGTTGTTTCTGACAAAGTAAACCAGGTCCCTTTCACTTCATCTTGGCTGAAAGCAGAAGTTTTTAAATCTTTCTATTTTAAAATGTTGTCACCTAATTAAAATGTGAAGTTTTGTAAGGACTTAATAAGTGTATGCATATGCTCTGAAGGCTTTCCTGGGTATCAGTTTAGAACCTCAGTCTTAAGAGTTAACTTTGAACTAATACTCTTATTAGAGACAGGGAAGAGAAAGGTGAAGTTTCTATGGTCTACGACAGTGGTCGGCAAACTGCGGCTCGGCAAACTGCGGCTCACGCCCACACGTGGTATTTTGTGGAAGAGCCACACTCAAGGGGCCAAAGAGCCTCATGTGGCTCGCGAGCCGCAGTTTGCCAACCACGGGTCTAAGAAATCCTGATAGGTGACTCCTGAAGATGAGAAAGAAGGTATAATGAAGGTATAAAGAAAGACAAATACCATATGATCTCACTTATATATGGAATCTAATGAACAAGATAAACTGACAAAATATAAACAGAGGCATGAATACATTGAACAGACTGACAGCTGTTGGAGGAGTGGAGGATTAGGGGACTGGATGAAAGAAGGTGAAGTGATTAACTAAAAAGCATATATACATAATACATAGACACAGACAACAGTATGGTGATAGCCAGAGGGAAGGGGACATGGGGGTAGGTGGAGGTGGGCAAAAGGGGGGAAAATGGGGATGGAAAGAGACTTTGCGTGGGGTGATGGGTGCACAGTGCAGTGTGCAGATGTTTTATTGAGTTGTACACTTGAAACCTATACGGTTTTGTGAACCAATGTCACCTCAATCAATTCCATTTTTTAAAAAAGGGCATAAGAAATAAAAAAGAGGAGGCAGAGGGGAAATGAGATGTCATCACTGAGGATAATTTCACCTCTGAAACTAAGCCTCCAAGAGAGAGCTCAGTGAAATTTGGAAGCTGAGAAAATCCTTGATCCAAAAATTAGATCCTAAGTGCTGTCTCTCTTACTATTGACAGCCACTATTCTAAGCCCTTTATATAAGGGCTTATTTAATTATCTGACAACTCCATGAAATTATTATCGTCCTTTAATAAAAAACCTTCAAGGTTGAAAGTCTTCCTGAAAGAAAGTTTTTATTGAACCTCCACTAGCCAGGAAAAGGACCAGGTCCTGGGGCATGCAGCTTAAACCAGCAGCAGAGGGATGGATGGAAAAGACAAGCATGTCCACTGTCCTGGGATTAATGGGCACTTTTATGCAATGAGTTTGGAGAAGAAAGATGTACATTGTTTTGAAAGAATTTACATTGGCTGGAGATAAAAGTGTCTGAGAAGGCGAAGGAGGGCTAGTTATGGGACAGGTGCAGAGGTGGGAAGGAAGAAGGGTTTGCTGCTTCTGGATTGATTGTGGTCATGGCTCAGAAAGTTCATGTGTAAGCAAGAGGCAGTGGCATCTGGTCTGGTGGTCAGCTACCCAATTATGGAAACAGACACCTGGAAGTCAACTCAAAGTCTCAGCATACATTCAGGAATGTGAGCAGTTTTTTGCTGGTTTTGGCCCACACCTATTAAACAATTCACCTTCCTTGTCTCTTCCTTCCGCTTTCTCTGGCCTGCTCTAACTTAATTTAGGATATCTCAGAATTTTTCTTTATCCCTATTTTACAGATAAGGAAACAGGTTAAGCCAATGGCCCAAGATCCATAGTTAGTCAATGGCATGACTCAGATTTAAATCCATGCTCCTTAACTACTACACTATGCTCCTAAGCATATCAGTCTTATCACATTTAGTTCTCTTGTTGTAAACTCCCATCATATTAAAAAGAGAATTTTAGATGCTGAGATAAAGTTTTTCACTTAAATGACGCCAAAAGAATATTTTACCCCAGACTGCATTATACAAATGTTACCTGGTGGAAGCCAATTTATTTAGAAAACTTCCTGTTCCTGAGCAATACCAGATAAATAAATTAGAAATTATTTTTTAATATTATTCAATAATCCTTTCATGCCCCCAATGTGCTAAAAGGAAAGCATTTAAAAATCTTATTTGTTTCAAAATTCTCCCCACAATGACTAAAGTAGAATTTTAAAAGCCCTGTCTATTTCAAAAATAAAGTATCTTCTAGCAATGTTATCACTAGCTTCTCATGAATCAAATGTAGAACATCTCTTGTGATGACTTTTCACTGTTCCCCAAAACATATCCCAATTTTATGAGGACAAGAGCAGATATCCCCTTGTCACATGTCATCGGGAGAATGTCACTTCTCCTTAGAATGTGGATGAAATACCTAGCATGCCACCTTTGGAGGAAAACATCATGTCTTTCAGAAGTGAGGGTCATCTGTAAAAATCTTTCAAAGTTGAGGAATCCCAGTAAGGACAGCCTCGAAGGCAACATTGCCCTTCACTATCATCAGCATCTCCCTTAAAAGGAAGAGAGTAATACTGTTCACATCATTTCTGAAGGTATGAATTGTGGGTTTTGATTCTTTCCTTATAAATACTCACCTTGTGCAAACTCCTCTTTATTCTCTGCTGTCAGTAAGTTTTATAAATGATGCATGCAAGTCTTTAATTCACCAACCTGCTGGAGGCTTATTTATTTTTTGAAAAAGAGAAGCTGGAGAAGTCATCTGAAAATTCATGGGTGGCTCCCTCTCCAAGGTTGTGGTGTGCTCTTAGAAGAGCTGTAAAAACTTCCGAGAGAACAAACAGTTTTGCTTACTGGTTATGTGAATAGCGTATTAGCTAATCAAGTACACAATCATCTTTATTCACAAGGCAGTAATGTGTTGTGTACCCCCACACACCCACTTATCCATTCTCACAGCCAGCTTTGTAACTGTTTCTCAGGATTTCCTCATATCCTGCCTCCCACCTTCACCTCTGAGTACAGAAAATAATAAAAAACACTTTCAATCTCCAAGTAATGGACATCTTCCAAGAGTTAAGCTAAAGTCCATCACATCACCTTCCGAAATTAATGATAGCGCATTTGGTATGTCTCCAGAGCAAAGTTCGGCAAATGTTTTCTAAAAGGGCCAGATGGTACATATTTCAGGCTTTGAGGGCCATGTGGTCTCTGTGGGAACTACTCTACTCCACCATTATACTGGGAAGGCAGCAATAGACAATGTGTAAAAGGATGGGTGTGGCTGTGTTTCAATAAAACTGTACTTATAGACACTGAAATTTGAATTTCATACAAATTTCACATCACCAAATAGTATTTTTTATCTTTTCTTCAACCACCTGAAAAGACAGAAACCATCCCTAGCCTATGGACCACGCAAAAGCAGGCACCAGGCTGCATTGGAGCCCAGGCCAAATTTGTCAACCCCTTCCCTGGACGATTAGCAGGGTGTCTGAAAGAGGGTTTCTCACCCTCAGCACTGTTGACACTTTGGGCCAGACTATGGTTTGTTGTGAAAACTAGTACTCCTCTCCCCAAGTTGTAACAACTATAATGTCTCCAGACATTGACAGCTGTCCCTTGGAGACAAAATTGACCCTGACTAGAATCAGGGATCTAAGGCACTGAAATCTTAGGATACACCATATGAAATGTGAGCTGAGGAGCGAGCTGTCCAGTACTGGGAGGCTTCAGGCTTCAACCTGAGAGATCCATGGAATTCTCATGCCTCCAAAGCAGAAAAGATAATACTCTTCCCAGTCGCCTGAGAGAGACCAAGATGGCGGCATAGGTAAACACCGTAATGACCTCTGAGGAAACCCTGGACCTTAGGCCAGCCGTTATGGAACTTGGATGGAGGTGTTAGAGTACTGATGCAAAAATATCTATGTTGGACTTAGACATCGGTAGATATCAGTATTCCACGTCTAACCCCCTCCCTTTATTTCTTTTTTATAGCATTTCCCATCCTTCTCTTCACCTCTCACAATCAAACAATATAATATGCACCTGCCTCCACACTACAAGGGTAACTCTGATATTTGATTATGAACTGATTTCATTAGTTTGACCAGAACACCGAGATAGTTCCTATTAAACTAAGAACCTATATTAATTTCTATAAATCCTGGTCCTACATAAATCCCCCTCCTATTCAGACTTCCTTCAAATGTGCATATGATGAGAGGTGTACTCTTAGCTTCTTAGATATTTAGGCCTAAGACATGTATTAGGTGATTTTCTACAATGATGAAAGCAGAGAAACACTCTAATTTTTCTCTACTTTGTTTCACCTCCAGCTTTAAATTAACGGTATGAACCAACTTCTACTTCCCACTTCAGAATATAATTTTACCATCTTTACAGTTCATCAAAGGAAGTTTTTCTGATTGCATTAAAAGTTCTTCCATAGAATACTGTACCAGATTATATATTCTAAAGAATATTTTCTCCTTTCATTCTTTACAGCCTCAGAAATAACTTTTGATCTTCCCTGGGGCATATCATATCCAAATTTGAATATTTCTGTCTTAACTTTTTGTGAATTCCTCTAGATAATTATTTGATCTCTCAATAGAAGAAAAAATGAATAATGTATCTTTTGCCTGAAATACAGGATTTCTGGTGAGTGAAGGACACTGTTGAAAAGTAAGGGCTACTTTACTCAGTTCTGTCCACGAAAAGACAGTCCTCTAGGACACATGTACGGGTTACTTTTAGATACATGTAGTAAAAAATGGAACTTCAGCAACAACAAAAAATTGTAACTTTTTAAGAGTCAGAACAATGCTTTGAATAGGAATCTGAGTTTTTGCCTCTGACTGCTCTAATTGACTGAACCTCAGTTTTCTAATCCTCAAAACTCATGGGTTGGACTACAGAATTTTAAAATCCCTGGACTTTATGACCTGGCTGCAGCTTGCAAAAGCAATCACATATCATTACATTTTAGAGCCATTCAAATATTAGTGCCGAAATGGAGCTAAAATTCAGAACCAAATATTTGGAAAAGTTTGATGATAAATTCAAAATAATATGTATGTCTCTAAATTTTTCCAATAGGAGTTTTTATAGGTATTTATCTGCAAAATGTGGGCCGTAAGAATGAATGTAAATGATAAACCACATAGCTTGATGTAATGAAAGATTTGGGTTATTATAGAAAACCTAGAATGAGTTAAATTAAAGGTTAAAGAGCAAATTCTAAGTTAACAGTTTAGATTCAAAAGTGACATACTCTCATAGTGTAAATCATTAGTTCTCACCTAGAGGATTATTCCCCACACACACCCAGGGGACATTAAGTAATACTGGAGGCATTTCTGCCTGTTACTCCAGGGGAATAGGGGATGGGTATGTTAATGGTATCTAGTGGCCTGGGATGCTGATAAACATCTAAAATGAGTAGGGCAGGACCACTACAAAGAAGTAATTGGCCCAAGGTGTCAACAGTGCTGAAGTTGAGTAACCCTGGTGTGGACCTATTACAGTGCTGATATCTAAGTCAATTCCGTATCTCTCCTCTTCCTTTGCACCCTCACAGGAGCCTTAGCCTCCTACCAATTAGCAAATGTAGTAAATGTTAGTAGTGTATTTGAAACAAGGTTTCTTGGCATAGGTCTACCTACGTATATACAGTTTTGCCAACACAAAGTATATGCATAGGGTAGACTAGGTTGAACAGAGCAATCTGAGACATCATGTCTGATTTTCTTCAAGTGTTGGAAATATTGCAACTCATACCAGTAACAGGAAAGTTGTAATTTATATTTAGTTAAAGAAACTTCTGAGTCTTCCTGTTTCTATCTGTGGCTGTAAAGGTACCTTTTATTCTCTGTGGGTGATTCTTCCTGGCCTCTTTTTCTTCACCCACATGTTCTGTTTTGCTGCGTGAAGGCAGCATCCACAGAACATGACTGTTAGCTCAACCAGTTTTGAGAAGTATTGGGCAAACTCGAACACATTCAGAATGTCGCATTAGAGACTCTCACAGGCCAAATTTGTGTGTGTTTATATAAAATTTTCTTTCCTTCAGATGTAAAGCTACATGCCCAAAACTAAATAGAGATCCCACAGTTACACATTTTGCCTGAACTATCCCATCAATAACAGTATCAACTGACTAATTGCATCTCACTGGATTGGCCTAAAATAGAAAATGTCTTATCCAAGTATTTTAGTTTGTGTTACATATCATACAAGGTCCCAATTAGTTGATATGCATTTTAAAATAAAACTCAATAAGATAATTTATTCTAATCCCATATTTCCCAAAAGTTTTATTGCCAAAATAAAAGATTTCTCATACAAAAGCTGGGATTATACCCACAGAGTTAGTATAGTTAGATTCAATTACAACATACCTTAATAAATATAGTTTCAGACATACAAAAGATCCAACAATGGACCTAAAGGAGAGAGAGAGACATCGATGTGAGAGTGACACATGATTGGTTGCCTCCCAAACGCACCCCAACTGGGTCCCAGGATTGAACCTGCAACCCAGGTACGTGCCCTTGACCAGGAATCAAACCTGTGACCCTTCAGTGCATGGGCTGATGCTCTAAGCACCGAGCCATACCAGCCAGCCAGGGCTCAATAATTAATTTTTTAATTGCATGATCTTTTTACTCTCCACTTGAATCTCAAATAATAAAGAAAAATATTAATACTTATTTTGATCCCAGGATTGAACCTGCAACCCAGGTATGTGCCCTTGACCAGGAATCAAACCTGTGACCCTTCAGTGCATGGGCTGATGCTCTAAGCACCGAGCCATACCAGCCAGCCAGGGCTCAATAATTAATTTTTTAATTGCATGATCTTTTTACTCTCCACTTGAATCTCAAATAATAAAGAAAAATATTAATACTTATTTTGATACTCTTATCTTGCTCTTCCAAGAAGAAATATTTACACCGAATTTAATGGTAAATGTGTTAAAATTTAGATTTCAAAATTTGTTTGTTTTTTCTCATACTAATTTAAAATTTCAAGAAAATTCAGCAAATAGTGTTTGTAGAAGGGAAAGGTGAATAGGAGAAGAAATTGTATTGTTACCAGAACCCTAATTTTTTTTCCTTGAGTTTAACTTCCTGTGCTCACTAGCCCAAAAAAATGCACGAGCAGGAGTTTGCAGTGTAGAAAGAGAGAGAGAAAAATGTACGTGCGTGCGTGTGTGTGTGTGTGTGTGTAGTAGAAAAATGTATATGCACTTTGAATGATTATAAAGTCATTGTTTATTAACATAGTTTATTTTCAAATTTTAAAAGAATCTACAGAAATGAATAATATTTTTTCCCAATGCCTATTTTCAAACTGATGACCATAACTCAAAGCAATGGAATCGCAAACATCAAGAATCATTTCATTCAGAATTTGTGTGCCCTCAATTTGTCAACTGTTGCTGGTTTTGTACTGCAAACTTTATCTTTTATGAATCCCCATTTTAAAAAAGTGTGGTGTCACTTTAGGGTAAATTTTCTTTGTTCAAAGCTTAGTCTGACTTCACCCCTTATTTCAAATCATGTAAACCTGGAAGAGTGAAAATTAAGTGAATTATCAGCTGTTAAAGTGTGTATACATTTTCCTGGGACGAGAGAGAGAGAGAGAGAGAGAGAGAGAGAGAGAGAGAGAGAGAAGAGAATTTCTAAAGATAGGATTTAAAAGTAAATTTTATCAACGTTATAGGGACCCTCGGTTTCAGTATCTGCACTTTGAGAATTTCTCATCATGTATTTGTGATCCTGCGCACCAGTATTCTGGTTTTCCTCCTTTAGAGCATGTGGTTGGATTGCATTTCCCCTCTTTCTTTAGCTGAAGTTTAAACCTTATTACCTGCTGCCACCTGGTGGTCACCATGTGAGAGTTTTATGGAGGCTCCTGGTGGAGATAGTCAATCTTTGGACCCCACAGGGTGATCAAAGAGCAGGTCTTTCTATTCAACTCCCTGGCAATGAAACCTCAGTCTTGTCTCCTTTCCCGTGGACTGGGCAGGTTGTCACATTTCAGATGCCCACAGCATTTTTCTCTTCTTTTATCTTTAGACTCCTGTGGCTCTCAGACCTTGAATGTACTTCTTTCCCAAAGATTCTTAAAAAGACTATTTATTCTTCCTTTGTGCTTTCTTCTTTTTCTTTCTTTCTCTTCCTGAGGTGTGCTAGAGGGAGGAGGAAGGGGATGGTCACTCTAATGTAAAGAAGATTGCATTAAAATGATATAATTTGCTTAATTTCATTAACTCACCACAATAACCATCTAGAATGACAGGTCATTTCATTTTAGTCATCTGAGTCTCTTGTGCAGAGAAATCATGAGGCGAAGGTTGCAAAGCACTTTTATTATGGTCATAAATTATCTGCACTCACTCAGAGGAGGAACATACAGAGAAATGACATTGTTTTGTTTAATAAAGTTTCATTCCTGGTGATTTGGCTGGTGTTTCTAACAAGCATAATGGGAAAACAAGCCAGTGCTGATATTAAAGACCTCAAACGATCCCTCAAGCTTTTTATCCAATAATAAGTCAACACTCAGTTGTTCTTCTTTATGCCTTACCCACGACAGTCATTTAGTAGGTCAATTTCAGGCTAGTGATAAAACTTTGAGTAATAGGAGAGCAATATTGATGCTCCCTATTCTCTGTGAGGAGATGTCTATAAATTAAAGTTCCCAGGTTCACACTCAATTTGTATTTAACAGCCATCATGAAGCGTAATATCTTAGTAAAACTGGATTAGGGCCTACATATATGGAAAATTAATTAAAGCTGTTGGAAACAGCCCATTTCTCCTCTGAATATTATATAAATACCCAGAGATTGGAAAATTTAGTACAAGTCAGATGTGTTCCTATCTAGGGCTATTACATAAAGCAAAGAACATTTAATAAGGAAAATGGTGATTCTTAAAGGTTGAACTCCAAATGAGTTTTCCTGTTTTTATAAGAATAGAGTTGGGGTTAATAACCATCAGTGCTTTACAAAATAGTGCTTTTCTCACAAGTTAAAATGTCTTAAAAATCTCTTTTATTAAAAATATATAATCTTTACTAGTTGACTAATTCATCTGCTCTAAGTGCTATATCTGAACTAATTTTAAAAGAATACCTGCTTTTTCAGCTTTCAAAGTGAAAAGATTAGCAGTTAGTACTATAATTTCTCACCTTTTAATAAAATTTCCATTCATTTCAGAATGTTAAAATTTTTGATAGTTGTTTTAAATATATGTAATATTTCTTCTTAGAACTTTCTAAAATTAAACATGCTCTTATTTTAAAAAAGTGTTTGGATGAAATAGCATCTATATTTACCATGCCTGATCTTTGTTTACCCTGAAGCATAGCGGACAGTCCATGTGCTCTGTGTGTTATGGGGAATCAGGAGTGACTGTTGGAGAGGGCAAAGATGAAAGCAAAGTGTGACCAATCATGGAGCTGGACAAAGCAGATGAAGGCAGAGTTCTGAGTGTGCAGTGGGGGTGGGGGTGGGGGTAGGGTGCTGTAGGTGTGGCCAGGTGTTGAGTGGTGACCTTCCTGCACAGCCCACATGGAGGGCAGAGCAACTTGTGGGTTGCTGGAGTGGTGGATGCATTGGAGTGGTGAAGAAGAGAAGTAAGCATGAGTAGTAACCTACCTTCAATTTTAACAATCCTACCAGAAATTTTCACTTATATTTACACAATGGGGTTTTATTCTTATTGTTTTGTTTTGTTGTGGTTTTTGCTTCTAAATCAAATGAAAGCTTCTAAACTCCCACCCACTAAGGTTGGCAGTACCTCCAAGAGCAGTCATTGTGGGGTGCTCCATTTACAGGTAGGAAGGGCGCAGGCAAGAGACTTGCGTGGTCCAAGAGACTTGAAGGGCCCCTTGCCCTCCTCACTGCCTGCTTGTCACTGTCATTTGGTTACCCCTCTGAATCTGTACGGATAAAACGATTTTGGAGTCATAATCTAGTCGAAAATCTGTTACACAAAATTGAGAAAATAATCAATTGACTCTATCCAAGATATGCTTACCCACACTAATATCCTGTAAGAGTCAGGCCATCCCCACTTCAATTCAAGGCACCAGACTCCATCCCCTCCCCCTCTAAAAAATTCATTGAGCCAGTGGCTCAGTGGTTGAGCATAGACATATGAACTAGATTATCTTCTGAAGGTCCTGGTTCAATTCTTGGCTGGGGCACATGCCCAGGTTGGCTATGGCTCAATCCCCAGTGTGGGGCGTGCAGGATGCAGTCAATCAATGATTCTCATCATTGATGTTTCTATCTCTCTCTCCCTCTCCGTTCCTCTCTGAAATCAATAAAAATATATTTTTTAAATCAATTGAATATGGCCCTTTGAAATCATTGACCTGTTAACTCCATCTGGCAGAGATCACAGACCTCTAAGATCCAGTGTTCCCATTACCCTTTTAGCAAAGACAATAATAGCATGATCCAGCCAGACATTTTTTCAATCAATTTATTCTACCATATTAAATTTCTGCTACTACATTTATTGTGTTTCTACTAGATACCAGCTCTAAGCCTGGATCTGCTCCTATTAAATCATTAAATGTTGTCTCATTTAGTCCTTAAATCATGTTCAGGTGAAATGTTGAGAAGAAAAGAGTCTCGGGGAGGTTAAGTTGACCAAGCAGAAATTTACCACAATTACTTGGTTTGTTGAGGATAATTTGAAATTATGTCTTCATGGTAACTCATACTTTAATGTCCAAGAGGTTTTAGTTTGGTCCTTTCTGTCTCAGTCTGCTCAGGCTGCTATAACTGAACACCATAGACTGAGTGGCTTACAAACAACAGAAATTTATTTCTCACAGTTCTGGAGGCTGAGAAGTTCAAGATCAAGAGGCAGGCAGATTCAGTGTCTGGTGAAGGCCTTCTCCCAGTTCACAGCCATCTTCCCATTGTATCCTCACATGGCAGAAGGGACTTAAAGGGAACTCTCTGGAGTGTCTTTAATAAGGACACTAAGCCCTGACCGGTTTGGCTCAGTGGATAGAGCGTCGGCCTGCGGACTGAAGGGTTCCAGGTTTGATTCCGGTCAAGGGCATGTACCTTGGTTGCAGGCACATCCCCAGTAGGGAGTGTGCAGGAGGCAGCTGATCGATGTTTCTCTCTCATCGATGTTTCTAACTCTCTGTCCCTCTCCCTTCTTCTCTGTAAAAAATCAATAAAGTATTTAAAATAAACAAATAAATAAATAAATAAATAAGGACACTAATGCCATTCATGAGGGCCCCATCCTCATGACTTAATGGCCTCCAGAAGGCCCTACTTTCATATACTAGTACCATCACATTGCATGTTAAGATTCAACATACGAATTAGGGAAACACAAACATTCAGTCTATACCACTTTCTTTAGAAGGAAATACTTCTTTTCCTTTGTGCTTTCTTTAGAGACCATTTTTTTTAGGACTATGAATTAAGCAATCTGCATTTACGTAAACAACATAGTTAACATTTCCCAAATATCCATGGACTATTTGTTTACTTGTACAACTAACAATCGGAACTTAAAGACCTAACCAATTAAATTTCCCAAACAGGTAAACGTTGATTACAAACATATGTAATCAAGTACTTCTAAGCATTTTATTAAAATAAAAATTCTGATAAATTTTTCTGAATATTTTAAATACCTTCCAAGTATACAGAATCCTCACAAAATTGTTATAACTTCAAAGGAAGGCAATCAGTAATTGTAGATTAAAATAAGTTATAAACATGTAATATAGTGAGTTAAAATTTGTCTTTTATCCTTATCTTGATTTATATTTTAGTTCTTATTATTTTCATAGGTCACATTCCTAACATATTAGCTATTTTACTATTTTTATAGCTTCTTGGTTTGCAAAAATATTACCATCTACACCAGAGGTCCTCAAACTTTTTAAACAGGGGGCCAGTTCACTGTCCCTCAGACATTCCACAGAACGAGTCGGCTGCTAAGCAGGACAGGCAGCGGCAGCAAAAACACCCGGCGGGCCGGATAAATGTTTTCGGCGGGCCGCATGTGGCCCACGGGCCGTAGTTTGAGGACCCCTGATCTACACTAATAAAAGAGAAACATGCAAATTAACCATCACTCCACCACTTCGCTACACCCACCAGCCAATCGGGAGCGAGTATGCAAATTAACCCAAATAAGATGGCGGCGGCCACAGAGCTGGAGTGAGCAGGAGGCTTGGGTTGCCCCCGGTGGTGGAGGAAGCCAAGCTTCCCGCTTGGGTTGCCGGTGGTGGAGGAAGCCAAGCTTCCCACCTGCCCTGGCCAGCCCTGGGCTCTGCTCAAGGCTACAAAGTTTCAATTATAGTAGATAAATAAATTCCAGATACCTGCTTCCAGCCCGTCCTGGCCTTTGCTCAAGGAGGCGCTGAAAAAAAAAGGAGAGGCTGGGAGTTTGGATCACCAGGAGGCGTGGCCAGCCTGCAAACAGCCATCAGCCCCTCACTGAGGCTGGCTAGGCACCCCAGCGGGACCCCCCCACCCTGAAGGGGCTTTGAGCAGCCTGAAAATGGCCCTCAGCCCCTCACCCAGGCTGGCCACACCCCCAGGGGGTGAGGGTCCCCGCTGGGGGGCTTGGCCAGCCTGCAAACAGCCATCAGCCCCTCACTGAGGCTGGCTAGGCACCCCAGCGGGACCCCCCCACCCTGAAGGGGCTTTGAGCAGCCTGAAAATGGCCCTCAGCCCCTCACCCAGGCTGGCCAGGCACCCCAGTGGGACCCCCACCCTGATCTGGGACACCCTTCAGGGCAAACCAGCTGGCCCCCACCTATGCATCAGGCCTCTCTCTCTACTAATAAAAGGGTAATATGCTAATTAGACTGAGAGACCTTCCAGACGTTCTTCTGGACAAAACCATGGTGGCAGGGCTGAGGTAGAGGCGGTTAGAGGCCAAGCAGGGATGGCAGTTGTGGGTGATCAGGCTGATGGGGGGTGGGGCCGTTGGGGTAAGCAGACCAGCATGGGGGGCCAGTTGGGGGCAAGCAGGCTATCAGTGGGGGTCAGTTGGAGGTGATCAGGACAGCAGGGGGGGCAATTTGGAGTGAGCAGGCCAGCAGGGGGGCAGTTGGGGGCAAGCAGGCCAGTGGGAAGGGGAGGTAGGGGTGAGCAGACCAGCAGGGGGGGCAGTTGGGGGCAAGCAGGCCGGCAGGCAGAGTGGTTAGGGGCAGTCAGGCAGGCAGGCAGGTGAGTGGTTAGGAGCCAGCAGTCCCGTATTGTGAGAGGGATGTCTGACTGCTGGTTTAGGCCCGATCCCTGTAAACCGGCAGTAGGACATCCTCGGGCTGAGGGACACCCCCCCCCCTGCACGAATTTCATGCACTGGGCCACTAGTATTCAAATGAAAAACAAAACCTCTTGTATTATCCCATTATAATGTATTGACTTGGTCTGTTAGAATATCTTGTTGGGAATTTTTTTTAATGTTACTAAGATTTTAGGGCAATCTGAAAGCACTATTCCCTATCTTAGTAGATAATGCACTGAATCTACATTTTAGCTCTCCTCTTCAGGATATTGAACCAAATTATTATTTTTTAAAATCACGGCTGATTTCTTTCTGTACATTGTGGTCACTGGTGTGAATGAACTCAGAGTCCTCATTTTCATTCAGTTTTTATGTGTGTTTCCAGATAGTGCCTTCTCCTTTTTTTTATCTCACTGTAGTAACTACTTTTCTTGGGGTTATTTCACTTACTGGTTTTGTGCCTACTCTACTACCTACTAGATATATACTACATAATTTATAGTCAGGAATATAATTGGCAGAGGAAATGAAATACCTATTTTAACACCCTGATAAACATACCTGGTTTTGTTCACCCTTCTTTGTATTATAACTCTCTTTTATGTGCCTTATATTCACTTTTCTAAGTATTATAAGCAAATAACCTTTTGGAGACTAGACTCTGCTTCTTTTAGTCAACCATAATTTATGCTCACTGAGTTCTCTCTTATACACAATGCCAAGTCATCAAAATTTGGCCAACAGGAGTCTCTTTAACCTGGCCCCATTTTTTTAGTGTTTTAGAACTATGCTTGCTTTCTGGCAACAAGATGTTCCCAGACCCATTCCAATTTTTTTTGTTTGTTCCAAGACATGGACTCAGCACCCATACCAGAGGTAGGAGAGGATAGCATGGAATAATATTTAAGTCCAAGATCTGGGTACAAGGGGTAACAAGGATAGTTGATGGTAGGTTAAAAATGCTGCTTTTTCTTGAACATATTTAATGATAACAGATGGAAAAGGCATGTTATTTTAATGTCGTAAGTTCATAGTGATATTTCTAAGTGAGAGAATATACTGCTGTGCTGTACTTTTCTCAGAGTATGCATTTTCATTGACCACTAAGACTTTTTTACATTGCAACATTTGACCCTTAGTCTTTGTGCTTAGGCAAAATACACTAAAAGATTCCTGATGCTCCAGTTTTGTAAGGATTCCAAACCACATAGAATTGTGTTTAGAAAATTCTGCATGTGCATGTATAAATGCAAGAATGCACAAGGATGTAAATTTACCTGCCAGGAGCAGGGAATCTCCTTTTATCTGGCCCTTAGGAAACTATATATCACACTTTGCTTTCCACCCCTTCCCCCAACCCCAATGAGTAAATATAAACTATGACCTTCATTTAAATTTCCCTTGTTTTTATACTTGTCTGAATCCGCTATTCATATTCTCACATAACAATTTATACCTACCCTTTGGAATAATATACTTATCCCAGTTCTCAAAATTGACAAGTATTGAACTAAAGGATGTAGTTACCTAATTTCACTTATGTAGGGTTGAGAGAAGCCAGTGCCTATGAGACAAAATGAGGATAAAAAAGGCAGTATTCTTTAGATTTTAAAAAGTCATCAAATAGAAATATTTGTTATTCTAAGAAATAGTTATTTATGATATAAGGAAAAATAGAGACAACCCAAGATTGGAAAAAGTTATTCATTCTTTTTTCCATATATAGTCTTTATCTTGAGTGATTTTAATACATCCCAATTATTGATATATCTGTTATATCAGATATTGAACTATTCCATAGGTCAGTTTGTAACCTTAAAGGCACCACAAGCCAAAGATAACCCAGCATTATAGCGAGAGAGGAAGGAAAATCCGTCCAGACTGGTTGGGTGTTGATGCACGTGTGGACTTGGGGAAGTTAAAAGAGTCCTAGAGCCACAAGGGTCCAGATCAGACCACCTCCCTCAAGTTTAAGAGACAAAGTAAAGAACCAATGGTCCTCAGGAAGGAGGGAATTTGATGAAATTTCCACCATGCAACTAAAAAGAGGAAGGATGCAGGCATGTGTTAATAATGCCAAAGTGGCCTGGAGATGGCTCTCTTTTGCCAATGATTTAAGTAATATGCATTCGCATAAGAAAAACAAAGTAAGCTCAGACAAGTTTCTGATCTGGGTCACCTGCTTCATTTCCTTGGAGAAACAGGTTCCTAACTCTTAGAGCCGTTTGTTTGCATGTTGACCAACAAAAGCAGATGTTGTGTTTGGCAGGGAAAAGTCATCGTTTTCTGTTTAATTCTGTTGACCCACACAGAAATAGTCATCCTATGTCTGAACAAATGTCCCCATTCCAAAAGGGCAGCCAGCCAGGAGAGCTCTCAAGCATCCCTGAAAAGAATGGAGATGCATGTTGTGTTTTCCTCTTGGCTTGTCTGGGTGACGGAACAGAGGCAGGCGGGCCCCCATGGGACTACAGATCGTATGCGTTGTGGAACCTTGGGGAGGCTGCCCTCCTGAGGAGTTGAGGGTCTTGCTGCCAAGGACCAAAGCCCAAAAGTTTCGAGTAAGAAGAGAGCTTTGAAACATTTTGCTATGGTTTAAAAATGCTCCATTGAGAACAGACCCAGCTCCTGTTCTTTCAGGGCAGCTTGGATTTCCCAAGAAAGTGGAACCTGTCAGTGGTGGGTGACTGCTTCCACAAATGCCTTGATTCATGTTAGGGAAAAAGAGTTACAGAAAGCAGAGCCTCTCCCTGCTTGTCTTAAGAGCCTGTGAATAAAAGAAAAAAATAAAGAGAGTACATGAATGATGTATTAGATGTACAAAGAGAGTTGCAAAGAAGAAAGGACCCACAGTCTCCTTTTTTAAAAAATCAAGCTTTGTTTCATGAATCTGCCTCCTGAAGACACAGGTCAACACTTTAATTGATCATCCTCCACATCTTCTCAAACACAGTGCTTGCTCCAGTTACCATAATTTCTAAATAGAATAAAAACATGGTGATGCTCTTCAATACATATATGGGCTTTAAGTAAAAATAAATAGCATGGTCCATATGTTTCAAATGCAAAGATTAACTCTGTATTAACAGGTGGCTCTTCAGCATTTCCCATTTAGCTATATTTCAGAGCTATGTGGGGGTTTTTTAATTAAAAATTAGCGATGTGGTCAAATTGTATTCAATAGCACATGCTGCATACTCCCCTCTGAGAATCACAATACACTGTGAGACATCCTGCAGTAAAGAACCTGTTTAACATTTTTTTAATCCAGGCTTTCATTAACATTCCAAAATTCTGGAACTAGTTTTATGGTAAATGTACTTGGAAAATAATTAATGAATCTATTAACACTGTGAGAAGTTTCAGAGTTCCTCAGCGATTAACAGCTAATACATTTGAAATACTATTAGCATAGAAAGTAAATCCTGACTCTAGAAAGCTGGGACTGTAGGGTTTTGTCCTTTTCGACATATGTTTATTTTATAGGCAACATAGTGAGAAACTCACCCTGACCTACCTGGGTAGGAGTTAGGTGGATCCGTTCAAACCCATGACTACACCCACGGAGTGTCCAAAGTGATTTTAAATGCATGTGGGAGGAATTCTCTCCATAGGATTATTGAAACTAGATAAAAATGGCAGAGGGAAGTGATTAGGGGTGCAGGCTTTGGATTCAGACAGAGCTGCCCTGCAGCCCCTCTTACTACTCATGTGAACTTGAGCAAGTTAATCTCTCTAAGTTCAACTGCCCCATCTGCAAAGGGGGATACCAGCAGCACCTACTTTTTAGGGTTTTTATGAAATTCAAGTAGAATAATGCATATTAAGTACCTAACACATTGAATGACACATAGTGAACTGTCTATAAATATCAGCTGTTGTATTTTATCATCATTATCTCTACAAATAATAGCATTTTTGTTAATTATGACTAAGAAGAAAAGAAGGAACACAAAAATACAATGTCATTGCACATGGAAGGGGTTGAACCTGCCACCAAGCTTTGTAACATATGTTGTGAATTAAAGTCTGTGTTCAGAAAGCTCCTGTTGGCTCAGTGGAGGATGACACAGGAGATAGGAGTATTAGAGCCAGGGAGACGAGCAATGGGAAAAAGAACAGGAGGCAACTTGAGAGACACTTTGTAGATAAAGTTGGCAGAATGTGGCATCTGGTTGTCCATGGGCAGAGAAGTTGTGGCTCAGAATAGAGCCTAGAGCTTCCTAACATTGGGTTCCTTCTTGAACAGTTATATTTTTAAGATGAAGACCACAAGAGGAGCCAACCTCGGGGTGAGGCAATGGCTTTGGTTTTATACTTGCTCTTTCCAGCTTCTGGCAGGAAATCTGAAAAGACACACTTGTCCTCCTGGAGTTCTGGCACTTAGCTCTAGATCTCTGGGTGGAGGTCTTTGCTGGAGACATGGATAGTGGTTATCGATGGGAGGATAGTGGAGGTCACACAGAGAGAAAGTATGAAGAGAGAAGAACAGAAGGGGAGCCCTGGAAAACACAAATATTAGGAGATGTTCAGAGGCAGTGGAGCCAATGAATGAACCACTGGTAAAGGTAAAGTGGAAGGAAAAGAACCAGAGAGAATAATGTCTCAAGAGCTGAGTAACCAGCATAGAAACCAAGAATAAAGGCTGCAGACCAAGTCTCTGACCATCCTCCCTGCTGGATCATGGACTGAACCCAAAGACCTGTTTTCCCCAGAGACCCATAGAGAAGCCACTTTCGGGTGTCACCGTGCAGCCGTCTGTAGAGAAGGAGCAAAGTTCTCACCCATGCTGATGGACCTGTTCTCTCAGTGTCTGGGTGCCTTACAACTTATCCTGCTCACTGAAACCTAAATCAGGAGCCAGGCACGATTTCTTTTTTAAATCTTTATTGTTGAAAGTATTATATATGTCCCTTTTTCCCCACTTTGACCCCTTCTAGCCCCTTCCAGGCCTTCACCACCCTATTGTCTGTGTCCATGGGTTATGCATATATGTATACAAGTTCTTTGGTTGATCTCTTCTGAACCACCTTCCCACCTCTGCCTTCCCTCTGAGATTCAACAGTCTGTTCCATGCTTCTATGTCTCTCGATCTATTTTGTTCATTAGTTTATTTTGTTCATTAGATTCCACCTATGAATGAGCTCATGTGATAGTTGTCTTTCTCTGACTGGCTTATTTCGCTCAGCATAATACTCTGACAATGTCCTTGTGTCTCAGTGTGAAGCCTCTGATCTGGCTGTACCAATAACATGAGTGAATGTCATGTTCACCCTTCACAAAGCTCAAAATTAGCCAGGCTTCTAGTAAGTGATTAGAGCATCACACAGACTCCAAACCATGTTTGCAAAACTTCTGTCATTTCCAGGAGGTGCTGGGGTTCTCATTAGAAGGTCAGGTCCCTAAGCCCAGGACTGAGTGATTCCAAATGGCAAGGAATATGGCTTAGAAAAAGCTGCATGTTTAGCAAGCCCTGCAAGATTGCTTTAGTGCCCAATAAAGTTTGTGACCTGATGATTATAAAAGAATTGAATATCAAGTTGAAACATGCAAAAAGAACACAACCTGGGGAAAATAATCTGAAGGGAATAATGTATTTCACTCATAGAAGGTAATCCTTAACAGAATTGTGGAAACTCATCAGGTCTGGTCTCTCATCTCCCAAATTATCTCTGTGAAAATGTCCTCCCTTCCTGCTCTGCATTTTCTGATTAATATATAGTGGAATGTTCTCTGGTTCCTTAAGCATGTGAAATAGAGCGAGAGGAAATGTTCCCGTGGATTTTCTTCAAAGAAAGATATTTTCAAGTTTAGTTTTAAGAGGAAAAGTCATGAAGTACTTTAACCTTTTTCATGGAGTGTGGCAAGTTGCATTCACACTGGTTTGTTTGTTTTTCATTAAGCACATTTCAACATATACGGTATTTTTCTCAAGTATAAAAATGGACCCTTTATTCCTTCTTAAAAGTATCAATGTCCAAATTCATTCTCACATGTAAACTTTAGAAATCACTACTTGGTTCTCATTAGTGGAGAAAATTATAATAGTTTATGTTCTGTGGTATTATTCTAATATTGTCTCCTCATTCATCATGATTTTGAAGCTGAACATTTTTCTGTATGCACTGCCAGTGAAACATAGATCCTGGCTAAAAGGCAACGACTAGATAATTATTATAAGTATAAATATAGACCATGAATATGGAAATATTTATCTCCACCCTATGCTGATACTTGAAATCAGACCATTAGAGATTAATTAATTTGGATCTTAAAGGCATTTCAATCTTCAGGAGTCCCTTATTAAAATAATAAAAAACCAGAGGTGAATAATCATTAAGCTGTTATCAGCCACCACATTATGGAGATTCTGTTGATTAATATCTGCCAGGTAAAGGTGAAGTGAGAGACCCAACTGGAGATCAGGGTTACAAGCAATAGAAGGGCACCAAGATTGCCTTTTTACATTCCTAAAGTCTCTCAGTAGGCAATTCTCCCCATTTCTGCAAAAGCTTGTGCGGTGAAGGCAAGCACAACATCAAAGGATGCATGCTCAGTAAGCACTGGAACACACACCTTACCCAAAGAGTAAAAGAGTATAAGACGTTAGGAAGCTGCACCATCCAAGCCAATTTTAGAACAATTGGCCTCTTCCACATGAGCTTTCCACCTCAGTGCTACCAATCTTATCTCCACAGGTCACATGGAACCAGAAAATGTGTAGTTTAACTCAGCTCCATGTCATTTGAGAAAAAAACATCACAAATACTTGGACAAGGCATATCACAGACTTTGGAATAAAGAATTAATATGTTTAGTATTTTTTCATATGAGATCATATTTAGGCTACTCTAGGTAACTTTAAAATTATTACTGAGCTCATCATAATAACAAGATTTCATTTACTCAGTAACAATTCCAACCCCATATAGAGATTGAGTTTTGGAAACCTTCCTTGGCTGTTAGACTACATGATCCACAGCTCCCAAATGCATAGACCTAAGGTGATACATCTCATTCATTCATTCCTTGAGCACCTACTATATGTTGAGTGAGGTCTAAGCACTAGAAACACAGAAGAGGACAAAACAGGCAAAGCAAGCTCGTGTATGGACCTTATATCTCAGACCAGGAAGGACAGTAAGAAAACAAGTAAACCTGACATCTAAATGGATATTTTAGGTAGTGAAATATGAATATAAAAAATGAAACCCACAGGGAATGGCGAGGGTGACTTCAGGATAGATTTCCTGTTTCTTTGAGAAGATGGCATTGAATCTGAAGAGTGACTGGCTTCTGAAAGATGAGAAGAAGCCAATGCTGCAGAGATCTTTGGAAAGCATTTTAGGAAGAAGAAGCAGGTCCTGAGATTGAAACAAGCTTGTCATTTTGAAAGAGGGCTGGTGTGGCTGGAGCCTAATGAGCAAGGGAGAGAGTGGACCAGGATGACATCAGAAGCAGAGACAAAATTCTGAGGTGCTAGCTCTTCCATGAAGTCTGGGGCTGGGCATGACATAGAGTAGGTTCACAGTAGAGGCAGGAAGCGAAATGTGGTCATCTTCCCCTCCCCAACCTACCCCAGATACCTGAGCAATACAGGAGAATCTCCCCTTAGTCTCCTTCTGCCGAAATCTGAGGACAAGCCTATAGTAGCATCTACAGACTCCTTTGAGGCATCAGGAAAGGCCAGCATAAAATCCCATAGGAATTTTTGTAGGGTCTTATTTACAGGAAGAGGTGAGGACTGTAGAAAGGAAATGGTTTATTTTTTTTAATGGCAGCATTTTTTATGGAAAGAGCATTGGTATTGAAGCCATGAGACCTTGGTTTAAAATGAAACTCACATTAAACTTTTTGTGCCTCGGTTTCCTCATATGAAAAAGGGAAGTAATACTAGTACTTCAAGTGATGTTGTAAAGGTTCAATAATTGAGATCATGCCTATATTAAACATTCCTGGGAACATAGTTTGATAGATTTTAGCTGCTATGAATAGCTCTTAATAAACCAATGAAATTAATTATTAATATGTACTAATAACTTTATGAAGTCCAGAATCTTAATGGAATAAGTATTGATGAAGAAAAGTTTGCTTATGACCAGGAGAAATCATTGTAAAAAGAAAGCTTTACAGCATCATAGTTTAGTGAGTTAGTTAGGCATTGGTAGTTTATAGTTCAGAAATGTCTCTGTGGCATCGAAAATGTACATGGGAATGGTACGGTCTCAGGAGCCTTTTTCTTTCTCAGCATGAGGAACAATGTCCCTTCTTCCCACTGCAGCTACTGTGTGGGTTAAGGGTAAGGCCCAGAGGCTTAGAGTCCAAAAGCAAAAGCTGAGGCCTCCTCTAATTCATCTACATAGTGCTGACACAGACATTCTTTTAAAAACATAGTCCAATAACCAAAATAATGGGGGGGAAATCTAACCTTTACTTGTATCTTCCATGACTTCTAAAGGTCATGTAAGTCCCAGCACAGAGCACTTTTCAATTCTCTTTACTCTGCTCCGTGCCCAGGCCTCTGTCCTGGTCCCACTAACGTGCACACCTCCTCATCTTCCCGAGGACGCCTTCCTTCCAGGCATCTAGGACTCTCCTCTCTGCTTCTCCTTACTCTCTCCTTTCTCTTTCTGTACTCTTTCACAAACACACACGTGTGTATGTATTATATATGTGTGTGTATATGCACATATATGTGTCAGGGTGCATATAACTTTTAACAAAATGGAGCTACAATATGCATTTTATTCTGAAAATTGCTTGCCTCTTAAAATATATAGTTGAGAACTTGTCTAGGTCTATTTCACTGCTTATGCCACATTGTATTCTATTTTTCTGAATATCCCACACTAGATTTCTAATTGTGGTTGCTTCCACATTTTTGCTATTAAAAACTAGTTTTACAAACCACTCAAGCCCCAAACTAAAAAGGTGTGTGTGTGTGTGTGTGTGTGTGTGTGGTGTTCCAGTTGAGGTGGAGGATGGAAGATTAAGGAGAAAGTCAAGTGGATTGAATTCAGCACTAAAACGACCGTTCTCCAATACTAAATGTACTTGAAATTTATTCCCCTGCATCGGTAGGTAAATGTCCTTCAGTTCTTGAAACAATAAATCCCACAAACTTCCCATAAGCTTTGCAGAGGTGAACTGTGAGATTGGTTCCATCGGCATCCGTTCGGATCTGGATTGGAAAGCCCGTTTTTTCTCCCAAGCCCTGGATCGAGGAAAGGTCACATGGTGCCGTGTTTCAGAGCTGCTGTGCTCTGGAGGTTGCCAGACTGATGGAGTAATTGCTTCCAAAACCCAGACTTTGCCACCATCTCCTCGGGTTCAAATCAGCATGACTTGCAGCACCCCGCCATGGCAGTTAAAACTTTAACGTGCGCTTCTTATTATAATCTAAATTCACTCCTTAGAATATTGAGATTCCCAAACAGCTCAGCTCTGGACAGATAGTTTTCCCATGGCTCCCAGTAACCACAAAGGCAAGGCTGAGACATCACAGCCTCTAGTTCACAACTTGAAATCTTGGTGCGGGAAAATGTTAGTGCAACCATCGGGTAGCATTAATCAGTATCAGGACATGTACCTTTGTGCTAGGTTCTGATTAATAAATGTGGAGGGAGGTCCGCTATGTGGGGTTGCAGCAGGCTCTTCATTCGGTGAAAATCCTTTATGCTGTGGCCCTGGCAGACCTGGAGAGCGGTTCGGTTGGTGTTTGCCCTCTGGATCACCTCACACTCAGCAGTTTCTTGAAGCACTTCAGCCACTCGTCACCTTCACGCAGTCTATCCTGCCCTTATACAAACTCCCAGGTTTCCTGAAAATCAAAACTGTTCCAGTTCAACCTATCAGATGCCACTGCACCCACCTTACCATTTGTTTTCATTATGTAACACAAAGTTAGAAAACCCTGCTGGTCTTACATAACCTCAGACCCATGGGTGTCCCTTGTGATTGACTAGAATACCATTTCATGATCCTTATCCCAGGGTGACCACAGCCAGACTCAGGGTCTGTGCACCAGCAAAGAACTGCAACTGGAACATAGGATCGTGGCCTCTTTTCATCTTTAGAATCTGAACATTTGTTTAGACATGGATGTGTTGTTTTTATATTAGAAATTATGTTCACTTAGCTGCTGACTGGAATGTGATGTCGGGCCTTCTCCCGACTGTCCCCTTCTCGAGGATTTATGAGCCGTTAGGAAACTCCAGCATGTTCTGTATAAATTAGAGCAACCATCTCACCCCTATACACAAAGTCTGTTATTTTCTATTATTATTCAAAAATACAGGCATGAAGAAAATGGTTTGCCTCTTCACAGCCCTTTTGTATTTCATAATTCTGCTTTACATTCTCACAACCACCCTGTGGACAAAGGAACTATGTTTCTAATTTATAAATAAAGAAATGGGTTTTAAAAGCCGACATCCACTCGCTCATCTCCTCTTTGCATGGTGCTTTACTGATCTCACCCCTGGAGACATGGGGACCTTGATAGTTTTCAGTAGGAAAATGACAGTATCTATGACTAGGATGCGGGAATCTTTTTATTTCCTATAATGGAAAGAGCACAAAAAGGAAACTTTGATTCGTGTAACATAATTGTACGGATCATATCAATCCATTACTCCGCTGTGTACAGCAGTTTGCAATTTTCCCGTCCACCCTTCTGCCAAAATGGGAGGCTTTTTCCACATTGTACTTACCTAATGGATTTGATATAAAATCTGTTTTTCTGTGGAGGTGGGGCTCTGGGATTTTGTAGACTATCAATATGTGAGGGCCTAAGGGCCATCTCACATTACAGCACCCCTCCTCTGCACAGCGGCAGAGTGTGGCCAAATGCATCGCACTCAGTTCCGCTTCTGCTGTGACCATTCTTTATGACAACAGGGCAGACAGAAAAAGGAGAACTTAATGGTATTAGACCTGAATTACAAAGACGTGGAGAGAAAATGATACGAGGAAGTAGATACTAACGGGAGACACAGTGAAGACAGAGTGACATCCTTGGGGCTGGCCACCCTCAGAGCCATCCTTGGCCACCACGAGTACAGGTGAGGACCGTGGTTATACAGAGGGCTCGAAGTGTGTTCTGCGGGCTTTTAGAACCATCAGGGGTTTCACTCATGAGAGTGAAATAGCCAGTTGTGCATTTTAGAGAGATTTCTCTGTTGGCTTTGTAAAGGCTGGATTTATGATAAACCATCCTGGAGTTCATGTGCATCCAGGTGGGAGAGGGTGGCCTGAGCCTGGCAGCAGGAGGAATGAAGAGGAGGGATGTAGGGCAGAATGTGTCGGAGGATGGTTATCAGGCCTTGGAGGTGGGTTGGATACCCGGGAATGACTCTCATGTTTCTGGCTTGAGTGGCAAAGTGGGAACAGCTCTTATGTGGAGTATATTGTAGGTAGAGTTAATGTGGAGAAAAATGGGTTCACTTTCAGTCATAGTGTTTAAGGAAGGTACTGGTAGGACAAGGTAAGCTGTCCAGTAAGAAATGCATATCCTGCCCTAACCAGTTTGGCTTCGTGGATAGAGCGTCGGCCTGCGGACTCAAGGGTCCCAGGTTCGATTCCAGTCAAGGGCATGTACCTTGGTTGCAGGCACATACCCAGTGGGGAGTGTGCAGGAGGCAGCTGATTGATGTTTCTCTCTCATGGATGTTTCTGACTCTCTATCCCTCTCCCTTCCTCTCTGTAAAAAATCAATAAAATATATTAAAAAAGAAAGAAAAAAGAAATGCATATCCTAATCTTAAAGTCATAGTAGAGATCTATCTATATGCATAAATTTGGGAAATATTGACCTGTGACTAGTAGTTAAAACCATGAATTTGGGTAAAATGGCCCAGGAAAATTAAGAAAAGCAGATATGTCCCTGGGATGGACACGCAAGCTTTTAAACACTGGACAATCACCCAGTCGCCCTCCCAGAATCACCCTCCCATGGCCACTTCTGTGTACTACACTACTTATTAAGTATTTTTAATTTCAACTTGCATGTAATAATTATAGTGGATATGATAAATTTGTCCTTCAACCTCCAGATGCAAAAAAGTTTTAGTTTTGCTAAATCAGGCAGCTCTCCCCCCAGTCCTTTATTCACCAAGGTATGAGAAGTTCTGGCTTGCTATTCCCTCATTCTGTGGAATCAGTCACATGGAAACTTTTGGGACTAACCCAAGACAGAAATTTGAGTCAAGAACAAGAAGCCCACATGTTCCCATTCTACACCTAGTTATTCATTTCACTACTTTTGGTTATTAACTTTTCACTTTGAACCCCAGTACACTTAGGATGACTAGTATACATTGGGCATAACGAATAGCTCCAAATGAGGAGAGTTTGAGGAAATGTCTGAATTGACTGTGGGGACCCTGAAGAGCTTTACAAGAAAACTTAGACCTGCCCCCACACCTCCAAGCATCCCAGTACACATAACTGTTTCAAGCATTCAAAATGAAATAGGATTATCTCTTAAGTACCCCTACGTTTAAATGCACCATTGACAGATAGGACAGAGGAGTTTTCATGACTACTTAGGAACAAGCCATTTTATCACATCCCCCATGGTCTGCCAATTAAGCAGCCCACAGCTGTGCAAGAAGCGTCCTGAGCATTGTGACCTTTAGGATTTCACCATCGTGTTCTTTTTCTCCATGGGAGTCTATCACCATTCTTGCCCAATTATATTGTTGACTCCTTCCAAAAGTGTATAACAGCCCCTCTTTGGCTGTAGCAATGGAAAAGGCTTTCTGGAGAGGGTAAAACTGCCCAGGAAGCAGCATTTTAACACGCACCCCTTCATTTTTATTTAATTTGCCCTATAAAATGAGGCTGAGAGCTGAACAAAGCAACTTTTACCTTTCCTGAAAGTACAAGGTGTTTTAATTAAGAGAGTAACTTTTTCTCCATGTAAGGACACCTCTGCAAATAGACTCAAATGTTCATGCAAATGAAGCTGTCTGTTTTATTGTTGTAAATCGCACCCAGCCATAGTACACAACAGAAGACTCCATCACAACCCTCAGAACACTAAAATTTCTAAGCTGCGGGTCACTGAAAGTTTTCAGAGTAACTAGTCTCCTAGTATTTTTTTTTATAATGCAGAGTGCTTGCCACTTAAAGCTGAAGCCTGTAAGCTTCTCAATGCAGTGGCTCCAGGAAATTGCTGAATCTGAGAGGATGAGCAAGCCCCCTGGCGTCCAGACCGCACCCGCAGCCACACGCCTCAGTAAACCACAGCCAGCAGAGCCACAGACCATCTCCTCCACTCAACCAAATGCCAACTGGCCCAGCCACTGCCTCTTCACCTTTCCTAATTACCTATCTCCCCTCTGAGCAGGAAGGAAAGACAGCAGAGGCCTGACACCAAGGTGAGACCTGAACGCTCCTCTCTGCCTGTCAGCGCTCTGGTCTACCTTTGTTCAGACACAATTATTTCCAGTGTTTGGGTCACTCTACTTCCTTACTTGCTCATTCACTCTTTCTTTCATCATATTTTTATTTAATTGATACTCTACAAAACCATATAGCACATTGCAGGGTTCAAGGATATTCCCATTTGTGTGTCCTGAATGGGGTTTTCTCTAGGTCAATAAGGAGATGAAGAGATAGGGAGCACACAGTTCTGAGCAGTGAGCAGGAGCAAAGGAGTGAGAAAAGAACAGGACAGGACAGAAGGGCAAAGGTCGATATGGGTCTGAGATGAGCGGACAGCTGGAGAAGTCAGAACTATAAGGAGAGTTCAGTCCAGCTTGCTGCTTCCCCTTAGAGAATTCGCCTGCTGAGATAAAGCGGGCTGGGGAGGAGCCAGGGTTTGTTGACTTGCTATTTGCCTAGTTAAGTAAAGGAACCCCATTTCCCATCCTCCCCACCTTGGCCAAGCCCTTAGGCAGTGACTGTACATGATACTGTAGCCATCAGTTTAGTGGTGATTAATAACATGTGTTGGACATTTATTTTGTGTCAGCACTCTGCTAAATGTTTTTTTATGGATCATCTCCTGTGATTCTCAACACCCTATGAGAGTTTCCAATGTTATTACCATTGTATAAGGGAGAAAATTGCAATTCAGGAAGATCGAGAAATCCAGCCAAAGTTGCCCAGGGGTTAGGGATGATGAAGCCAGATGGTCTGACTCAGGAGCCTGCATGTGGGCCACTACACAGCATCTGCACCAAGTGACAGACAGGCCAGAGCAGCCGCATAAGTTCACCTGCTGTCATCCCTCCCACCTTCCCGCCAGCACATCCTCATGGTCCCCGCCCTTGCCAACATGACCACCTCAGGGTACCACAGCGCACCTAGTGTTCTGTTGCTCCTTGTGAACATACAAGAAAATCAGCAAGTGCAGGCTGTTGACAGGCAGCTGAGAAGCAAACTGAAGAACTCCAGGAGATTCAAGAATTAGAATATATTGAATTTCAATACAACAAAAAAGCTGTCATTTGGCTGTTTGGGGAGAATACGGAGAGAGGGAGCAGGGAGGTTGGCTTATAAAAATGCTCAGTCCTCATCTTGCATTCAGGAACACCAATAGAGACTACCTAAGATGCATAAATTTATAAATATCTACACAGGTATATTTTAGGCATACAGGGATATACTTTAAAAAGTTAAAGGTGCAGAAAGAGTTTTTGCTAAATTGGGTTTTGGATGGGGAGGGGTGAAGCAGGAATTGCATTTTACTCTATCCCTTCTAGCACCACTTGACTTTGAAAACTATGTATGTCCAATGCTTTGTTAGAAATTAAAATTAGACTTAGTGAATTGCTGCCCATCAGAAAATATCCAGCCCTGGCCGGCTTGGCTCAGTGGATAGAGCGTCGGCCTGCGGACTGGGGGGTCCCGGGTTCGGTTCCGGCCGGGGGCACGTGCCTGGGTTTCGGGCTCGATCCCCAGTGGGGGGTGTGCAGGAGGCAGCCGATCAATGATTCTCTCTCATCATTGATGTTTCTTTCTCTCTCTCCTTCTCCCTTCCTCTCTGAAATCAATAAAGAAATATATTTTAAAAAAAGAAAATATCCTTAGAAATTTTGAAGTCAGAATCCCATACCAAATAATCATGGGTGAAATCGAGGGAAATGGCCATTGAAGGGTTTGGATGAAGAGGTGATGCTGCATTTTCTGCTGATGGTTCACTGAAGTCTGAGTGATGTGTCAGCCGTGTCTGGTTGGCTGCCCCAGCCCTGTTCTTCTGCACCAGCTGGAGGTACCACCTGGTTCCTCTCCCTACAGGAGAGGAGCCCAGAATATATTTAAAATGCTTTCACATGCCCCAGTCATGTTCAAGCTTATAGAACCATCAACCTCCCCCCAGCCATTTCGGCCAGCCTCTGATAATGTTGTCCCACCCTCGGCTGGGCTCCTGACCTCTTCCACCTGCCTCATCATTGTTAGTATTGACTAGTCCCTCCAGACTCAGATATGTATTTCAGCTCTGTTTCACACTTTCCCTCTCAATTTCCAACCTTGCCCCCCTTCTACCTGTCCACACTGGCCATCCACGAGTCCTTGTATTATTTCCCACTTGGTATTCTCATCCAATGTCACTTTACCTACCACAGCACTGACCTTGATTGTAGGTGTGAATTTTACATGTTTTAATAACCTTAAGGTTATGAGGCCATCAGTCTTGCAAATGCATGGCATTGTTCAATGAGTTCTATAGGGATCCATAGATTTAAGTCATAGGTCAGGAAAACGCTGGTGTGCTAGTGGAGGCCATGTCCAGTGACCAGTGGGTACTAAAGCAGCATTAGCTTTGATTTCTATTTATTTATAACCTTCAGTACTCAAGTTACTATAAAGTAGATGTTGTCCCATGAGGAATTTGCCTGTGGACTAAAATTGAATGTAATCGAGAGATGCAGCTGTTTACTTACCCACTGATTTAGTAATTATTTAATGAGTACTTACTTTGTTCTGGGGCCAAAGGTTAAGAAGAAGAAATGGTTTGCTCCCAGCTTTCAAGGAGCTTGCAGTCTGTTGGAAGCATTATAAGCAAATAATAACAATGCTATAAGCTCCTAGCATCGTGTAGTACAAGGAGCACCAGCAAAGGCACGCATGTTATCTTGTCACGACCCAGAATCCCAGAGATTGGGCCCTGGACTCATCAGTACAGGCCTTACAGAAATTCATCAGGGTATGTACCCTGCTCATTAAAACCTTTAAGCCCACATTCCCATAAGCATGAATAGAAAAAGTTCTATTCATGTACTACTATAATCATATATTGTGTATATCATAATGTATAACCAACATGGATATTTTAAGGAATGAGGATTTTAAAGTAAGTGTAAATAAAATTTCTCCCTCATCACCTCCTGGGTAGATATCTCAACTCTGACATGACCAGTCAGTGTAGAGTCCTCACCATCACTGAGCAAGAATCTGGACTGAATAAATTTGGCCAGAGATCTGGGGCAGCCCATGGGGACAGCTCCAATGATACTATGGAATAATCCAGACATTTCCAGGAGGACGACTGGGAACCACTATTTGTACAAGTTTCATTTTCCCTGCCAATCGGTCCATTCAAGAAACCAAATCGGCTCGAAGTTGCTTAGTGAGCACACAGTTCAAACAAATGGGATCAGCATCTGTAGGGATATCTCGCCAAACTAGAATAACTGGTCGAACTGTCCTTCTCCTCTCTGGGGATTTTTCTGTCTGAATAGCCAGTACTGGACCTCTGATGTGTTTGACTTTTCGCCTTCCTTTTTCTAGAATCACTTTATTTTTTTTATTTTTTTATTGTTTTATTGCTTAAAGTATTACAAAGGGTATTACATATGTGTCCTTTCCCCCCCACCCCCCACCCTTGACAATCCCCTGGCCTCCCCTACCCCCCAGTGTCTTATGTCCATTGGTTATGCTTATATGCATGCATACAAGTCCTTCGGTTGATCTCTTACCCCCCTCCCTCCTGCCCCCCAACCCTCCCTGGCCTTCCCGCTGCAGTTTGACAATCAGTTTGAGGCAACTCTGCCTCTGTATCTATTATTGTTCATAAGTTTATAATGGTCTTTATTATCCATGAATGAGTGAGATCATGTGGTATTTTTCCTTCATTGACTGGCTTATTTCACTTTAGACAACAACCCTCATGTTAACACATCACCACCTCAGAAAATAAGAATGAGTCTAATGAACAAAATAAACTGATCAACAAAATAAAACCAGAGGCATGAACATGGAACAGACTGACAGATGTCAGAGGAGAGGTCGGTGGGGCAGATGGGATGAAAGAAGGTGAAGAGCATAGCCAAGAATATAAATGCACAGCCCATGGACACAGACAACAATGTGGTGATGGTCAGCAGGAGGGGAGAGCAGGAGTCTGGGTGGAAGGGAGAAAAGGGGTGGAAATGGGGGACACCTGTAATAATGTCAATAGTAAAATAAATACATAAATAAATAGAATGCACTAGATTGGATTGTAGCTTGAAAAATGTTGATTACATTCATGTCCTGGGAATACTGCCTAAAGAGACAGAATTGCCCTGCTTCAGGCTGAAGTATGTCTGGGGGCACATCCTCCCAGGCTCCTAAGGTTGTTAAAGGTTCTGCCCCAAATGGATGAGCTGAATCCTGCTGGCCTCGGGCATGTGGCTTCATTCCCTCCTAAAACTCTGACTGGTGATTGGGTTGCAACTACTAGGTTGATTTAGGTTTTATTTCAAGAGATCTTCATTTTCAGCCAGCTGGTCAAGGTGAGCCTGAACTCCTCTGACCAGATATTAAGCCAGGTCATGAGCCAGAAAGACTCAGATCCTAGAGGATAGCAACTTAAATAGTTAAGATTCTTTCTCCTCAGGTATTAGTTTGACCAATGTCAAATTATATTCTTCTCCCCCAAGAGAAAACTAGTCTGTTGTTCTCGCACTGAAAGCTATTATATTGCTATGTTTAAAAATATATAGCTTAAACCTTCCTGAAGACTTTGGGAACACTTTAAACAATAGACTCTACCACCACCCCTGGTTTTACCTTACTGAAGACATTTGTAAACATAGTTCACACTGACTTACTGGTAATATATTACCATTCATTCATCTAGGTGTCGCTATATTCTACATGTCTCTAAGGACAACAACAAATAGCACTAATTAAATAAGAGGTTATTTTAATATCTCATACGTTAACAATATTCTATGTTTAATTTAAAATTACAGCTTAAGCATAACAGTAACAACACCAAGTTAATTTTATATAAGAATAGTAGTTGAACTGAATATTGCATCTGTGCATAATTTGCATAATAGAAAGGGAAAATCCTATATAATAAAAGCCCAGCGACTAAATGGCAGAACAACCAGAATGACCGGCTGACCAGTGGCTATGACGCACACTGACCACCACAGGGCATATGCTCAATGCAGGAGCTGCCCCCTGGTGGTCACAGTGGGAGCGCCACTCAGCTGCCCCCACCACCACACACAGTGTCGGCAGGGGTGTTTCCCAATTTCACCTCTATTGGATCTGCTCCCCACAGTCCCTACAGGGCCACTCGGGATAGGAACCCCGGCTCACCAGTTGCTATGACGCACACTGACCACCACAGGGCATATGCTCAATGCAGGAGCTGCCCCCTGGTGGTCACAGTGGGAGCGCCACTCAGCTGCCCCCACCACCACACACAGTGTCGGCAGGGGTGTTTCCCAATTTCACCTCTATTGGATCTGCTCCCCACAGTCCCTACAGGGCCACTCGGGATAGGAACCCCAACTCTCAATCTTTAATAAAATATTGTATATACATACACACAGATAACTTTTGGAATGTCAGAAGTATGCTGTGGGGCTTCGGGGCAATGTTGTTCCACAGAATGAGAGGAAACAAGGATGATTGCCCATGGAAATTTATTAAAACTCAAGGAAAGATCTTTGTCACTGCCATGATCAGGGTGTCAATGGCCCATATGTTTCTCTTTTCTTCCCACAGGGAATTATTGGAATGCTGCCTCTTTCCCAAACCCGTCATCCTATCTGCACTTCTCGACTTTCCAGGGGGAAACCAGTGCAGACATTTCTTTCTACTTCAAAACATTAATCCCACAGGGAGTATTTCTGGAAAATCTGGGGAACACAGATTTCATCAAACTCGAGCTGAAATGTGAGTATAAGATCTTTGTCAACTCTTGTTGCTCATTCTATGCTGGCTCTGGCCCTGACTGCATAATGTCATTGGAGTCAAACATTAAGGGCTTCTTTGCCCCAGAAACAGTGCTGAAGGGTAAATACACAAAGTGAGGAAGGACCTATTGTCCTGGGGTTGCTCACAGGCCCGTACAGAGATTCCCAAGCAAAGGTCTTCAAAGAAGAAAGAGAAAATAAATTGCCCTAACAGTATGGAAGAAGAGTGGGTATTTAGATTAAAATTATAGAGAATGAGAAGGCAGGGAGAAATGGAGGGAGGAGGGAGGAAGGAAGGCAGAAGGAAGGAAGGGAAGGAAGGAAGGGAAAGAAGGAAGAGAAAGAAGGAAGGGAAAGAAGGAAGGGAAGGAAGGAAGGGAAGGAAGGAAGGGGAGGAAGGAAGGAAGGAAGGAAGGAAGGAAGGAAGGAAGGAAGGAAGGAAGGAAAGGAGGGAAGGAAGGAAGGAAGGAAGGAAGGAAGGGATGGATGGAGAAGATGAATTGCCCTAACAAAATTGGAGAAGAATGGATATTTAAATTTTCTTTTTGTTTATTGTCCAAGGAGACAGGGTGAAGAGTAGAGAATTTCTTAAAGAGACCAGGAATAAGGCATGAGAGAGTGAGGAAAAACACAAAGGCATTAGGAATAATAAAACTTAACATCTGTGAGTTCGTGAAGCAGCGTGGACAGTCATACTGAGCAATGTGATGAAACTTTACACCTGCAGCTTTCCAGAAGAGATCCCATACCTACACACCCTTCAGTTCAGAATTTATTTAGCCAAGGAAACAGAAACTAACAGAATCAGGGCAAGGGCAGATGCTGCCTAGCTCAGCTCAGCTTGCCTTGGCTCCCAAAGACCCTCACAAGGTCACACGGGGGGATGCCATCTGTGGGAGGCAGGGGTTCTCTACATCTGAGAAGTGCCGTCCTCATCATACCAGGGCCCTTCCCTCATTGGGGCAACAGTACAGCTTTAAGAATTTATAGTCCTCAGACTTCCAAGTTTGGTGAATCTGCTGGCTGATTAGAAAAATACAAAATCAGCAAGACAACAGATGCAACCAGGAGGGGAAACTAGTCCATCGGTGTCTCTCCACAAAATCTTGGTGCCCACTGCCCACATCAGAAAGTCTCCTTCCTCCTAGTCTGTGCCCTTTATCTGAGTGCTTATGCCGCTCTGCCTGGTCCAGTGATCTCAAATCCTTGTCCTAGAAATATCTGATGCAATATTTTTCTCACTTTGTAGTTTTCATTATGCATTCTGGTCTTTAAAAGAAGGAATCTGAGAAAAACATCTTTCTGCTAAGATCCTATGGGATTCTTTGTATGAAATGGTGGAAGGGTGTAGCAGGAAGTGTGCAGACTTTGGAGTTAGCATTCACAGGATGAATACTAATTCTTGGGTAAATTGCTTCATCTCTTTGAATCCCAATTTTCTAATCTGTAAAATGATAATTTCTGGGGATTGTTCTTATGTTAGGGTATAGATGTTTATTAAGTATTTATTTCAGTGCAGTAGTTATAATTTATCATTTTTCCAGGGATGCTCGTTGTAGATCTAATCTGAGCCAGATCTGATTGAAAAGGAGACTGGGGATATTCTAGCCCCATAATTAATTAATAAATAAATAGGAATCCTCTCTTTTCATTAATTATGCATTGTAATTACTTAAAAGGGAGTTTTACTTTCCAAAGTTAGAAGTAATTGAGTCATACTATTTTCTGACTTGCACATTACTTGGATTGTATTTCAGAATTATCTCATGGCAAAAAGAAAATTGACA
This sequence comes from Myotis brandtii, assembly GCF_000412655.1. Classification (NCBI taxonomy): domain Eukaryota; kingdom Metazoa; phylum Chordata; class Mammalia; order Chiroptera; family Vespertilionidae; genus Myotis; species Myotis brandtii. The sequence continues at coordinate 3,844,680 of NW_005356173.1, forward strand.
ATTCTATATTTGAGTAATTTTATACTTTTCTACAGAATTACTTGGACTCACCTGTCCTTGCTTTATATCCCCATGTTTTGTAAACCTTTGTCTGGGTTGGAAAGAAGGTAAACCAGTTATATAAAGAGAAGTGCTTCTACTTGTATGTGTTATGGGCCATTGAGTCAGCTCTGACTCCTGGTGACCCCATGAATGAGTGACATCGATAGTGTCCAGTCCTCAACAGCCCTGCTCAGCTCCTGCAGACTCAACCTATGGCTTATTTTATACAGTCAGTCCATCTCATATTTTGTCTTCCTCTTTCTCCTGCTGCCTTCTCTTTTTCCAAGTATTCTTGTCTTTTCCAAAGAACCCTGACCTCTCATGATGTGTGGAAGTAGGACAGCTTTAGTTTTGTCATTTTTGCCCCCAGTAATGTTTCAGAAGAGCTCTATAGACTTCTCTAGATCCCTTTTCTGACCAAGACAATAATCACAACCATGTTTCTATCATCAGGCCATCACTTACTGATCGCCTACTGTGTCAGAGGCAATGGGGTGGATTCTGGAATTTCTAAGATGAAGACAAGACCACCCAATACCCTCACCTAGTAAAGGAGACAGTCACATTAGTAGAAGTATGGATACGTAACTTCTATTGAGAGTTTTCTAAATGCCAGACACATCAGGAAGGTGTGACTACATCACACACGGATGCAGCGAGGGATATGGAAGAGTGTGTACCATTGTATCTCTCGGGCCAGAATAGCACATGACACACGGCAGCTACCGCGTCGGCATTTATTGAGTGAAGAAAGTGAATGAATATGGTGCTAGTCTAAATGGAGGACCATGGAAGATCTAGCTGCAGAAGGAGATCACCACAATTGTGGGGCTGGTGATCAAAATGATGACAAAGAATAGAGTGAAAGGTGGAAGGAGAGGTCATGCTTGGGCAAGTCAGGATTTCCCAGTAAAGCAATTTGGGTGATAAGAGGATTATGGAAGCATCATTTGGCCATGCAAGTGGGACTTCAGTTGTTTGAAAAGGCTATTAAGAACCTCAGGGAGCTGGTTGCCTGGTCACCCACATCACTGTTGAGGCCCCTAGTGGCAATGGCAAGAGTCAGAGTGGTCAGGAAGTCTGTGAGCCAAGTGTTACAGTCCTCAGGGTCACAGTATGAAAGCAAAAGAATGGGAAGAGGGTTGTCACAGGAGGGCACATTGCTGAATGGGGCTCTGGTGCTGTAGAATAGAAGTTCTAACAGGTGAAGAGGATGTCCACTGTCTCCTAGCCCCAGGAACAGACAGCCCCTGGGGAAAGGGGTTGCAATGCCAACTGTTAGGTAGCCTGTAATTAGAGGAAGGAAGTGTTCCAAAGTGTTTGATGATAGCAACCGTGGCATTTTCATTTTTGTTCAATAATTTAAGAGACTTTCAAGGACACAGCAGAAATTTTTGAAGGGGGTGTTCACCGACTAGGAAATATTGAGGAAAAGCATCCAGAAATGTTGTAATGCGTTAGCACAAACATCCACATTGACCGAGTTTGAGCTTTTCCCAATATCAGGATGACTCAGAGAAAACATTTGCATTTAGCAGACATATCTCCCAAAAAATGTGGAGGCAGCAGTCTAATGTCCTGCTAATCTGAAGAAAGGGTATTAAGGAACAACTTTCATTTTCCGAGATGCAGCCTTCTGTAATACACATGCTTGAGAAAGAGAAGAAAACATTCTGCAATATATAGAAACTGATGAATCAGAAGAAATAAACTAGCGGCAATTTATCTTCCATTATTTCAGAATTAGGACAGCTTTTTTTATTAAAAGAGCTTCACCATATGTAGGCATGAGGAATGCCTAATTCCACTCCACCAGCCTGTTGTGCCTTTGGGATATTAGTTAGGATGTTTTATCTTTTTTATATATACTGAGTTTTTATTAATACAAATCAGGTGTTAGCACCTACATTTTTCTTTTCACTTGCCCAATCCAACTTACATTATCAATATAGATTTTTTTCTCATCAACTGTCCAACTTTCCACTTAGCACCTCCATAATAGAAATTTCACTTATTCTATTGTTTCTACTACTTTGCAAGTCTAACTATGAGTTCAATTTATATTAAAGATTTGGGAATCTAAAGAATGATTCTGACTTGGTCATTATAATACATAAGGGAAAAAATTACCTCTTCAAGAAAAATTTTTAAAACCAGAATAGCAACACTATTGTAAATTTTTAAATGTTTAATAAATTTCTCCAGCTTTTGATTTAAACCTTTTCAATTTCAGTTACGGACAAAAAAAGTTTAGAGATATAAATTCAAGATGAAATTTGTGCTATGTTACAGCAATTTACTATATTAGTTTTTATTAAGTGTTAAAAGATATACAAACAATTGGTAAATAATAAAGTCACATTGAATTTACCCAGATTTCTTTGTCAGTCTTACTGAAGGAACAGTTATTTGAGTAAATGGTGCAGGTATCCTAGAGTTAGAAGGAGACTGTCCTCTAATAAAGAAAAATTGCCCAAGCTACCTTAGATGCTACTGATCCACCCATGTTTGCTGATTTGGAAATTTCTAGAAGCAATTGAGAACTCCTCTTATGCTGGCCAGATAGAGTCACCTCTCTCTACAGAGTTGTGGTCCTGCTCTTCTTTCTCCACATCCCAAGGGTACCTTTAGAAGTCTACCCCACTACTGAAATCCTGCCCACGCAAAATATTTTTTTATTGCACCTTGATTTATAAAACATATATAAGGCAGAAGTAGCTCTGGCAGGTGTGGCTCAGTTCATTAAGGCATTGCCCTGTGCACTGAAGATCATGGGTTCGATCCCTGGTCAGGGCACATACCTAGGTTGTGGATTCAATCCCCAACAGGGGCCTGTACAAGAGGTAACCGATGGATGTATCTCTCTCACATCAATGTATTTTTGTTTTTTCTCTCTCTCTCTCTTTCTCTCTTCTTCCCTCTCTCTTTAAAAAAAAAGACAGAAGTCTTCCCTTTTCCTAAAAACAACAAAATTTCTACAAGGCAATTAATTCAGTGCATTGCCTAGAAAATAATGGGCATCCTCATTAAAGAGCATCTTCACTTGGTGTTTGAAGAGTGTATATGTTTTGTGTCATTACTATAGAGAAATGCTAAACTTTCAGAGTTTTTTTTCTGATTTTGTGATTTTCTCTGATTCTAATGTTTCATGAATTATTTATTGTGTGGAGAAGGCCACAGAATCTTTCTCTTCAAAAATATGGCATGTTAAAACGTCAAAAAGACCAACCACTAGAATCAGCCTGCCTCTCTGACCAGCTGGAAAACAGCAGGTATTCTACGGGGAGAAGAGCTTAAAGGAGCTTGAATTCATAATTCCAGTCTGAGACAAGGACAGGAGAAAGTATATTGGTATTACTCAGTAATAAACATGTGGATTAATGGAAACAATAGAAATATGTATGTGGAGTTATAATCAGGTTAGGGACCCTACAGCTGTCATTCTAGAAGCTAACAGCATCTCTGCAGGCTTGGTGTTTTTATAAAAACAACTACTTCAGGAAGAACGAGTCAGTGTCATCGTTAGTCAGTGGATGTTACTAATGCTGGAGAATTGATTCAACTAAGAATGACACTTGGGACCAATTAATTCAAAGCTGATTTTAAAAAAAGAAGAAGAGATACAATAAATCAGAGAATGATGCTTCATTTGAATATACTGAGTAAGTGACTGGGAAAGATCACTTGAAATAGCTCAAAACCAGAACTATCTCAAAGGGCCATCCAAAGACAGCCACAGTACAACAATGCTAGGCTTTTACAAGATATCAAACACCTACATTAAAGCCATGTGACAAAGCATTGGCCAACTGATGTCAACTGGAAACCTTAAAAAATATATATTTCACAAATGAATTCAGGGAGTTATCTTTTTAAACATGAATTTTGCTCAAGTTACAGGATAGTTGTTTTTATCCTCACCTGAGGATATGGGGTTTTTTTAAATTAAATCTTTAATGTTGAAAATATTACATATGTCCCCTTTTCTCCCCATTGACCCCTTTTGTCCAACCCTGTTCCCAGCCCCAGGCCTTCACCACCCTATTGTCTGTGTCCATGGGTTATACATGTATGCATACAAGTTGATCTCTTTTGTTGATCTCTTCCCATCCACCATCCCACCTCTGCCTTTCCTCTGAAATTCCACAGTCTGTTCTGTGCTTCTGTGTCTCTGGATCTATTTTGTTCATCAGTTTATTTTGTTCATTAGATTCCACATATGAGTGAGATCACGCGATATTGTCTTTCCCTTACTGCTTATTTTGCTTAGCATAATACTCTCCAGGCCCTCCATGCTGTCTCAAAGGGTAAGAGATCCTTCTTTTTTACTGCTGCATAGTATTTCATAGTGTAAATGTACCACAGCTTTTTTATTCACTCATTACTGATGAACACTTGGGCTGTTTCCAGATCTTAGCTATTGTAAATTGTGCTGCTGTGAACATAGGGGTGCATACATTCTTTCTGATCGGTATTTCCAGTCTCTTAGGATATATTCCTAGAAGTGAGATCATTGGGTCAAATGGCAGTTCCATATTTAATTTTTTGAGAAAATTCCATACTGTTTTTCATAATGGCTGTACCAGTCTGCATTCCCACCAACAGTGTGCTAGGGTTCCCTTTTCTCCGCATCCTCACCAGCACTTGTCATTTGTTGATTTGCTAACGAAAGCCATTCTGACAGGTATGAGGTGATACCTCATTGTCATTTTAATTTGCATCTCTCTGATGATCAGTGACTTTGAGCATTTTTTCATATGTCTCTTGGCCATCTGTATGTCCACTTTGGAAAAGTGTCTAGGTCCTTTGCCAATTTTTAAATTGTATTGTTTTGTCTTCCTTTTGTTAAATTGTATGAGTTCCTTATATATTTTGGATATTCACCCTTTATCAGATGTATCATTGCCAAATATTTTCTCCCATGTATTGGACTCTCTTTTAATTTTATTGATGGTTTCTTTTGCTGTGTAGAAGCTTTTTATTTTGATGTAGTCCCATTTGTTTATTTTCTCCTTAGTTTCCATTGCCCTTATTGCTGAGAGATGTCTGAGATTTTGCACCCTGTGGTTTCTTCTAGGATTTTTATGGTTTCACGTCTTACTTTTAAGTCTTTTATCCATTTTGAGTTTAGTCTTGTGTATGGTTTACTTGGTAGTCTAGTTTCTTTTCTTTTCTTTCTTTCTTTCTTTCTTTTTTTTTTTTTTGCATGTATCTGTCTAATTATCCCAACACCATTTGTTGAAGAGACTGTCTTGACTCCATTTTATGTTCTTGCTTCCTTTTTAAAATATTAGTTGAGTGTAATTGCTTGGGTCAATTTCTGGGGTCTCCATTCTGTTCCATTGATCTATATGCCTGTTCTTATACCAGTACCAGGCAGTTTTTATTACAGTGGCTTTGTAGTATAACTTGATATCTGGTATTGTGATTCCTCCAACTTTGTTCTTCTTTCTCAAGAACAAGCAGCTATTTGGGGTCTTTTTTGGTTCCATATAAATTTTTGGAGTACTTGTTCTAGATCTGTGAAATATGCCATTAGTATTTAATAGGAATTGCATTTAATCTGTAGATTGCTTTTGGTAGTATGGGCATTTTATTTATGTTAATTCTACCAATCCATAAACATGGTATATATTCTTTCACTTGTTTATCTTTCTCTATCTCTTTTTACAACATCTTATAGTTTTCTGAGTACAAGTCTTTTACCTCCTTGGTTAAGTTTATTCCTAAGATCTTAAAATTTTTTGTTGCAATGGTAAATTGGATTGTTTGTTTAGTTTCTCTTTCTAAAAATTCTGAGAAAGAGGAAAGGAGGGAGGGAGGGAGGAAGGGAGGTAAAGAGAGAGAGAGAGAGAGAGAGAGAGAGAGAGAGAGAGAGAGAAACATTGATGTGAGAGAGAAAAATCATTTGGTTGCCTCCTATGCGTTCCCTGACTGGGATCAAACCCACAACCTAGGTATGTGCCCTGACTAGGAATCGAACCCACAATGATGCTCTAACTAACTGAGCTATCTGGCCAAGATCCACATAATGTTTAATAGCAATGACTATAGGAACTCTGAGGAGACAAGGAAAAATATAAAGGCTTACATAAGATCTGATATAGGACTTGGGTCATAGGAATATATTCTTCTTGAATAGGAAAGGAAGACTTGATTCTGTCTCTATAGTATTCATGTTTTACTTTTCAAAAAAATTGTCTAGTTTAGGTACTTCTCTATTTACCAAGGAACTATGCTGTAAGAGGTTATTCAGAACCTGGAGTTTTTATTATTATTTGCCTGTAGACATAACATTGTAAATAGTGCTCATATTCCATGGCTGGCCATAAGAACTTGCTTTTTTAAAAAAATTTTTATTGATTTTTAGAGAGAGAGGGAACGAGAGAGAGAAACATCGATATGAGAACAAAACATTGATCGCTGCCTCCTGTACACCTCCTACTGGGAATGGAGCCCACAACCCAGGCATGTGTCCTGATCAAGAATCAAACTAGCAACCTTTTGGTGCACAGGACAAGCCCAACCAACTGAGCCACACTGGCCAGGGCTTGCTTGCTTATAAAGCGTAGCCGAAAAGTAGAGCTGCAGGTGTCAGCTTGGGTTCTGGGTTCTAGACTCTGGAATCCATTCAAGTACAATAGAAATCTTAGAGAACAAAGAATTTCATCCCAGATTTCTGAATGCCGAGCTTGTCCTTTATAGACTTCTCAATAAGGACATTTTTGTTTGCCTTTAGGAAATACGAAGCACCTTGCTACCTGTCTTTTCTTTGGGACAACAGCTTGGTGGGTTAGTAAAAGAGGCTTGGACATTCACAAGAACATGTACCAGTCTAAAGGCTCCAAGCCACTTCTCTTTGCTCTAAAACTTTATAGTTCCAGGAATTACAGGATTCCACTAATTCATTTGAATATAATAACACAACCTATATATTTTTAACTATTATGATATTCTAATACAGAGCTGGTATTGGAACCAGAGTAAGGCCATTACAGCACAACTCATCCCTTTACAATCCAGTGGCCTGATGGAGAAGATCCTTTGGTTAATTCTTTAAGCATATAAATAAATTTAAAATATGATAAGGTCATGAGAGATTTAGCAATCAGAAATATTCTTATTGAGGAATAAGTGAAACTGCCGTGACAAGTAAAACCCCAAGTTTCAGCGACTGTGGCAGTCTAACAGCACGCTCTGATCAGGAAGTCCTTCCACACAGTGATTTGAGGTCAAGGCTCCTTTTGTGCTGTGGGTCCACCTTCTCCTATAGCCTCTGAGTTTCTAAGTCCAGTTGGCCAATAGAGAAGTGGAGGGTGGAGAGCCTTCTTGTTTGTTCTCTTTTTGCTTTCATTCCATTGGTGGTAACTAGTCACATGGTTCCACCTCGGTGCCTGGGGACTGGGGACTGGGTCAGGCAGCTCTTGGATACATGGCTGTTTTTATGGGTGACTGTGGGAAGGAGAAAAGAAACTTCTCATGAAAAGTTAGCAATCTCTGCCACAGGTATCATGGCAACTAAAAGGAGTAAGCTTTAACCTCAACTGAAGACTTAGAGGTAGGCTTCCAGAAGATGCAGCATGTGAGTTGTCTTCAAGGCAAATAAATGCAATAAAGGCATTTTTTCCAGAGAGTAAACAGGCAAAAAGCAAGGAGAGGCGGGAGATCATGGAGCATTTGAGGAATTGAAAAGAAGTGAAAAGCTAAAGCCCAGGGACCAGTCACAGGACATGTTTCATTAAAGCAATGACCCAACCACATAGCTGAGTTAAGAGTTTAACAGAAGGAAGCTAACTGGACTTCAGGCCTCTTAGGAAATCATGCGTTTTACTTGCCTTTGCACATAGTGTTTAAATGATCAGATTTGGTTTTCTGCATCTCTGAATTTGATGCCTCTGATGAGGACTGATGAGAATGCCAAATGACTTTTTCTGAAGAGTGGTTGATATTTAGTATTCTGCAGGGTCTTTCTAGGGAAGTGCAACCAGAACCAGTGAATAATAAAACAGTGTATATCTGTCAAGTGTAATTATAACACTGAATTATGCTCATCTTGCTTCCCAATTCCTGTAGACATCAGTTTAAACATCCGAACATGCTGGCACTTCGGACCTGAGAGGATTTTACTGTGAAATACAGCATGCCCTTCTTTTTAGCCATTTTTAATAGGAAAAAAATGCACATCCTGTTAAATATTCTATGATGAAGTTAGACCACTCTTTTTTTTTTAATCTCAGGTATCTTAAAACCAGGAAAGAAGTAAGGAAGGTTTTGATTCCCTTTCATTCTCTGAATTTAAATGAAATTCCCTATTTTTGCATTTTTATTAACCCCTCTGATTAAACACTTGTTAAAATTATAGAACACAGTTTCTTAAAACATCACCAACTTCACAAAAGAAGTGAACATTATCGAATGGTAACTTTTTCTAAAATTATACAAATATTGCTTATTTTGAATGATTTAAAAATCCAAAGAAGCAAAAAGAATAAGCTAAAGAAATCAGCTATAATCTCATATTCTAATATGTTTGATATACTCTTTTATACACTTTAACCAACATTTTTCTATGCACTTCTGTATAATTTTTTACCAATATGAGATCATATGCTACATACTGTTTCTAACCTACTTGTTTCATGTAATGGTATTTTAGAAACACATTTCCATGCCAAATTTATAAAAACTGCACAACAGTGATGTTTGTTTTCAAATTAGGTCAGAGAATAATATATCAGAATCTCCAGGAGAGCATCATAGTTTGGAAAATCATAATTTCATATTTATAAAACACAACAAAAAACTATTGTTTTTGTTATACAACCTATAGAATGTAATGCACAATTATATTTTCTGGGAAGATGTTTATCTGAGGTCTTCAGGGGTTGTTTTATTCCCCATCAGCCTGCTACATCTGGGCATATCAGCATCTGGAGATGATAATTAGATTGTTATGTCACATATGGGAACATGGTTTAGAAGAGATTGGGAAACACACTATCTTGACTGACAAGTGTTCCATTTAATCAATGAGCCCTTACTGTTGGGCTTACCTGTTAAAGGATACTTTTTCATTCTAATCTACTGGCTTCCTGTCACTCATTCTCAGACCATCATTCCACACATGCTTTAAGGCTTGCTCACATCCCACAGCTTCATGCAGCCAGGCAGGTGCACATGATGGAAATGGAAGACCTGTAGAAAGGCCACACCAGGATGTGCCCAGGGGTCAGCGTTCCTGATGGATGACCCTGTTCCCACAGTCATTCTATTCATTCACCTTGTTGAGGGTACATCAGACCAACCAGAGAGAGAGGTTGGCAAGTAGCTCAAACCTACTCTCAAAGGAGGTATTCTAGAGAGAAACTATGTCCAATTAGTTCAGCAAATTGTGGAAAAAAGTAAATATGGTTGTTTGAACTTTATACAAACTGGTCCTAAAAAGAAAGTTCTAAGGCAGTGGTTCTCAATCTTCCTAATGCCGCGACCCTTTAATACAGTTCCTTATGTTGTGGTGACCCCCAACCATAAAATGATTTTCGTTGCTACTTCATAACTGTAATTTTGCTACTGTTATGAATCATAATGTAAATATCTGATATGCAGGATGTGTTTTCATTGTTCGCGACCCACAGGTTGAGAACCGCTGTTCTAAGGTGTTTCATGTGTGCAGTCTCTAGGGAGGCAAAATATTTATTTGTGCCATGTAATCAGGAAAGTTATGTTCTTAATTATTATCATCAGAAATAAGGGGAAAGGAAGAGTACTCTATGATGAATCATTATTATTATTTAACATTCTCCATTTCCAGAGGAATGCTTTGTTCAAATGGAAATTGGTTGGCACAGCCATAAGGGACACTTGTGAAGTAATTTTTCCGTCTTTTTTCAGAGGAGGAAATATATGGCTTCAGGGTCTATTAACTCTTCTGCAGTGTTAATTGAGCATTTATCCTAGGACATTTCAACACTGGGATCCTGAGATCCCATATTTTTAAGATTCAATCTAAAACTCATCATTTCTAACATTCCTACTAAATAGGAGACAATGAACAAAGTTAAGTAATCACAGTCAGAGAAAACTAATATCACTTATATTAGTTATGCATCTCTTGCCGAGAGTCCAGGGAAAAGGGAACTTGTATAGAAGTCTTTCTCAGTTTAAGGAAGCGTGTTAAGAGGAAGAGATGCTCCTGCTCTTTCACATCTCTGCATCCCCATTTAAAACCTCTGTTGGCATGGTTTCACTTTTTCTCCACTTTTGGCTCAATATTGCTAATACACTGTAGTTGAAGTACCCCTGTGTTGTAATGGAAAACAGAGTACATAAATCTCTTATTTTCTGTTCTGTGTCCATAACATGTAAAATATGGAATCTTCATTGGACTTTTTTTTATTAGAAATGTCTTATCTGAAATCACACCAAGGTGGCAATGGAAGGATATGCTAAGTAGAAACAATTTGCTGCAAAACAGAGAGAAAAGCAGAGCCTCTGATAGGACCTACAGGCTGGGCTGAAACTCAGTCATGGCAACCAGGAAGCAGATGTCTTCTTGTCTGTTGTCCTTATGATAATCACTCTTGGCTCTCACAAGCAAGCTTGCTCCTTCCAAGCCTTATTCTTTTCTCCTAAGACCTTGCCTTTGGCTTTTACCCATTATCAGTGTCCCCATAAGCATAGCCAGCCAGTGCTCAGTCATTTAGAAGTTATATTTCATTAATTCACTGGTATGGTGTGTCCTTAGGCGCTTTAACTTGGTCCACAGTAGCACCTGTCAGCTTTTTTCCCAATTCAAGCTGTTTCAGCATCCGGTTTTACTACCTCCTTTCGACTCCAAATCCCAAGTCCATTCTCCTCTGATATCACCTGAAATCAACCCCATAAACTACCCCTAGTCCTCCTCCAAAGCACATCTCCTTCCGTGAGTGCTTTTCATTTTGCCGCACAATCTGACATGGTCCAGAGGAAAGCTTCTTTGACGTCCGTCCCCTCTTTTATCCACTCTCCTCTCCATCTCTGGAGAATCCGTAGGCATCCAATCTCACAATTTCTCTAAATCAGCTTCTGCAATTCCTTTTATCACCAATGCTGTCTCCTCTCAGTCACCATCTGGGACTTGGATCTACTCTTCTAAACTGGGCACTCCCTGCCCAGCAAGTCTCTACTGATTCCAAACATGAGGACATTTAAAACCTCACCGAGGACAGGTGCTGTTTCAAGCCACATGTCATTTTGGAAAGGTTTTTGTCTTTTTTCTTTTTCAATCATGTAGGTCTATTAATATTCAATAAACTATTCTCAGAAGTTGGTGAAATGCATGGAGGAAACTGAAATTAGAAAGGCTTTGCATTTTAAAGAGAAGCTCTCTGTTTCTATGTGGCCAATAGTAACTCCCTTTTGCTTCCTTTTCTCCATGGATACCTTTGTTTGAGAAGTTATTTTCTCCACTGTAATAAAAAGCTTAAAGGCCAAAATGCATATGGAGAAATATTTCTCATACTCAAGAGGTTAGCAACATACCAGAGGTTTTAAAAATAAGTTCATAACATTGATTCTAAAGCTCCAGGCATTTCCTTGAAGAGTTTCCAAAAGACTTCAAATAAATTTTCCTTGCCAGTGTTCATTTTCAGATGTGTTTGACATGGAGTTTTTAGGCGTGAATATGCATATTTGGCTCTAAAGAGTTCTATATTCACAAACTAAAGCTGTACTAAAGGAAAAAATAAGTTATTTTTCTTCCCTGCGTAATTTGAAAGGTGGTGCAGTATGGTTAGAATACCAGAAGCTCTGTACTTAGTTCTCACTAATGTCAGCGTCTAGACTCAATTTCCTTATGCAGGCGGTGAAGCTGGGTTTGGAAGTTGGACTCCATTCTAGGAAGTCTTTTAGTCTTAACACTAGAGGCCCGGTGCACAAAAATTTGTGCACTCGGCGGGGGGGGGGGGGGGGGC
>NW_005356173.1:3857889-3871513 GCF_000412655.1 Myotis brandtii
AGGCGGGGAACGTTGGAGTCTGCAGTCACTGAAGCAAGGAAGCCTCATGTTCGCTTCCAGCTGCCTGGCTGCCGGCCGCCATCTTGGCTGACAGTTAATTTGCATAAGGATACGCTGATTAGCCAATGGGAAGGGTAGCGGTCGTACGCCAATTACCATGTTTCTCTTTTATTAGTGTAGATTGCTGGCTTCCATCACACCCTTTTAAACAGAAGTGATTGTCTTGGTTTTGGTTTTGCATAGAATTAGACCAACTGCAAACTTAAAAAAACTGCAACCCTCACAAGTTTGCATACACTTCTGAGACCCACTTCAAGTTCAAGGAGTCCCCAAAACCACCCTCAGTTTTGACAATTCTCTGTAAAAATTCACAAAACTTACCAAAGATGGCTGGACTTAATCATGATTACCGTTATTACAGGAAAAGAAGACAGATTCAAATCAGACTGGAGAAGGTGCACAGAGGGCAGAAACTAGGAAAAGTATCAGATGCCACCCTTCCAGGTGTGCCCCTCCTGGGGAGTCACAGACATGTTACTTTCCCAGAATTGATTATGACTGTATCCACGGGGGACTGCCAACTAAGACAGCTCCCATGAGCCATGGTGTTCAGAGTCTCTATTCAGGCTCCATTACATAGGAATGGTTGGCAGCCCACATAGTTGAGCTCAGTTTCCAGTTCCTCCAAAGACAGACTCCAGAGTCCTGCCCCAACTTACAAGAGCTTGAACTGTGTGACCCAAACCTTCACCCTATATCACATTCTCAGTCTGTCTGGGGTGGTCAGCCCCCACCCTAAATACTACCTGGTGAGGCCAGCTCCCACCCCAGATCACATCACAGACTCTGACATGACCCAGGGCTCTCAAGAAAACAAAGATACTCCTCTCAGACATAACACTTCTCTTTGGACAAGGTTGAACTTTTTACCACACAGTTTGAAAATCTTTGTCTTGATGACAGTGAAGCCAGAGAGATTCCTCAGACCTTCCTGCTAGAAGGAAACGTGTCAATCCCAGTGTTTCTTAGGTGGGATTCCAGGGCCACCTGGATTGGAGTCACCTGGCATTAACCAAAGATAGACTCCACGGTCCTGCCCCAACTTATCAGAACTCTCTGAGAAGAGCCTGGAAATACTGCATTTTCAGCATGTTCCATCAGCATGTTCTTGTATAGGCTAGAATTTGAGAAATTATGATCCAAGGTCCTTGTTCCTAAAATTTGAACAATTGTGGCCCAAGCAATGTCCTTGTTCCTAAGAGTAGAGTGATGAAAATAGCATGAGATGTAGAAATGAGAGAAAATTCTGCTACGGGCTCCACTGCTGTTTTCTAGGCCAAGCTTTTGCTTCTTAAATGTCACATATTTTGAAACAACATTTACTGCAGTTTATTTCAAACAGACATAAGTAATGTATCACGCTCTTGGACTGAGAAAATATACAGGGTGGGGAAAAATAGGTTTACAGTTGTGAGCACGTGAAACACAGAGTTTGTTCTTATATTATTTATTAACTATTGCGTTATTCTCCATAAGAACAACTGTAAACCTAGTTTGGACCCACCCTGTACATTGTTACCTTATGTTCTTAGGCAAGATGTTTGTGGGATATAAGGTAGCACTCCTTACATATGCTAGTGTGCTAAATTATGGGTTACCTTAGGAGAATGTGTGGATTTCTTTTTTTAGAGTATCTATTACAATTGTTTGGCCTCTTTGGCAGGAATATTCCTATTCCTTCTTTGATTCATTCATTCATTTATTTACAAACTGTTGAGTGCAGGCATGGTTCCACGTACTGAGGATGTAGCAAACATAAACAAAACAGAAAATGCTTCTGTTTTAGTGAGGCCAGAAGCACATATACATATTGTGCCAGATGGTGATTCAAAAAAATCAGGATAAAGGGGGAAAGGCAGCTGAGAGAGGGGTTTTCTATTTGACATAGAATGTTTAGGGAAGGAATCTCTAATATGAGGCCTGTGCACAGGGAGATACATGAGGAGCCATAGAGTTAGCTGGGTAAAGGGAACAGAAAGTGCTAAGGCCCTGAGGCAGGAGCAGCTTCACGATGTAATGACAGAGAAAGCTTCAGGTGATGTGGTTAGAGAAAGACAGAGGAGCAGACACAGATATGGAGAATTCAAGCAGTGCTAATGAGGAATTGGCAACAAAGGGGAGCAAGAAAAGTAGATATTAGGTTAAAAGAAGAATGTTTTGTGATGGTGGTTGTTAGGATTAGAGACATACAAAAATGATTGATGCTGTAGACGAGGGGAAATTCCTGGAGTGATGTCCTTGAGTAGAGAAGAAGGTATGGCATCTAGGGCACAGGTGGAACACCTAGCCTAAGGTGGGAACATAGGTATTCTCTTTGCTTCTTCCTCCCTACCTTATTTCTCTGACTGCCACAGTGACCTCATTTTCAGCCTTCCTACCTTGTCTTATAACCCTCTCATGGTGCATAAATTATTTTGTCTCCTGATGTACACTTAGCCCTTTTTTCATAAAAAAGAAAACAATATATATATATATATATTCATAGCATTCTTCACTGTAGAGTGAGGCTAAAATATCGGCACTGTCTATTACCAGTTTTGTTGTATGGTTAAATGAGATTTTGTACAGAACATCCCTTTGGAAGTTGTCCATCCTTGAACTTCATCTTAGAATGGAAGGAACAAATCATTATCGAAACTGCAACAGTGTTAGCCGGTGCTTACTGTGTGTAGCTTTCTTTCCTTGTCTTTTCTCTTTGCCTATGCTATATTGAATGACCAAATATTTTCTGCTACTGCCAACTGACACTTTGAGTCTGATGTCTAAATGTTATCTGACCTGCTGGGAGAATTCAGAGCCCAAAAGTCTACTATTCTGGTCAGGTGTTAAATTTGTCACTGAATACATTAAGCCTAGAGTGATTTGTTTGAGGAGACTTAAGTTAGAATGAGAGCAAATAGCACCACCTGCTGGAATGAATAGGAGAGGAGGAAGAAATACCAAGAGCTGTCCATGGTTCTGTCCAGTTCAATGTTTTGTCACTCAGAGGAAGTCATGACCCAGGTGTATTCAAAGTTAATTTCTTTTTTTTAAATATATTTTATTGATTTTTTTTTACAGAGAGGAAGGGAGAGGGATAGAGAGTTAGAAACATCGATAAGATAGAAACATCGATTAGCTGCCTCCTGCACAACCCCTACTGGGGATGTGCCCGCAACCAAGGTACATGCCCCCGACCGGAATCGAACCTGGGACCCTTCAGTCCATAGGCCGATGCTCTTTAATTTCTGTTATCTATACTTGTTTCTGATGTCAATGTGCCACCTCATGCATTTCTCTTTTAATGTCTCTTTTCTCCTTATAGTGATGCAATATCGAAAACTATCATTAAGTTTAGCTGTATTTAATTTTATTATTTCTCTTAGAATCTTTTGGAAATTAGATCATAGGATGATGGCATTTGAAGGAAGCTTAGAGATCACTTAGTTCAGTGTTTCAAACACATTTTGTACACAGTAACTGGAAAGCTCTTGTACTTCTTATTTCAGAAACCAATAATTTGGGGCCCAAAAAGGTGAAAAGCCAAAGACTAGAATATTCAAATATACTGGTTGCTAAACCCTCCGCTATATCAGTTAAGATGCATTCAGATGCAATAAAAAATGGCTTATACAATAACATATATCTCTCATAAGGAGTCTTGAGGTGGCTGAAGGAATAACTTAGGGCCTTAGCAATGTCACCAAAGACCCAAGTTCATCCCATTGACCTCCATGTTCTACTTGGTGTCTGGTGTTTACAAGGTAGGTTCAGCAACATTAGGAACCACAACCTTCACTCAAGACCAAAAGGCAGAAAGGGACTGACTATTTCTCTTATGAGCTAAGAAATTTGTCCTAAAAGACCCCCTCAAGAATTCCTCTCATGTCTTATTGGCCAGGAGAGCATAATATGTCCCATCCTAATGAGTTTACTGTCAAGGAGCATGGAATTGGCACGTTTGATTTAGACAAATCCAAATTCACCCTCCGGGCCTAGTGTGGGGCCATTCTTACGTGATACATAAAATTCTGTGGAAGCACATAGATGCCTGGGCAAAATTGGGTGAGCTCACAAAGGAAAGATGGGGAGTGGTTAATTGTTGGGGGGAAATTTCCATGAGTCTCTCCCATTTCTGCTTAACTTCTGAGCACGAATCATTGATAACTTTGTTCATACCCTTTTAAGGATCCATGTATAGATTACAGCCTTGGAAGATAGTGTTTTCCTACAAAACAGAGGGCATATTTGTTTTCTGACCAGGATAATAAAGCTCATGTGTCTCCTCAGGGCAACAGTTGAGCAGGTTTGCTGGCAGCCCTTTGAAAAGACAGTGGTTCCCTAAGATCAGAATTCTTGATACAAACTCCATCTGGGCTGCTTCACATACCCCAGTGGGGCTATGGGAAACCCATGTGGACAAGAAGTTCATGTTGCCTGTTCACTGTGAATAAAAAGTCCTTTGTATTTGCCCCATGTGTCTCCTGTCTTTGGCCAGCATCTGTGGAACTATGGCAGGCTGCCTTGTTTGGTTGCAAGTAGGATGAATCTCAGATGCTTCCTCATTCTTGATACTAATGGAAAGGCAACTGTTAGTATTTGCTACAGTGTTATTTCCAATGAACCACACCAGATACATCCAAGTCCCAAATACTTTCTTCTGGAAATAAGAATATTTTCAGTATGGAAGGAATTCCTTTTCCACAGGCAGAAACAGGGCAACACTTCATCTATAACTAGAGACGCACATTAAGCGAGGACAGAGTCACTAGCTCTGGTGTCTTTCATGCTGCCCCCCTTTTATTCGCTCTCCGACTTTCTCTGTAATTATCTCTTTTAAAATGTCAGTTCCTCTCACCCAGAAGACCAGAAGCAATCAGCCACACACTGAACTTAGAAGCTTTTAAAGTGTGCTTGCCATTTGCCTGGGAGATGGGATTTCTCAAAGGCATCCCTTAGCAATGTCAGGGAAGCTCACATGGAATGACTGAGAAAAAGGAACCCTTTGCTTGGCTCTCACACTGGCCTTGCAGTCCCCTTCCCCAGGAAGCACCCAAAGGGAAGAGGAGTGTGCTGGAACTGTGAATATTGCTTCAGCAAAACCCAAATGGATGCTCTTTAAAAAGGGCCATGCTCTCAGAGGATCTCAGTCTTGAGGTCCTGAGTCTCTCTCATTGTCCCCTGACTGAGCTACAGCAGAATTTGCTCCTCTAGAAGGAAACATTGATGTTAAGAAGAGCCATAGTCCAGAGGAAGAAACAGGGGATCCAGTGTGACAAGCCAAGAAAAAGTATGTGTATTTCCCAGTTAACTTCTGGTCCTCGGAGTTTCTCTAAATGGTGGCATTTAAAGACCTGGACAAGAATTCATCATAGAGAGAAAATTAGAGCAGCATCTATCCCTCCGAGTCAAACCTTAGGGTTAAACTCAATTTATCCCTAGATTCTATTTCCCTGATGGCTGTTGATACCTTTAAAACAAAACAATCTTTTCTACTTAGCTCAGGAAACCTTGTACTCTTGCTGTTCTGACAACTTACATTTTAAAATGCATCTGCTAAAACATAGCACTACAGGACCATAACAGATTCAGTCTTAAGACTGGGGATGCTTTCTCCCCCTTGACTATACCAGAAAGACAGGGAAAGATCATTCAGTGGATGAGTCATAGGGTTGTCAACCTGCATTCTTATTTCCTTAGAAACCTTGATGAAGGTCACCGGCCTCCATTGAGTCACAGTGACCCCTGGAGGCAGGAGCTCCTAATTTGCAGGAGATATTTCACTAGAATGTGTGCAGGAACCGCCACAGGTGTTGAAATTAAAGTTCCCTTACTGGTGACATAAAAGATCAAAATTCCTCAGTACAATTAGGTTGATTAAATTGAGCTCCACATCTAATATCCCTGTAGCTCAGTAATGTTAATGCAGCTTTCAGAGGTGCCTGACCCAGAGGCAGGGAACAGTCCAAGTCCTGGGAGAATCTGGCCCACTGTGGTTTTTAAATTAGAAGTTTGATTGCTTGCGACATCATCTCAAAATGGTACCAGTTCAGAGAAGCTGAATTTTCCATTTAGCCTGGAAAAAAATTAAACTGCTTAGAGATTAGGCCAAGGCTTCTTGGTAGATAGAGGGACTAAATCTCTTTATGAGCAAAGTTAGAAAATCTGGTGGGCTACCTCTTTAAGATGGAAAAGAATTCACCAAGCCTGAGGAGCTAGGGACGTGTGCTGCCTCTCCTGCCAATTGCAAGAAAAATATACATTTAAAAACCATGTTTATAATACATTGAGAACTTAAAAAAAAACTAAAATGTGAAGCAGGAAAACTGCTTACAAGCAAAATTGCCTAAGCAACCACCGAATCCATTTTTCTATTGTTGGTGGTTTATTGCAGAAGGAGGCTTATTTGCAGCAAATCTATGAAAACAGATTGATTGTGGTCAGTGTTGGAGGGTAGGTGACTAGAAGGATCCAGCATCGCAGGCGGGGAATGACCCAGGTGTGCAATGAATGATTCCCAAAAGGAGGCTGTTAGGCATGGATGTGGAGCTGCCTTTTGGACAGCCACACATAGTCTGAAGAAGTTGCAGGTCACCTTCATTGACATTCATCAACAATTCATGACTCTCGCACTTCCAGTAGGAACTGCAATGATTAGATTAATGAAAAGAAGTTGTGTGAATTCCCCAAAAACAGTAGCTCTCTATTAATATTTTTCCAGGGAGCTTTTTAAAATACCAATGCCTCCACCAGACCAACGGAGCCAGAATCTCTGGGGATGGAGGAGGAAAAGTGTTTTATTAAGCTCTTCCTGGGAGTTACTGAAGAGTTAGATTGGGCCCTAGATGGTTTGGCTCAGTGGATAGAGCGTCAGCCTGCAGACTCAAGGGTCCCAGGTTGAACTCCAGCCAAGGGCACATGCCCAAGTTGGGGCTTGATCCCTCCCAGTAGGGGGCATACAGGAGGCAGCCAATCAATGATTCTCTCATTGATGTTTCTACCTCTCTAGCTCTTTATCCCTCTCCCTTCCTCTCTGAAATCAATAAAAATATTTTTATTAAAAAAGAGTTAGATTGGGTATAGAATCAAAAAATCCAGGCGCTGGCCCAGCTAGTGTGGTTCTAAGGTTGAGAGAACTGAGGTCACGGTTCAATTCCCAGTCAGGGCACATGCCCAGGTTGTGGGCTCAATCCCCGGGAGGGGGGGGCCTGGTGAGGGGGCGTGCAGGAGGCAGCCAATTATGTTTCTCTCTCATTGAGGTTTCTCTCTCTCTCTCTCTCTCTCTCTCTCTCTCTCTCTCTCTTTTCCTCTCCTTCCTCTCTGAAATCAATAAAAAAAAAAAAATTTTTTTAAATCCAGGCTCTGAAAAATCTGGCAAGCCTGGGTTCACATCCCGACTTCGTTATTCATGAAATCTAAGACCCTCCACATATGCTTAACTTCTCCAGACCTCAGTTTTCTTATCTAGAGTCAATGATGGTAACTTCTTCATAGGCCTCTAAAGATA
This sequence comes from Myotis brandtii, assembly GCF_000412655.1. Taxonomy (NCBI): domain Eukaryota; kingdom Metazoa; phylum Chordata; class Mammalia; order Chiroptera; family Vespertilionidae; genus Myotis; species Myotis brandtii. The sequence continues at coordinate 3,865,436 of NW_005356173.1, forward strand.
AAGAAATAAATGTATGCCTGGCCCACGATACAAGTCTGTTTTCCTCCCTTTGGTTATTAATCCTTACTGATCCTTATTCAAATGATTGTTTTTCATGGACCTTTGTAGCAAGTAAAGACTTAGGTTATTTTTCTCTCCGTTTTGTTTTTCTTCTGCTCTTTGGTATCTGGGGGGAGAATACTCACGTGCTTTCCGTGCTCTCTGCTTCTCCAGCTGCCACAGAAGTGTCCTTCTCATTTGATGTTGGAAATGGGCCTGTGGAGATTGTGGTGAGGTCGCCCACCCCTCTCAATGATGACCAGTGGCACCGGGTCACCGCGGAGAGGAATGTCAAGCAGGCCAGCCTGCAGGTGGATCGGCTGCCACAGCAGATCCGAAAGGCCCCGACAGAGGGTCACACCCGCCTGGAACTCTACAGCCAGCTGTTTGTTGGTGAGTAATGGCAAGGCCACCGTCATTCCCCTCTGCTGGTGTTGCTAACCTTCACAATGGAAAAAATAAAACCCCCTGTGGAGTGCTTTGCAGGAGATCTTTCTAAAAGTAATTATCTAGGCCTCTTGTAGTCTCTCCCCAGACAGAATGGAACGAGAGAGAGAGGATTCGAGTGACTGGTGTCCAGTTCCACTTCCCACTGTCTGGAGCCCACAGTCCTTGTCTCCAGAATCGGAGGGGAGCCAGTGACATCTCTGAGGTCTCTACCTATGCAACTTTAGGTTTATGGTTTTAAAACCATATAAAATCCTTTGATAATTTGAAACACTTGTAACTGAGCAAAGGAAGGAAGGAAGGAAAGGATGGAGGGATGAAGGGAGGGAATATGGGCTCCGTAAATTCAGGCTTGCTTGAAACGATAAGTAGAAACCCATTCCTTCCTTTAGACTTCTTGCAAAGATTCCTCCTACATTGGAGAAAGATCAACACTGGGAAGAAATTTAAGCAGCAAACTGTTAAGTGGCCTGTGCAAGAAGTAGGTTCAGCCTCACAGCTAGTCTTTGCTTTGACCTGGTCCAGCTGGACCTGATGCTACTTCACATCAAGTCCTATTTCCATACCTTGTTCAATTTTAAATTTTGTTTTCCGAAAAAACTAACAGTTTAGGAAATTAGCCATTTCCTCTCTGTTGAATTAAAAGAAAGCAAGTTTGGCCCTAGCTGGTTTGGCTCACTAATTAGAGCTTCAGCCTACAGACTGAAGGGTCTCTGGTTCAATTCCAGTCAAAGGGATGTGCCTTGGTTTCAGGCTCAGTCCCCACCCTGGTCAGGGTGTATGCAGGAGGCAGCCAATCAATGTGTCTCTCTCACATGGATGTTTTTCTCTCTCTGTCTCTCCCCCTCCCTTCCACTCTCTCTAAATAAATCAATGGAAAAAAATAATCCTTGGGTGAGGATTAACAAAAAAAAGCAACTTTGAAGGACTTTGAAGCCGGATTCTACCTTATGCCTTAGACACCCTGCCGCCCCCTCTCTCTGAGTTTCTGGAGGTGAATTGAGCAAGTTGACCAACTGTGACAAGTTCAGACCAAGCAAAAGCAGAGGTGACCTGGTTGCTGTCCATATTCATAACCCCCATTGCCCTATAGCAGAGACTCATCAGGGATCAGTTCATTTTAACAAGGGCCAGAGTGCCCACGGTGTCTTTCCTAGTTGTGTGAAGATGCTTTAAGAACATTAGATTTACAATAGCTAAGATCTGGAAACAGCTCAAGTGCCCATCCATAGATGAGTGTATAGAGATATGGTACATTTACACAATGGAATACCATGCAGCTGTAAAAAAAAAAAAAAGGATCTCTAACTCTTTGAGACAGCATAGAGGGACCTGGAGAGAATTATGCTAAGTGAAATAAGCCAGTCAGAGAAAGACATACTATCTCACTTATATGTGGGATCTAATGAACAAAATAAACTGGCGAACAAGATTGATCCAGAGACATGGAAGCATGGAGCAAACGAATTACAGAGGGAAGGAGTGGGGGCAGGAAGAGATTAACCGAAGAATTTGTATGTATATATGCATAACCCATTGACACAGACAATAGGGTGGTGAAGGCTGGGGTGTGGGTAGGGGGGAGGATGGAAGAGGTCAAACATTAAAAGTCACAAAAAGAAAGGTAAATTTAGATAGTCACCTGTTTGCTGTGATGTGGGCCAACTACAGAGCATTAGCTTAGTCCTTTCATTTTGGAGGTAAGACTGGCTTGTTAAAAAGCCATGTCAGCCACGGGCCAGGAAAGAGGCCTGGATTGTGAAGTGAAATACTGACTTCTCCATGTCAACTAGAACTTAGCCCATCTGCCTAATAAGCATTTGAATTATTTGGTTCCCAAAATTTCTTCCGATTTTAACCGTTTAGGATTATGTGTTTAGAGAGGGTTAGGTGGAGCATTTATTATGGTCTTGGAAAAGTTTTGATTTGTTTAAACAAGAACAACTTATTAAAAGAGAAGAATAGGATTTGGTAGAATAATTAATTGTAAGGGACAGGAAAAAAAATAGCATTTCATGAAGAAGAATAAAGAGGAACAGAAAGGACAAGCAAGGAAAGGAAAAACGGGGGGGAGGGTCACAGGAGTTTTGTGAGATTCCCTCTGTTTATTATGACAATAAAGAACAAGTGTCGTGCATTAAATTAGACTAGAAAGTGTCCTTTGAAGTTAGTAATTATGAAAACATAATTGGAAGGAAAAGTTTCAGAACAGTGGACTACCTGATGGGTCGACACCTCTTTTCATTTGATGAAAAAAGAATAAGTTTCATGTCTCAGTCTCTAATTTCCTGTTATCTTCAAGGTGGACACAATGCCCATCTCCCAGACATTTATGCCAATATGAACAATGTTTTCTGCAATAGAAGCCCACTCCATGGGAAGTGTGAAGAGGTGTTTGTTGCCAGAAAAAAAAAAAAAAGTTCACAACTGTGAAATCCTGGAGTCAGTTATCCCAAGACTGTTCAGTAGGGATCCAGACAACTTGAGTTGTTCTCAGTTCTACTCCAATAAGAAGTATCAGGTTGACCAAGTATTATCACTTTCCCTTTCTGAATCTTTTTTTTCCCATCTGCCTAATAAGCATTTGAATTATTTGGTTCCCAAAATTTCTTCCTATTTTAACCATTTAAGATTATGTATTTAGAGATGGTTAAAAAGGCCTGAGCTGCCAAGTGGTTCTCCTTTCCACAGTGTCACGTGGTTGACATTGTGGGCTTTGAATCCCAACTGCGCCCGCCACTTCCTAGCTAGGAGACCACTGACAGGTTCCTTAATGTTTCTGTGTTTAAAAAAAGACACAGTTTCTGCGTCTCAGGATGCGATGAGATAATCCATGGGAAGCAGTGCACAGAGTTCCTGGCATCATCCATATGCATTGAGTCACTTCTCTATAGTTTACCTTTACTCTCAGCTTTCTTCTTCTTCCATGTAATGTTCATCTCCTCCATGGTTGCCTGGAGCCTCAGCCAGCCCACGGACTCAGAACTAAGCTCAGGGTGGCAGCCTCGGGCAGCCCTGGGCCAGATTTTTCCTTGTGTTTGGAGAGCAGCAGCGATGCTCAAAGTCATTATCTAAGCGTGAATACCAGGCTGGATTAAGCCAAAGCCTTTTGTAGCATGGAGCCCTGCCAGGGAGTTTGGGGCTCTGGCCATGGGTGCATGGTGGCTGGGCTGTGAGGCCTAGAGCCCCATGGCCGGCCTAGGAGCTGGCCAGAGAGTTGACAAGTGTGAGCTATAGAAGACAGGACTATGCAGGGCAGGTGCTGATGGAAAGGTGAATTTGCAGTCAGCTTCAGCCAGGCCAGAGCATGTAACTGTTCTTGGGGTAGTTTATGGAGGTGGTCAGAGTTCAAGAGAGCTGAGGGGGGCCTCAGGAAGGAGCCAAGCTCCTAAGTGGCTCATAGAGAGAGAAGGTTAGGTCCTCTTAACTAATGAGAATGTCCAGGCTCAACTCATTTGGCTCAGACATCTTCCAAATTGCCCTGAGGGTCAGGGGGCCATGCTTCTGTGCAAGATGTCAGCCCAAAGGAGCCGAAAAATTAATTCTCACTCTTTCAGGATCTTTTGTGCTGCGCGGGAGGCCCGATTGGTGACTCAGAGTAGAAGCAGTGTCTTCATGAGGGCTAATGGGGAGCAGGGAAGCTCACTGACTCCCATTTTCATGGAGCCCAAAAATTGGGGTGACCTTTGACATCCTCTCTTTCCTGCATTACTGCCCATCAATACTAAGTCTGTGATTCTACTTCCAGACTGAGCCCAGATGCAAACCCTCTGCTCTGCTGACACAGGTCCCACCCCAGTCAAGGCCATATGCTTCTTACTTGGACTACTGCAATTAGTCTCCTAACTGGTCTCCTAACTAGTCTCCTAACTAGTCTCCTAATTGGTCTCCTAACTGGTCTCCTGACTAGTCTCTTAACTCGTCTCCTAACTCATCTCTTAACTGGTCTCCTTACTAGTCACCTAACTGGTCTCCAGAGTCTTGAGATGTCCCTCGAGTACCCCAAGCTTTCTCCTGCTTTAGAGCATTTGCACTGGCTGTTCCCTCTGCCTGAAGTACCTCCCTAGACATTGACACAGCTGACTTGACTCCTTCACATCACTCATCCCTGCTTTGGTACCTCCTCAGAGAGGCCTTCTCTGACCACTCTGTCTAGAGTTATTTACCATTATGCATTCTCCTTACAACTTGTAATCTTTTAAGTGTTTGCTCCCCCCACCCCAGAAGGTGAGCTACATGACATCCAAGATCTAGAATAATGCTATGGTGCTTGTCCAATGACTATTTGCTGAGGGAGTCCTCAAATGAATAAATAAGTGAAATATGTATTTTTTATTACTTCTTTGAGTTAATAGTTATATTCAAACTTAGTTCATCCCATCTCCAAAGAAAGAAGGTATTTTTCCTTATAAACTTTCTCCAAAATTCTTCTCTCAAAATACAGTATTTGCCATCTTTGGAAGTATCTTTTTGCTAGGTGCCACAGACTGAAATCAGGCATGGCAAAAGCCTGAAAAAAAGCCACAGAGAAAGTCAGACTGTTATGAAAGACAGCTTCTCAGAGCGGTCTGGGCCCTAGATCTAGTTGTCAGTCTCCCTCCTGAAATTGAGGTCTCGCCTGTTTGACAGCAGAGAGATGGTGGCTGGGACTCTAATGCAGTTTCTGCCCCGACCCTTATAACTGGTGCTTTGGCTCTCCCCCCACACCCCCCAGACACAGGCAGGGAGTGATATCATGCCTGGAAACATGTGCCCAAGTACAGAAAGAAGAGAAAATGATTTGTTAGATTAGAAACATCACTAGAATAAATCAATGAACTATCTACAAAGCAAAGATGCAGACAAACTGCAGAAGCTGCTCTGTGAACGCCTGCTCCTTCACTGCGGGTCACAGGTTACCAGCTTCATTCACTTCTCAACCTGACCTCCTGCCTCCGGCCTCTGCAGGAGGCCAAGCTGAGTGAGCAGCTCTCCTCTCAGTGGAAAGACCCCTCCCCTACCTCAGGTGAAGGATGGCCTTCCCCACGAAGACTCACCATATGTTTTTCCTACCTTTGCCCTTTAGCGGTCAAAGCTAATTAACTTTTGCAATTCCAGCTGTCTATTTTACAGTTTGAGTTTTAACATATTAAAGAATTTATGATAGAGCTAATTTTTACCTTTTTTAAAAATATATACTTCCAACATAATCAAATTGACAGTGTACTTTTTTGAACCTTCAACTAAAACATAGTCTGCTAAATTAACTATTTCCATAGGGGCTGAGCTACTTTTCTAAGGCAAGGGTTATATGTGTCAAAACTTTTAGGGAGAGATTTTAAACCTAAGAAAGGATTCAATCCTACTGTCCACCTTCTGTGTAAAATAGCTCACCTACCCCCAAGAGCACAGCTGCAGGGACTCTGTGGCCTTCCATACCAGCTAGGGAAGACATTTTAATTTTCCAATCAATATGGCAAATTTTTTTCAACAAATTTATTAAATAATTTCCTATATGGGCATGTATGTGGGTTGCAGGTTTAATCCCCAGCCTTGGTTTGGGAGCATGCAGGAGGCAACCAGATAAAATGTCTCTCTCACATCATGTTTCTC